>NW_012107586.1:5176610-5206691 GCF_000951045.1 Mandrillus leucophaeus | reverse complement strand
CCCGTCTCGGCCTCCCAAAGTGCTGGGATTACAGGCTTGAGTCACCGCGCCCGGCCAGAATTTTCAAATATTTTAAATGAGAATGTTAAACTGAAGGAGCAAGAGTTTTCTTGGTTGTTTTACATATAGAGCATTCTCGTTGTATGAATTTCTTTTTTGCACCTGCATTGATGATTTTTCTGTCCAAGGCATCTTCTAGTTCACCTTTGAAGTTACACTTACTAGTGTCAGGGACTTTGACCATCTGTAGACACTGCTAATAGTCATCTTCTTCATTTTTTTAGGTTATCAATAATGATGGTTAGTAAAAATAATCAAGCTCATGCTTTTTCCTAAAGTTTTTGAATATTAATTGGAAAAACAGACACCAGGGGTTTCAATAATCACTGTTTGCTTTGGGGTCTCTGTATTGGCTTAAAAATGTTAAAGGAAAAATGGTCGCCTTCACTAAAGAAGCCTGAATTCACTTTGTGCAGCAAGCTTGTCCAGACATATGGTAACGTCTGAGTATCCTAACATATGCCAACTCCATTCTTTCAGTTACATAAGCCAAACCCTTGCAAATGATCCTTGTTTTTATTTTTGCATTTCACTCACATCCCATATCCAACTGATCAGCAATCTAGAAGCACTACCTACAAAATATGTCCCGAATCCAGCCATTCCTGAGCATGTCTTCTGCTATTCACTCTCACCCGCACCCCAACCCCTTCCAAGGCCAAACCATGGTCCTTTTCAACCTAGATTATTGCAAGACCCCTAACTCATCCTCCTGTTTTATCCTTAGTTTCCTTGCCTTATTCTTCATAAAACAGAAAATCTCTATTCTCAAAAGCTTCCATTAACTTCCTATTTCACTTGTAGTAAAAGTCAAAGTCCTTACAATGGTCTAAGCAGCCCTTCCCAATTGCACCATGGCCTCCTGTCCCTTCCCTGACTTTACCTCCTGCTTCTCTCCCCTTGCATGCTCTGCTCCAGCCACACTAGCCTTCTCCAGACATTCATGCAAGTCTCAACTTCTTCCCCCGTCATCCTATCCCAAATAACAGCTCAGCCTCCACCAGCTCTCCATGTCTCCCCTCTCTGCTTTTACTTTTTCCCCTAGCCTTTGTGGTGGTTTTAAAACATATCAACAAATTCTCTGATATTCCTTCCTTCGAAAGGTGGAAGCTAATTTCTCTCCTCTTAAGTATGGGCTTTACTGAGTGACTCACTTTTAACAAGGACAAGGAGGCAGAAGTGATGGAGTACTGCTTCTAAAACAAGCTCATATAAAGCTATCGTGACTTCCTCTGGCTCACTCTCTTGCTCTTAGATCACTGATACTAGATTTGGACATCAGTTGCCATGTCAGGAGGGCACCCAAGCAACTCTATGGAGAGGTCCACATGCAGAAAAATGGAGACCTCCTGCCAGCAGCCACAGGGTGAGTCATCTTGGAAGAAGAGCCTCCAGCCCCAGCCAAACCATTGACTTACCACAGCCCCAGTCAATATTCTGACTTCAACCTCCTAAGAGATCCTGAACCAGAAACACCCAGCTAAGCTACGCTCAGATTCCTAACTCACAAAAACTTTAAGGAAATAAATTATTATAGTTTCAAGCATCTAAGTTTGGGGATAATTTGTTACACAGCAATAGCTAACTAATACAGCTCTTATCACTGTCTAGGTATATAAATCTTACTTGATTATCTTGTTTATTGACTGTCTCCCTCAAGGACTGTAAGTTCTGTGACAACAAAGATACTTATCTATTTGTGTTCATTACTGTGATTGCCACACCTAAAAAATAAATTAATATTTTACTTATAATAAACGAGGTGGGTATCTAAGATACCCACGCATTAATGGATCAGGGATCAGCAAAAACAGGACATTCAAACACATACTTACTGTGGTAGCAAGAATATATATTACTTGGGTTCAGGCAGTACAGACAATGATTACACTTGGCAGTACAGCAGACACCTGCCACAGGTATGCACAGGAATAATGACTACAAAGGGGATCCTATTTTCCTACTGAATACTAAAGATGTGTTTTCACACAAAAGCAAATCAACCAGTAGATAATTTGTGAGTTGTTCATTCTTCATTCAGGCACACAATGGAATCATCAGCAGAACTTTCTAAACCCACACATGCCCAGACTTCAATCCCAATGTCCTGATTGATCTGAAGTGAGGCCTTGGCATCTTTAGCTGTAGAGAAGTCCTCTAAATTATTCCACTGCACAACCAACACTTAGAACACTTTCACTGGGTGGTAAATAACTAAAGAAGGTAGGCAACTCCGCAGGCTGCTAGTCCTGGAAGCATTTCACATCAGGGCAGCAACCCTGAAATCCCCGTCTTCATTCATCCATTTGTTGATTATATATGTGGATGCTGGGCTTTTTGCTAGGCCCTGAAGAAATGCAGAGCCTGTGCTGGGCGCAGTGGCTCACGCCTGTAATCCCAGTACTTTGGGAGGCCGAGGCGGGCGGATCACAAGGTCGGGAGATCGAGACTATCCTGGCTAACACGGTGAAACCCCCTCTCCACTGAAAACACAAAAAATTAGCCGGGTGTGGTAGTGGGTGCCTGTAGTCCCAACTACTGGGGGGCTGAGGCAGGAGAATGGCGAGAACCCGGGAGGCAAATTTACAGTGAGCCAAGACTGCACCACTGCACTCCAGCCTGGGTGACAGAGCAAGACTCCATCTCAAAAAAAATAAATAAATAAAATAAAGAAAAGAAAAGAAAAGAAACGCAGAGCCTGGTGGAGCTCAGGATCTGGTGAGAGATTAGACTCTCACCCAATGAAACGTACATCCCACAAAGCCTGTTGTTAGCCTCCTAGCTCCACCCCTGCCCTTCCCCACAGAGCCTGGACTCACCCCACACATACCCTGGGCTGAGGACAGATTGGGCACACATCATCAAAGAGACATAAGCTGGGCAGCAACTAACAACAAGGGAGAGCTGAGGTTACCCCAGGAGAATATGTCAAGTGCAAAAGAAAAGAGCTCTCAAGCATCCTAAGGAACCCCAGAACTTAAGGACTGACAGAGAAAGAAGGGCCCGCCAAAGGAAACTAGAGAGCAGGTTTCCTAGAGCTAAGAGGAAAACCAGACAGTAAAAAGTGTTTTAAGTCAAAGGCACGGCATACCCAAGCATGAGGTGGCCAGGCCCCATGTCTCTGCAGTAAAGATTGATGTCTGCATTGTTGTTCAAATCTGTAAACTGAACATTTTGTAAAATGTGTTTCATCTAAACAAGGGGTAACTTCCTCCTAGTAACTGATAGTTTATTTAACCCTTGGATAGCAGAGATAGCTCACAGCTAGGAGTCCTCTAGACCACAGTACTAGTCCTGGTCTGCTACTCACTCTGGAGTCTTAGAATATAATTTAAATCATTTCAGGATCTGTTTCCTCATCTGCTAAGTAGTAGTGAAGGAAGAAATAATCTTTAAAGAGTTGGTTTTCTTTCTCATTCTACTAAAAATTTTAACAGTCTATTAAAAATTATGTATGTGAAGATGTATGTGGGTCCATTCATAACCCAATATTATTCTCTGAGAACTGGAAGGCACTGTGTACAGGGGAGAAATTGTGATTTGACTGGACTGGTAAGGGAAGCAAACACTGGAAGGCGTATGCTAATGTTCAGAGTAGTCGCTGACAGCCTTATCCTTCATTTGGAAAGTATTTCAATACCAATTGGATGAGTTAGAACAAATATCCCCGGGCATTCTAGCAGTACCAGAGAACTGTCAAGACAGAGATTAGACCCAGGAGTTCATTTGGGTTACACAATGCCCTGGGCGTCTAGGCAACTGACAACACAGAGGGCTGGCCCTCCTACCTCCGTGTTCACCAGCTCATCCCTGGTTTAGGGAGGGCATCTGAAGTCTGCAGACCCACACCGGCAGCACGACACGGCGGCTCTCCACCTCCAGGCTTGGCATAGGCGGGAACGGGACTGATGCTGCAGCAGGTGGCAAGCTGATGGCTGTGGAAGTTTGCAACTCCTTGTTCCCTTTGCCAATTAATTTCCAAGAAGGAGTCATTTTAAAGAGAGATTTTCAGCCCACTCTCTACTCCTTCTGAAGGGAAAAAAAAAAACTAGAGATCCAGAAAAAACAGAACAAAATGGGGACCAGGAGCAGTCATTCCCAGCATACTCTAAAGCAAGGTTTCTCAGTCTCAGCACCATTAATGTTCTGGGTTGAATATTTTTTTATTGTGGGCTGTCCTATGCATCGTACGATGTATAACAGCATCCCTGACCTTTACCTACAATATGTCAGTAACACCCCTGTCTCCAGCTGTGACAAGAAAAAATGTTTCCAGACATTGCCAAATGTCCCCCAGATTTGTCCCATTGAGAAACATGACTCTAAAGAATGTCACCCACAAAAGGTCCTAGACGAGCCAGGCTGGCTAAAGGCAATATTACCCACCTTCGAAGTGAAACTTCAATCAAAATTCTCTGCATATGGCCAGGCACGGTTGTTCACACCTGTAATCCTAGCATTTTGCAAGGCCAAGGCAGGTGGATCACCTCAGGTCAAGAGTTCAAGGCCAGCCTGGCCAACATGGTAAAATCCTGCCTCTACTAAAAAGACAAAAATTAGCCAGGTGTAGTGGTGTGTGCCTGTAATCCCAGCTTCTCAGGAGGCAGAGGCAAGAGAATCACTTGAACCCAGGAGGTGGAGATTGCAGTGAGCTGAGATAGCATCACTGCACTCCAGCCTGGGTGACAGAGCGAGACTCTGTCTCAAAAAAAATAAATAAACAAAAAATTATATATATATGTATATGCATAAGTTTATGTTTTTTATGCAATTAAGAATAAATAAATAATAAAACTTCTGCAGCTAGCTCCATCCTGCTCTGTTCTGAAAACCTATATCTTGATATCGAAAGTTCCAGCTTATAGCTCGCCTTTAGGGACTTCCACAGCACAAGGGGAACCTCCACTCTTATGTTTCCAGCCTCTGTGCCTCATCCCTGCCATTCTGTCTTGAACTTCTTTGATGTGGTACTCAAGAACAGCCATGAAAGGAAGCTCTTCTGACACAGAAGAACAGACTAACAATCAGAATACCTAAGCTGAGGATCCATCTACATCATTTCCTAGCTGTGTGACCTCCAGCCTATCACTTAAGCTTTCTGAAACCGTTTACATATCTGTAAAATGAGAGTAATGCATCTGCCTTGCCTTTCTCAAATCAGGAAGCTCAAATACAAGGCATAAAACATCTGTAGAATACTATACAGTGGTTAGGAATCAGTTCCTTGTTATTTATGATTATTATTGTTGTCATTACAGCGTCCCAGGTCTGTGTTAACACCGTAGGAATTTGAGGAAGCTCTGAAATGCCAGTCTTCTTTCATTTTAGTGCTAACTTGACTAGAAGTCCTCTCCGCTTAATGTCCCAAAACATGAAATATCTTCAGGCAATTTCTTCATGAAAGATTGTCCATGAATTCCAACAAATGTCAACAAATATTCATGTAAAGGCTCTATATGCTCTCAGGATACATCAGTGAATAAAATAGACTAGGCTTCCTGCCCTCAAAAGGCTTACTTTTTACATGGAGGGATATAAACAACAAAAAAACAAAAACATGTAATACATAAGTGAGTTACATAGTATGTTAGAAGATGATTAATACTCTGGAAGGAAAGGCAAATAAAGTAAAAGGTATAGTACCAATGTGTGAGTGAGGAGTGGGAGGCAGGTTGCAGTTTTAAATGAGGCAACATGTTTGGGAAGTGAGATTTGGGCAGAGGTGAGGAATTAGTCATGCGGTCTCTGGGGAAGAGCATTCTGGGCCTAGGGAACAGTCAATACAAAGTCCCTCAGGCTGGAGTATCCTTGGTGCATTCAAATGCCTACAAGGAGGAGATCATCATGACAGATGCGGAGTGAGGAAGGAAACGAGGAGTAGAAAATAGGGTCAGATGAATCGCAGGGAGTAGCTGAGGCAGTGCACAAATGCAGAGGGAGCTCAGCTTTAATCCAGTCATTGTACTAGGCACTGAGGATGCAAATCCAGCAACTGGGTTCCTGCTGCAGGGAGCTCACTAACCTCCAGAGGAAGGTGTTACCAGAGAGGAGGAACAAAGGGGCTCCGAGCAAGCCCAGCTGAATTCTTGGATGCTGGCCTTATAGAGGAGTTCTTTATAAGGAATGAAGGGGTGAATGTCTGTGTCATAGTTCTTTGCTCAACTAGAAATCACTGGGTCATCTCAGATGCTGTCTGTGCCACACACTGCTCCACCACTACCCTCACAAAATGGTGACATGTCTTGCACATGGGACACTTGGTGGCCAACTCAGAAAGGGGAGTATTCATCTCAAGTGACTTCCTCTGCTCCTGGGCAGATGTTCAGTCTGATAGAAGACAAAATACGAAGGCTCTGGCTCAAGGAGAACAAGAAGAGCTGACATCAAGTTCACCTGTACGATTTTGGTCCACTGACACTTCTACTCCCAAGCAGCATCTGAAGGGGCCTGTGCCGTGCACTGATGGGGTGCCAGCAGCTCACCTCCTGGCTCACACCATTTCTCCCCAATCTCCTATGCCCCACAGGAGGAAGCTACGGGCCTTGAACTGTAGCTTCCATGCTGGATGCAACTATATCAACCCTGCATCTTCTTTCCTAAGTTATTTGCAAAGAGGCAGCTGCATTAGAACACACAGTTGGCTTTGTGCCTGAGGGAGAGGCAGTCTATAGCAGTAGGGGATGTGCCTCTCCCAATAAAAATTAATGGAACAAAACCCCCCTGTGTGCTACTTAAGTTTTATCTCCCAAGGAGTTTACATTTCCATCGTTCTCCCACCAAACCCACCTCCCGGGTTCTCCTGTCCCCTGGGTGTCCTTGGCATAGGTCACAGGACCATTACTACAGGGAAAGGAGCCGAGAGTAAACCAGACAGGGGTTTGCACACATGCAACACAGATGCACATATACACACTCACATATGTGCATACACATACACTTGTACACATATGTACCTTTTCAATTTTTTTTTTTAACAAGTGAAATCATTAGCAATCTCATGGAGGAAAAGAATAATACCAACAAGGCAACAGGAGATAATTATATGGAAGGATAGAAGAAAGCCTACTAAGAGTTTGCAGGAAAAAAAAAAAGTCAAGAGACTCTGATTTCCTTTTTGTCTTGGTTTCCACACACAAGCACTCCATGTGAGCATTTTTGTGGTGAAGGATTCAGGAAAGTGTGAAGCATAGCGGACAAGGAACACTTGACCTCCTAGCTCTCACTCCCTTCCTCAAAGGTAAAACCTTATTGTACTGAATTATTCTACTATCAACTTGGTTACTTTAGGAACAATATTTCCCAGAATCGCCTTCCTTTTATGGGCTAGAGTTGGCCAAAAGTAAAGTTTCTTGAGATTTGGGAGACAAAAGTGAAGCAGCAGTCATTACGTTCTAAAGGTTGTTGTTGGTCAAAGGTCATGAGAGACAGAGCAGAGACGCCAGCCAAGTCCAGTTTATCATTGTCTTCCCCTTTCCATTTCCAGCTTTTCTTTCCAACTGCCAAGTTCTTGACCAACAGTGAGTCCAGGCAACCTCTGGATGCTTCATTGTAAACATACAGAGATGGAAGCCATGAACAATTGACAATCTTCCCCAAACCCCTTTTGCATCCTGTTGCAGCAGCTGGATACGCTAGCTTCTAGATTTCCCTCTATACTCTTACCCATCTGCTGTACCAGAGCAGGGGAGTAACTGTTCTCTGATCCTTCAACTTCCCTTTTTGGACCCTTTCCTGCTCAGCTCTTACCATAATTGCAAGAATCAATTTCTACAATAAAATCCTTATTCCATAATACTTTATATTTCTGCTTCCTTGACTGACTCTGACTGATACAGCTATCAACAGTTTGGTGTGCACCCTGTCACTTCGTTTTCAATACAGAGGTATATACCCAGATATTTCTCTGTCATTTTTCTTTAGATGTGATCAGATTTTAAAAGTTCGTGTGTGTGTGTGTGTGTGTGTGTGTGTGTGTGTGTGTGTTAAACTTAATAACACCTTGATGAGATTTCTGTGGCAAGACACATAAATTAACCTCATTTTATGGCTATGTAGTATTCCATTATATGTAAGATTTATGTAACCATCCCCATATTCATAAACAGCTAAGTTGTATCCAATTTTCTACACCAAAAAATAACACTGCAATGAACTTTTTAGATACACTTCTTTACAGATATTATGCAAATCTTCTTTAGGGTTAGGGTTGATTCCTAATAGTGGAATAATCAGTTGCATATATTTTTAATGTCTATAGATATTACCAAATTGCTTTCCAAAAGACTGCATTTTCCAAAATGTTCTTGCCATGCCAACAATTTTGCCCACGTTCACAAAACAGGGCTCTTCACTCTGGTTTCCCTGGAGATCCATGGCTTGACAGTGCTCTGCCTGAAGGGCAGAGGGCAGTGGACACTTCAAGGCAAGGTTGTGCAAGCATAATGCTTAGAAGAACTATACAACTGGCTGGTTCAAGACTAAAAGAAGAAAATCAGAGAGAACTGGCATCCACGTGAAATGGGTAGGATGAAGTTAACAGTACAAGGAGAAGACTCCTTTCCTTGTATGATTCCAGAGATTTCCCAGCTTCCCCCAAATCACTGCTCACATGCATCCATGGATATCCATGCACACAGACACACGCATACAAGCACGCACCAGAATCTGCTGCTGCAGCTTAAATTTTTTTCAAATATTTTCATCCCACAAATAGACCTAAGGTTCAAATAAAAATAATCCGTGTCAATAAGTAGTAGTTATGTGTGGGAACTTTGCTAAGTATTTTACATGCCTTATGTTAACCGAGGTAGTGTTATTTCCATTTCACAAAGGAGAAAACCGAGGTTCAGAAAGATGAAGCCAAAGAACTAATGAGTTGCAGAGTACGGATTTGAACTCAGCTCTGCCTGGCCAAACAATCTTTCACCACCGCACTGCCTCCCCAGGAAAAGGTAATGAAGCCCCAACGCCACAGCGAGGTGTAGATCGCTTCTGCAGTACTCCTTCCTGAGAGCAGATTTTCCTAGGGGAAAGGGCATTGGGCGTTGCAAAAGACCAGTTAGAGAAAGAAGAGAAGGTAGAGAAAGAAGACACCAAGGGCATAAATCCGAGAGTCTTCTACTTCCTGGGCCGGTGAAAAGGAGACAAAGTTAGATGAGCCCCAAGAGGAATGAGGGAGATGACCCGAGCAAGTGGAAGGTTGACTTTCCCAATTGGTATGACAACTCCTGATTCTGGTGTTAAGAGCATGGCAGGAAACTGGAAGTGGTACCAACGAGTCATTTCTGCCAACTCCCTCCTCCTAGTTATCCTATTGCTCCAGGACACATGGCGCCTACCCCATGGCAGGTGATTTACATACTAGAAAATAATGTGATCCCCACACAATTAGATAATTCCAGAGGCCAAGACTGACAGCCTCGGAATAAAGAGCTGGGGAAGAAGCACAGGGGCTAATGGATGATGAGGTGCCAGCTCAGGGGCAGGGCAGAGCAGGGTAAGTTGTGGGATCATCAAGGAGACTAGCGACATGGATGAGAGGCTTCATGAGGAAGCACAGGGGACACCACAGGGAAGAGTGCCAAGGAAAAATGCACCACCTCCCACTTGCAGATCCAACAAAAGATTGTGTGTTGGGGGCCAGGGACAGCAAGGAACACTGTACAAATTCCTGAGAACCATGGAAATCCTAAGAAAATGACTTAAGCAGTCTACCCTTTCCAGGAGGCCCACAGAATAAATTGCTTCACAGGGTTCTATTCTACTCTAAAAAGTCCTGCCCATTTCAAGATAAAGACGAAACATGCCCCTGGGAATTAATTATTATGGAACAAAGAGGGAAAGCAAAAGGGTAAACACAGCTTCAAGGGCTTTGAAGTGCCAGGAACAGGGTACCACTGTGATGGGGTGCTGTGGGCATGGCAGCACACTCAGGGGGGTGAGGTGAAAGAACTGACTCGTGGCATTTTTAACTGGAGTGGCAGCCTGTCCTGTTGCTGTCCACCTCAGGGCCCGTGCAAGGCCTTGAGAAAGGGCTGAAATGGGAGGCAGACGAATTAGCCAACCACACCCTCAACTCTGCAGAGACCTGTCGATGCCAAGAGATGAACCGTTCCAGCCACAGCCACAGCCACCATTATTTGCACTAAACTCAGAGTTAAAGAAGACAAGGGGGACCAGGCCTAAAGGAATGGAGAATATTCGAAGTGGGGCTATTTATCGTATGGAACACTCAAAGGCCACCTAACTAGAAGCAATGTTACAGCATTGATGGAATATTACACAGCCATTAAGGATGAGTTATGAACACTAAGTAGCGATTTAACATGGAAAGTTATCATAAGATGTAGCATCCACCATCCACTGATGAGTACAAATACACTCTCACACTTGTGTGGATAAACATCACGAGATCTCAAAATAGCAGCAGTCAGAGTGAGGGGACTGTAGGATTAAGGGTGTTTTTTTCCTCTACTTTCAACGTTTTCCATATGTCAACAGACTGTCATTACTATAATGTGGGAAAATGAAGACGGAAAGTGATCTGGCCATGTACCAGGGTAGCCAGGATGAACCTAGATCTCTACACAGTGTTGATCCAAAGTGAATGTGAGTGCCAGATGCCACACAGGCACCCAGCATGAACAAATACACACAATGCACACAACACAAACACACGTACCACACACACCACACATACCTAATACACACAACACATACATAACATATGCCACATGCAACACACACATATACATGCCATACATACACACAACACACACCATACATGCAACACAGACACACAACACACCCACATGCACCATAGACACAATACACACAACACACATCATACATACAACACATACATACCACACACACCCCCAACATGCCCCACAGCGGCATATTCATGTGCTTTGTTTGCCACGTGCTTTCCACGTGGCTGTCAGTTTCTGTAAGAATTTTGCTGTCAGGGATTCTGGTTAGCCAGAAATTTCCTATCCAAGTAGGGCATGCCGTGAGCCAACAGGGAGCCCTAAGCCACTTCCCACTCCATGGGTTCTTTATTTACTTGAGCACAGTGTCCTGGACTTGCCGATGGACTGGGCATATAGTAAAAATCCTGGGGACTACTTCTAGAAAAGCCACGTCCTTGGTTTGGGAAAACCCAGCCCTCACGTGTGCCACGCAGGAGAACACTCCTTCTTGTTTCTCTCGCACAGACTGACTCCCACAGCTTTATTTGCTCCAAGCAGGTGAGCTTATACACGTGAAGTCAGTTCGTAATGGTAGTGGTCTCACTTATGCAGCTGGTATCAGGCTTGCTGGAGTCTTCCAATATTCAACATTAGGCATGGTACATTGCATGTATATAAATCAAATTAACATACACCGTCACTGCCCGGTTGAGCAGCTGTATTCTTTGTGTTAAATTTCATAGTTAAAATGAAACACTTTTCCATTACTAGATTGCAGCTCCGCTGGGCAACTGCGACAGTTACCTGCCAGAATTAAGCCTCATAATGCCAGCTCTGTCTCAAAATGGCAACTGCAAAGTGGATTTACAAAGTGACTGAGGAGTTGCTAATTGCCTCCAGAATAAAACATTGATGTTGATTCAAATCACCGAAGCTGAAGTTTCTATAAACTCAACACTGTAAGTAAGTATATGCCTGGCTCAGTTGGTTAGAGTAGGACGCTGTGAAGGCCAAGATTAAAGTTCAATGTGTGGCCTAATTAACTGGCTCCATTTATGGTCAGAAAGTCCCCACTCTCTTGCATATGCATGCCATGCTGACCCACATTGTGCACCTACTACATGCAGTGCACGTTACAGCATTCCACGCATTCATTTTCAAAAATAAACCATAATGGATGTTATTAGTCCCATGATACATATGAGGAAATTGAGACCCAGGAAGACTGTGACCTAGTGGCACAACTAATAAATGACATGATCAGAGCTCAAACCAGGATCTGACTGAATCCAACATCTCTGTTCCTTCCTCTTTGTCAAACTGTCGTGGATGGTGCAGTGCAGACCCATGACTGCTGGAAAAAGTAAAACCACTCAAAGCACATGCTTTGCTGGTGATAGATTCATAGTGGCATCTCCCTGCAGAACATGTAGCACGGTTATTCTTAGCACACTGAGTGCCTGCCTGTAGGACCCCAGACATCCTTTTGCCTGTCAAATGTGGTAAATATGGTCTATGTACAAGGCCTAAGTAACAAGAAACAAAGCTTCCACTCCACAGCCCCATCAAGCCCAGATGTCAGAAACATCCCTTGTCTTCTGACAGCCTGATGCTTAACAGTTAGGTCCTAGTTGCATGTTCCCTCAACTGGCATTTCACCTCTAGGTGGGCTCCCAGGCCCACATAAACAACCTCCACCCCGCCCCACCCATACCAGGCAGAACTGATTTTAATCTCTGTTCAATAACAGATACGCTTTCTGTCTCCTAACCGGACCCTGACCACTAAACCCATAGCATTCACAGCTCCTTGAACCTGCCCGAGACTCGAGCCTCAAATCATGTATAGAATTCCTCATTTTGAGAGTGTTGACACTATGAAAGAAAGGAAAAGCAATCAATCCAATCTACACAGAATCTGTAGAGCATAAAACTCTATTCTTATGAGGGCAGCACACATTTCTGTTTCCAGGGCCAAGAGCTGTAAATCTCTTTATATGCATACAGAGTCTGTGCAGTTACAGAAGAACCACCATGGGTGAGGAGGCCTAGGATTGGACAGCTCTAGGTAAAGCAATTACCCAAATATTTTGGTAGGCCACAGAGTAAAAGAATTATTCATTTTGGACCAGAGATGCTTTTCTCTGCCAAATAGCCATTTTACTGCACAGTGGTAGTACACATTTTCCACTCCAGAGAGATCAATGTGGCAATTAAGATGTTCAGCAGAGCTGGCCATTTCAAGTGCAACCTCAGTGGGTGACCATACCTTGTGGGTGTTGTTTAGGAAGGCTCAGGGTCTGACCCTCAGCATGGTGAGTTTATGGAATGATCAGACCCCGAATGTTGACTCAGGTGTTCAGAAACTTGACTGATACGGTCAATGTAAGCTTTCTCTCAGCAGAAAATACAGAAGCTTTAGGAACAGAGCAATCTGGGCTTTGCCAGTGGATGTGGCAGCTGTGTAGTTTGGCCAAGTCACTTCACTTGTGCACTAGGCAGCCCAGTGTGATAGCGAAGATCACAGACCATGGAGTCCAAGTGTGTTCTAATCCCAGCTCTGCCATTACTATCTGTCTAACCGTGGGCAAGTTACATGACCCTCTCTTTGCCTGAGTTTCCTCATCTGTAAACTGGGTTTAAAAGTAGTACCCTTGTTTCCTTTTGGGGTGATAAAGATGTTTTGGAAGCAGGGAGAGGTGATGGTTGTACAACCTGGTGAATGTATTAAATGCCACTGAATTGCTCACTTCAAAAAGGTTAATTGTATACTATGTCCATTTCATCTCAACAAAATAAAATTTAAGTAGTACCTACATCATAAGATTGTTTTAAAGATTTAAAGTTAAAGTATGTAAAGTTCTTAGGGCAATATCTGGCCCATAATAAGTGCTATGTAAACATTGGATTATTATTTTCCAGGAAGTACACTGAGCAATTTGTGCACATCAAATTCTTACAACCACCATGAGACAGATACTGCTGTTACTCCCATTTTGCAGACAAGGACACTAAGATACCAAAAAAGTATCTGAAGTACTGTTCCAGTTACTATATCTGTGTAAAAAATTACCCTAAACTTGTGCTCTAAAGGAGTCATTTATTAGTGTATGGATTCTGGGGCCCAGAAGTGCAGACAGAACATAGCAAGGATGGTTCATCTCAGATCCGCCATGTCTGGGGCCTCAACTGGGAGACTCAAAGGCTGGGGGCAGGAATCATCTGAAGTCTTATTCACTCACGTGTCTGGAGTTTGATGCTGGGAGCTTCAGTTCCTCTCCACAGGTGTCTCTCTGTGAGGGTTCCCACCCAGCATGGTGGCGGGCTCCAAGGGAAAAGGCCCCCAAAGAAGGAGAACCTGGTGGAAACGGCATCATCTTTACAGTCTGCACTCAGAAGTCAGGCAGCATCACTTCCACCTCATTGTATTCATGGAGGTAGTTATGAAGTTTTGCCTATGTTCAAGAGGAGAGAAAACAGACTCTACCCCTTGAAAGGCTAGATTCTAGAAGAGCACGTGGGAGCAGAAATGCTGCTGTGGCTATTGTCGGACAAGACACTCTGCCACAGGTATCTTCCTGAGGCCACCAGGCAGTGAGTGATGGAGCTTGGGATACAAGACTTTGATTCCAGAGCCCGGTTCTCATCCACTGTGTGTTGAGCTGCAGTGTTTTTATCTGTCAAATGGAGATAATAACATCTTCCATGCCAAAACCCTTTAAACGTAAGTTAACATATCGGGGGCTTTAGTTTCCTACTCTTTAAAATTAAGTTAATAACAGTTCCTATTTCTTTGGGTTTCTGTGAGGATTAACCTACTGTTAATAAGTAACAGTGATAAACAGACTGTAATATTCGTATCAACTGCCAGTGCATTCTCTTCCCAATGGAAAAGTCTACCTGGGAAACCAAATAAGGATCAGAAGTTTCTTTGCTTAGCATGATCTGGAAGGATTATGCCTGCTCACCCAGATTTTTTTTCAAATACATTCATAATTAAATTTCACCTATTTCTAAAATGAATTTTACTCAGCTTCTTTTGCTATATCCAATCTCAGTATATTAAATGCTGTATTATGATCCTCAGAAGCAAAACTTCCAGTTTCAGAAAGTATTTAAGAAAGTATACATAGTATGTGGGAGAAAAACAAACAAACAAACAAACAAAAAACACATAACAATCTAGACCAGAAGTCAGAAGACTTGAGCCCTAATCTCAATTCTGGTTAATTGGATGTTGCTTTAGCCTGAATTTACTGAAGTGTAAAACAAAGATAATAAGTCTTCCACAAATTTGCCTTATACTCTTAAGGTTTTTTTTTTTTTCCACACAATATATTTTATTTTATAAATCACTTTGTACATTTTATAAAATTATGACTATTTTTCCATGCCTTAAGTTTCTAACCTTATCATTTGTAATGGCTATGTTAGAATTGGTGAACTAGCATTTATTTATTTAAACAGTTCTCTCTTTTTTTTCGCTTTTTGAGATGGAGTCTTATAATGTTGCCCAAGCTATAGTGCAGTGGTGCAATCTCAGCTCACTGCAATCTCCACCTCCTGGATTCAAGAGATTCTCCCACCTTAGCCTCCCAAGTAGCTGAGATTGCAGACACACGACAGTAGCTGGGATTACAGATGCATACCACCATGGCCGGCTAATTTTTGTACTTTTAGTAGAGATGGGTTTTGCCACATTGGCCAGGCTTGTCTCAAGCTCCTGACCTCAGGTGATCCATCTGCCTCAGCCTGCCAAAGTGCTGGGATTACCGGCGGGAGCCACTGTGCCTGGTCCCAGTCCTCTCTTGTTAGATATTGAAGGTCTTCCATTTCTTTAAGTAACCTTGATGAGTATCTCCATAGATAAGTCTCTAAGTGTATCTACTGTTATTTTTTTTTCAGCTTTTAAGTTCAGGGGTACATATGCAGGATGTGCAGGTTTGCTACATAGGTAAACATGTGGCATAGTAGCTTGTTGCACAGATCATTATATCACCTAGTTATTAAGTCCAGCATCCATTAGCTATTCTTCCTGATGCTCTCTCCCCCATTACCCCACTTCCTCCGACAGGTTCCAGTGTGTGCTGTTCTTCCCACGTGTCCATTGTTCTTATCACTCAGCTCCCACTGATAAGTGAGAACCTGCTCACTTAGATTTGGACCTTCCAAGAGGAGCAGAACTTTCATTTCTGCCCCATAGTCGGTAGACAGAATGGCTATTCTAATTCTTTTCTCTCAACCTTATTGCCACCATACTTCATGTGAAAATTGGATGACTGCTCGACTTACATTAATTATCGTACAATATTTTCTCCCCAGTGAGGTTTCTAGAAACACCCTGGACATAAGCAAAATTGTTTAACATCTATTAGGAAAGATTAATTTCTAGGAAGAGTTCTGCACACAGCAAACCTCCCCCATTTTACACGAACTCATATCAGTTTCCCTTCCAGCCAACAAGAATGCTTCCGGGTCTTGCTTCTTAATTCTGGAGGTTGTACTTTATTTGGGCCCTGTAGCTCATGTACAGGCGACATTCTACTTTAGTCAGATCACTAAATGAAGCAATTGAGTCACCACCACCCGCAGTAGTAACACATCCTGACAAAAACATGAAAGATAGTGTATCTCTGCCTTAACTCATGCGGGTATCAGTAGAGGGGAAGAAAGTAAATTCTTTTAAAATACAGACAGAATCTTTTATCAATGAAAAACTGTCATCCGGTCTTTCTTATCTCTTTGTGCAGTGACAGCAGGATTTATCTTTCTTAGAAGCAAGCCTCCAAATGAATATCATGCCTGTTTTGTCAAGGTGAGTAGTTTTTCATCACGGGGCAAGTAGACTTGTTTTACATGGGTGTTGTGCTGCACACACACATTCGTCATCAGTCCCCATGCCCTCCGAGGTGTCCTGAAGCCTGCTACACTAGTCCATTTCTCTCACCAACAGGAGAGCCCCCGTGTGCTCAAAGCCTGCTCAACAGACCCCAGGTGAGAAAAAATCTCATGATTCGAGGGCAAATTCCTCTGCATTCTATTATAAAGGTATAACAGATACATGTCATTATAAATTTCTGCAAATCCACAGAATGCATCATAAATTTCTGCAAATTCAAAAAGTGAACTCTAATGTAAACTGTGGACTTCGGCTGATACTGATGTGTCAGCGTGGGTTCATCCATTGTAACAAATGCGCCACTCTGAAGAGGGATATTGGAAATGGGAAGGCTGTGCATTTGCGGGTGAAGAGGTATGTGGGAAATCGCTGTATCTTATGCTCAATTTTGCTGTGAACCTAAAATGTATCTAAAAATAAAGTCTATTTTTTTAAAATGTGATACAATCTCTGCACTTGGCCATAGTAGCTCCCTTGTAGCTGCTAGCCTAACTGCTGAGAGAAAGCAGGGCTGGAAACCTCTCCTTTATTGGATGAACAGTCCAGTCTGGAAACAACGGTATGAAGAAGTTTTTCCTCCAGCCAAGAGAACTCTGCTATTAGCATGTCTCTCTAGGCACCAACAAAAAGCAATTCATTGTTTCCATTTTTTTTTATTTTAAAAAATGCTTTTACTTTCCTATTAACCCAACTTGAGATTTTCTTCTATATGTTTACTCTCATGGTAATAACAGAAGAGTATCCAATATCAGGATAATACTAATAGCTAACATTTACTGAGCATTTACTGCATACCAGGGACCATTCTTGGCATGATATGTGTTTTAAGTCATTTAATTATTACAATAGGCTGTGAAGTCATATTATCATTGTCCCCATTTTACAGAGGAAGAAACTGAAACACAGTAGCCTGGGAGGTCACATAGCTCATAAGCAGGAGAGCCAGGATATGAAGCCAGGTAAATTGGTTCCAGAACCTATGATCTCAACCACCTCTTTGTTTTGCCTATCAGGAAGCTCCACCGTGGTATTGCCTTATAACATGACTACTTTCCAAACATCCCAGAAGAGTTACATCCTGATAGTAAGGACTTCCCCAGAGACCTCCACTGTGTCTCTTCTCTTTAGCTCGAAATGGAAGACATTGTTCCTATGAAGCCCAAAGCGAGACCAAACCCAGTGTGACAGGGAAAACTCCTCCCACTCAGGCCAACCCACAGTGTCCTTCATGGAAAGTTTCTAGTTGACAAAGCTTAGAAGTGCTACCAGTTAGGATCTGTGGCTAACTTAAGCCAAACAAGGGAATGTATTAGAAGAATACCCGAGAGACGTACAGAACTGAAGGAAGATGGAATTCCAGACCTCAGGAAGAATGGGAGCCACAGCAGCTCTGGGGACTCAGCAAAAGGGGCTCAGAGACAGCCTTGTGGAGCAGTTCCAGGAGAATGACTGTGCTCTCACTGCAAGCTGCCCTGTTCTCATGTGGCTCATAAACAGATGTAAATTCCCGGGACAGGGCATCTTGCTGGCTGACCTTGGGTCATGTGCCCAAGCTTGGGGGTCCTTTACAGGGGCCTCCAGAGCAGCTGTGTGGCTAATTCTGATCACAGAATTAACTCCCCAGGGGATAGTCAGCCCACACTCTGAGAGATACTACAGCTCACCTTGTTACTTTCAAGTTTATTTTATAAACCAGGCAATCCTGACAAAGAATAGCTGTCATTAGAAGTTCAAGTTATCCTGGAAAGAATGTAGGACAAGTATTGTTTTCTGTTCTACAGACCAAGACTCTGAGACACAGAAAGATTAATCTCCAGGAGATACTCGAGTTTATGTTGAATCTCAGATCTTCTAACTCCGGAATGCCACTTTTCCACCTACTTTGTGCCCTGCAGAGCTAAGTGCAAATGCAGGAAACTTTTTATCTCTTCATGGTTTAGCATTGCGAAGCTTTATTTCCCCTCCTTCCTCTCTCCACCCAGCATACACAGGCACGCCTGCACACACACTCATTCGGTAGCCCACACACCACCAGGAAGGAGGTAAGCTGCACAGTGCAAGGACCCCCCCTGTAGGGAAAGAGGAGAAGATTAAACCACTGAACGTTTGTGCCATGGCTCTGTCAATGGTGACAGAGCCCGGGCTGCAGGATCTGCTTTCTCTTGGCAGAGATGCCCAGGAATGTGATTGCCAGCCTCTTCTGCATGTGGCTGCCAGCCATCCCGGGCCATGAGCAGGCTCTCGTCACTCACATTTGTGTCTGTTTTCCTAGAGCAGGACTGGGGGAGAAAGATTTTATTAGATGCAGCAGAGTGCGTGGCTCACGGAACACTTGAGTGGTTCTCAGTCAGGCATGAACCGTCTGCAGCTGAAGGTTCTGGGGTGGTGGCAGGGAAGGAGCCAGGCAGCACTCTCCCTTTCACATCTGGGAGAGCACCTGGGTGCACCCTCCAAAATGCAATCCCAAAGGGAGAATCAGTGCTGATTAGGACCCCATCAGAGTTAACAAAATAACATTCAGTTATGCTAATGGACGTCGAGGGTTAGTTCATCATTACTAGGGAAGCAGATTGGCCTAAGAGAAGCTCAAGTCATAAAACACACTAAAAATCTGTCTTGAAATAGGCAAGGGAAGAGACAATTTATTATTATTGTTTCTCAGTCACAAAAAAGAGAGAGAAAGAGTAAAAGTGAATGAAGGTCACTGTTCCCTTTACAGCTGATCGACTTACCTTTCTCTTTGTTCCTGTGCCTGTACAGTAAATTGAAGTTGGAAACAGAGGCGCATATTGGATGATTTTCTGTTGTTACTTTCATTTTCCCCAAGAGGAGAAGGGACAGTCCATTTAAAACAACTGACCTCTTATATCACAGTGATTCTGTTTAAAATTCGAACATCATTGGAAACATGTTTCAGCAGAACTAACACAAAACGAGGATTGTGAGAACCACATTATCTCAAAAATAAAAATCCCAAATATACATTCAGTTCAGTGCTTTAGAGTTTTCCAAAATGTATATGTATAATAAGATTTTAGTATGCTTACATATATACTATCTACATATATATAATATATAAACATACACAGATAATACCATATATATGTGTGTGTCAATTATGTATTATGGCCACGAATATTATACATCTTTGCATATGTAAGAGATATGTAAAATATTTGACCCTCGCTCAAACTCTGGGAGGTAGATGGATGAAATTGAGATTTACCATTTGAGTGACTTGCCTCAAGACATAAAGCTAGAAATGGCAGAGCCATTCAAGTTGGCTTTTCTGATTCAAGACCCAATATCTTTCCACTACTTCATTTTTTTCCATTTTTTTCATATATTAGCCCAAGACATATTAAGAGGTCTCAAAAACTTATCCTGTGGCATGCATGCCTAAGTGCATTGGTGGCACTTGCCCCTTGGTGTTATTGGACAGTCAGCAACAAAATGTCTACAATCAAACAGTATGTAAACAAACCCCAGATTGGTATAGATCCCTCAGGAGCAGGAAGTTCAGGGTCAATAGCTCTGGAAACATGGATAAATATTTAAACCAACAGAGGAATTGTTCCCTCTGGGAAGGTGCTTAGCTTCGAGAGTGCTTAAAGTGTGCAAGAATGTGCAGATAGGAGGCCAGCCTCATCCCAGGACTGGCCTGCGAAGTGGAGGGTGAGAGGAAGTGGAAGGGTCTTCATTTGGGCCCCTTACCCATACGTGGGTCTTCCCTCTGGCCACATCCAGGCTTGTCCTTCATTCTAAATAAGTCACATTCCTACAGCTCTCTCAAGGGTTTAAGCATCAATGATGTCCGCCTTAGTATTAATATCCAAATTTGTAGTGCTCTGAGCCCATATCTGTTCTCACAGCACTGCAGTCTTTCCTCCAAACCTCCCTTGGTTATTTTCGGGAGGCCCTGGGGACGTTCCCGTGCTCCTGAATAAATCTGTGGAGTTTCTTTTCTCTGGCCTCCTGGACAGGGGCTGGGCCTCCGTCTGTGTGGCTAATAACTTCAGTGAGATTCTGCAGGGCTCGGTCTATAGGGCTCACTGGGGCTACCCACACAGGGACCCCCAGTACCAGAACTACGTGGAGATCTGTGAGGAGTTTGGAGAAAAGAGCCCTGTCCCCATTTCTGTATCTCTGGGCCCTAAATTCCCCTGTGTGTATGCCCAGGATCTCACAAGTCAACAGGGACCCAGTTTTTCAGGCCCTCCATTCAGATTTTGTAGAAAGATAGCCAGTCTTCTTATCTCAGAGAATTCCCTCTCCATGGTAAAAGTCCTACTTCTCCTTCCAACCCAATATCCACCCATCCCAATAATAATTCATGTCAGATCCGCAAGCAGCAACGGTTCAAGCTGAAGCAACCCCTTCCTGTCATGCATGCTCTGAGAGGTCTGAGAAAGCTGCCATTAGGAAGGTCTGAGTATTCATGGAGGGCTTCCTGGTGGAGGTAGCAGTACTTTCAATTCTTAAAGGAAAGACCCAGACGAAAAGATAAAATAGAACATTTCAGACCCAAGAACCACTTGATCCTGATTTGTTCACAGGAGTTCAATTGAACATACACCTTGAAACCATATGTGAGCAGGCAGAAGCAAGCCATCATAAGAAGAAAAACAACATTCGCTATTGGAAAACCAAGGCGCTTTCCATACTGACCAGCTTTCCTCCCACTGCAAGGGTATTTTCCTTTTCTAAGCACAATTCCGTTTCCTCTTTTATTTGTTGAATGCATTTTCCGACTGCGCAATCCAACTCCTCTCAGAAAACACAAAAGAAAATACTGAATCTAATATAACATGTCCTCACCTCCCTTGTGGTCCTTCACTGTTCTGCTTTGGATATCAACGTCAAATGGTGAATCAGGATGGAGAGGATACTCTTTGGAATATGAAACTCTAGAAAGCTTACCGTTTGGATAGATGCAGAATCTACCCCCAAAATCTCCTGGCCATTGGATGTATCAGCGTCACAAGGTCCCTAGGGAGATAAGAGATAAGCCTGAACCCCAGCATTCTGACTGTAGTGCGGGTCAGGACTCCAGAGCTGAGGTTTCACAATAGCCAGGCCCTTTCTCTGGGCCCCAAACACACATTCTCACATGTTAAAGCTTCCCATGACTTTAATGCAAGTTCCATGCATGTACGGCTTGCAGGATTGGACCCTATGGGAGTGTAAAGTGACAACATAATAGAGAAAAATCACTTTAGCAGGCAACAGTGACAGCTGGGCATGCATTAAAAAAAGGGAAAAGGCCTCAGTTTAGACAAATTACTGAATGAAATGATCACAGGAAAAGCCCTTTTTACGGCTGCCACTAAGAAATCCAGAAAATATAAAACATGTGAAAAAGTAAATAAAGGAATTTTTGAACCTTTTTTTCTCATTAAAGGTGTGGTAAATAGTTAAAGTCCTCTAAAAAGGTCCTCGGAGTTCTGAATCATGGGCTCAAATGGAAAAATGGGGCTATTCGGGTTTTTCATGTCAGTTATTATACAACCAATAAAATAAAAACAATAAAAGTGCTCCAAAAATCCCGGAAAATTCCAAAGCCTATTTCAGAGTCTCCATGATTATACTCAGATCCTCTCATTTCCATGACTTCTGACATCTCATTACCCTGCATTATACTTTTACAGACTCATTTTCCAGCGTATATAAAAATGACTTAAGGCCTCCTCAGAACCATCTCAATTACCTAATTGATGAGTTCTATCAGCCACTTAAAAATAAAACAGGTATCCTTAATAAAAATCCTTAGCAGGGGAGAGAGGATAGAATAAAGCCCATGTTACAAAAAAAAAAAAAATTAAAATATACGAGGCAGCATGATATAGCAGGGTAGCAGCACCCAACTGGGAGTTGAGAGATCTAGTTTCTGGGATTGATTCTGCCACTAATTTGCTGTGTGATTTGGGG
The DNA here is from genome assembly GCF_000951045.1 of Mandrillus leucophaeus. Lineage (NCBI taxonomy): Eukaryota > Metazoa > Chordata > Mammalia > Primates > Cercopithecidae > Mandrillus > Mandrillus leucophaeus. Next base: position 5,184,114 of record NW_012107586.1, on the reverse strand, counting down.
CGAATATGAACCCTCCTTGGGCCTTGGTTGCCAGATCTCTAAAATGAGGGAGTTTGAAAGGATGTTCTCAAGGCCACTTCATGCGCTGACAGGCTATGATTCTGAAAGCTTCCCATGGGAAGACCCCTTTAGACCATGTGCTCATGATCAGTCATTTTCAAATTTAAAGACAAAAACATTTCTAAATTTTCCCTTTTTCTGTCTACATACTCAGTTACAGAATTAAGAGGGGCCCCAAAGAGGGCCAAATATTACAGTGATGCTCTTCTGAGCAGAACTCAATTTTAAAAATTCTCAAGACTATCTCAAATGAAGTCCAAAGGTATTTTCAAAAAGGAAAAGAGAATTTTGGGAATTCTAGTTTGCAAGATGGAGGTACCTAATCCAAGGGCCTCTACAGTACATGTTTAGCTCCAAGAGCCGGGCTAGTCTTAGGCAAAAAGTGCTTGAACCAGCCTATATCCTAGCCAGGGACACACACTTCAGAAAGAAAGGAAATTATGACAAGTGATTAACATATGCATATTTAGACTGTGATAAAATAGATACACAAGAAATACTTTTTCCAACGATGAGGGCATTTTTAAAGCTCTTTCTTCTCCCTGAGTTTGGAGAGATGGAGAAGGAAAAGATGTGGTCAGGTAGAAACACTTTCAGCTCATTGACGTTCCCTTTTCCTAGGATCTAGGCCAGTGATTCTCAACTTTGGCTGCCCATTGGTATCACACGGGGAGCTTTTTAAAAATACTGATGGGTGCAGCAAACCAACATGGCACACGTATACCTATGTATCAAATCTGCACATTGTGCACATGTACCCTAGAACTTTAATTAAAAAAAAGAAAAGAAAAAAAAAGTACTGACGACTGGGTTCCATCCTCAGAGATTTCAATTTAATTATTCTGGCATGGTTGCCACCTGGGGAATTGAAATTTCTAACCACTTCCCCACATAACTCAGTAATCTAATCAGGCAGCCAACTTTGAGAATCTCTGGTCAAGTCCCTTGAATTCAGTGATTCTCAAACTTTAGCAGGCATCAGAATCACCTGGAGGACTCATTAGACGATCACTGCTACTGCCGGGTGTGATGATTCATGCCTGTAATCCCAGCACTTTGGGAGGCCAAGGCAGGCAGATCACATGAAGCCAGGAGTTTGAGACCAGCCTAGCCAATATGGCAAAACCCAGTCTCTACTAAAAATAGAAAAATTAGCCAGGTGTGGTGATGTGCACCATAATCCCAGCTACTTGGGTGCTGAGACACAAGAATCGCTTGAACCTGGGAGGTAGAGGTTGCAATGAGCTGAGATCACACCACTGCCCTCCAGCCTGGGTAACAGAGCAAGCGAGACCTTGTCTAAAAGTAAAAAAAAAAAAAAAAAAAAAAAGATTGCTAGATAGATCTCACCCTCAGAGTTTCCGATTAAGTAGTTATGGTGCAATGCCCCCAAACCACATTTCTAACATGGTCCCAGGTGAGGTGTGAGGTGCATCTGATGATCTGGGGCCCACACTTTAAGAACTAGTGTCCTAATCTATCAACTTCACTCAGAGTGACGGGAGTTCTGCTCATGCAATGCAATTCATCATCTTCTGTGTCCTTGATCTTCTCACAAACCACTCATCTGTAGCCAAGCCAGCCCTATTGTTATGAGCAACCTATCAGGATTCAGGACCTAGGTGTAACTAGAGCACAGCAGAAAATCACTGGCTGCTTTATCCACTTTTACATGAACCAAAGGAAAGAGTTTCACTCTCCTGAGAAGATCACTCCTAGTGAACATCACATAATGCAATTATAAAGAGGTAAAATAGACGATAGCATGAGAAGAAACCCAAATGCCAGAAGCACAGTCCTTGATCAGTGGGTGAAGAAGTCTTGTTTGGCTGGAGGCCCAGGACCTCTTCCTTTTGGAACCTTCATCTGCTTACCCATGAATGATGGCTAACCTTGTCTTCTTCCATGGCCTAGGTTAACGTCTGTGCTCATAAAAACATAGTCCTGCTGTTGGGCCTGTGACTTCTTCCCAATCGCTTGAGGTCCATGTTCACCCCATCTGCATGATGCTTCCTCCTACAGGGGACTGAACACCTGTCCCCACAAAGCAGAGGTTCAACATTAATCTAGGTCAGAGCAAGCTCAATGGTAGTTGGGAAAGCCTTTGGTTTCAATAGTACTTTAAGAGCAGTCCTGGAGATAGCTGTGAGGACTGAAGGGAAAAGAGTTCAACTCTTCTTCTCCATGTGCTTCTTCATCTGTTCAACGTCCCAGCTCAGGGAAGGGCAGTAGTCATGAGGAGGGTAAGGGTCTCTGCCAGTGGGAGTGTCTGAATAAGTCACCATCCAAAGAGGATGGGCTGAACAGGGAATATCAGGCACAAGTTGGCAGAAGTGATCTGGGGTTCATAGCAGAGGATGGGAGGCCAGAACTAGCGTCCTTCCGTGAGGCAATGAGGATAACCATTCCCAGGTTCTGATCTTCCAGGTAGGGGGCTGGGGACTGTTAAATGTGCCAGTTTAGCCTAGCTAAGCTAAGAGCTGGGCTTCTCCTGAGACTCGGCCATAAAAGTGGCTTCCTATCCCTTTTCACTCTCTGCTTGGAACTGCCTGGGAATTTTCCTTCTGAGCAAGGATACTCAATTGGCTATCAGAAACCCACATGAGGATGTGAGAAGCAAACAAATATTTTGGATGGTAATAGAGGGCCTAGAGGTTGTTACGTGTGTCTTATTTCTACCTATTTCTACCACTGGAGATTGGAGGTGGTGGGTGTGGAGGGCACTCAGGACAGAGAAGCCAGGAGGGAGTGACAGAGCACAAAGCACATGCATTGGAAACATGGTGGAGAGTGATGGGGGATGTAGCAGGTGTCATGGCTCCATGATATGAGATCAAGCATTGACTCTCTCAGAGGGTGAGAGATACCCAGGGCACTGAGCTCCTAGCCAGAAGAAGGGATGAGAAAGAGGTAGAGAAACAAGAGAAGAAAAAGGAATGGAAATGGAAAAAAGAGAATTATGAAAATAAAATAGATACCAGAAAATCCAAATGGTCCCTTTATATTTAGATGTATTCATTATTGAGGGAAAATTTACTACAGTGTAAGATGACAATTGCACAGTGAGAACAAACATCGAAAACATCAATTATCCTTTTAAAAAGCCTTTTGAGCAACAAGCCAAAACCCAATGGTCTCTCCATCTCTCACCGTCACCACTGACTCTAGTCACAAGTTAAGCATGCCAACATGACTAGTCTCCAGTAAGGCCTGTGGTGACAGTGATATTCCAGCTTGATTGAATTGCTTTGTCCAAAAAGACATGGAACACACATTTTCTTGCCCATTTCCTTCTGCATACATGGTGAAACACGTTCACAACAAGGTTGAGCCTATGACATGGCATGGAGATCTAAATAGACTACGTCCTGATGTTGTCTTTCCAGCCACCACTTCTAATAAGCCCACTTGCAGGAAAGGATAACCCCTTAGCCCTGGGGTTGACTTGATTCACTGCCCAGCACAAAGAACAGCCTGAGACACAAGCTCACCTGCCAGTGGTTTATTTTTAGAGGTGATCTCAAGGAATAGGAGAAAGGGATTGAAGAATGAAACTGGGAAGAAAGACAGGTCAATACATTATATCCTTGAGTTGGGCACAACTACAGAAACTAGGGCTTACTCTGTGCAGAATGTTCCTCAGAACTGTCCACCTGAGGGACAAAAGACAGTACTTAACACCAGCTCCTGTCCCCCATTGGCAAGGATTTCCCCATCAGACAATAACTCACTCACACTTCCAGGCAATATATGCCTAAGTGTTCGGTGGACTCCTAGAGTGTCCTACACCTCATCGTCGAGAAGCTCCAGAGAAGCAAGTGAGGAATGCACAAGATAGCTGGGTAAGGTTCTCTCAGGACACACCTCCATGAAGCTGTGCCACAGCAGCATACGGCGGGCAAAGAGGAATCGGGCCAGGCATGAGGGACGTCCTAGCCTTCACACCTCAATGGAAATGTAAGCCAAATGTTACTTCTTCCAAACATTTTTGCTTTTTTGTTGATCATTCATGTCAATGTATCCATCAGCATTTAGGACTCGGATGTATTTAGCAGCTAAAGACCTCTAAGAGTCTCTGACATTAAGTGCCCCTACTCTGCTTTTAGGTATAGATTTAATGTAAAGATATTATCAGGGTTCTGCAGTCAAAGTTGAGAGGTACAGCATCTCTCACATGAGGATGGCATTAGCTTACACTATCCACATTTGAGCAGTTGAAGCCTCTACATCAAGCCTAATTGTGGATGTTGTCTTCAGGCCCAGTGAGATGTGAATTTGAGTGAAGAAGTCCTGCTGATCACAAAATTCTTGTTCGCCTCAGTATAAAACAACATATCTCCATCTCAAATTAGGAGGAAAGGTCACCCATCCTTAGGTGGGTCACCCTCTCCTCACATGCAAATCAGCTCTATCCTCCTCACTCCTGACTCTGCCTTGCTTTGGAGAGCCAGTAGTCATAGCCCCACCCTGAAAGAGCTCTAAAGCAGCCCAAAGACACGGGCCACTGATAAAATATTTCAAGGCATGTCAAACATTTCACAGAGCCCGTATTATATACAGCCTGATGATCAGGACAAACTCTGGAAGGCCTTGTCTGACACTTCTGCAGTTTAGATTCCTATCAGGTCATCCCTAGTCTATCCCAGTCATCCTCAAACTAGTCTCCTGTTTGCACTCTCCCCCACATCAAACCAGCCGCAAAGGGCTAATTAGTGTCCCAAAGTGCTGTTTGCAGCGTGTCAATCCCAAGTGAGTGCCTTTGGGATTATGTCATTTCCAGGTTCAAATAACATTTTGCATTCCCCATTGCAGAGAGAGTAGTAAAAATGCCTTTGTGTGGCATTTGAGACCTTAACCTAACTTTCCAGGCTTATTTCCCTTAACTGTTGTGCACAAACCCTCAGGTTCAGATCATAAGAACACTCTCTCTCTCTGTCTGTCTGTCTCTCTCTCTCTGTGTCACACACACACACACTCACACACACACACCTGCATACACACTGACCACTCAGAGTCGAGCCCAGCCTGTCCTAAGCCATCACTGTGCTCCTCATCCCAGAGCCCCCTTCAAGTCTTCGCCCCTGGAGAGAGTATGTGGAACGTCTTTCTTATCCCTTATTTCTGGTCCCAGCGTCATGAGTAGGAACACATTCATCTGTGTAAATACTTGTTGACCACCTTTGCTGCACCAAGACCTCAAGATTCAAGTGAATAAGAATGGTTCCTGGCTTCAAGGAGCTTCACATCCAACTGGGGAGAGAAACATGCAATCAAATAAGTATAAGACACTGGGATGATGCTTAGAGAAGAGGAACAGAGGACTCCCAGAAGTGGGAAGATTAACCGAGAAAGAGAGAACTCCTGATTGAAATTCTGAGAAGAAGCAATTTCCAAACAGCCAAGGGAAGGACGGGTGTTCCAAGAAGAGGAGCGACATGAGCAAAGGCATGAAGCGAAGGCCGGAAGGAGCACAGCAGATGCAGGGAGAAACAGAAGCAAGAGCATGGCAAGGTAGACTCAAAAGGTGAGTGACACAGCAACCATGCAGACCCTGAATCCCAGTTAGGAGTCTATTCTCATTCTGCAGGCAACAAGGAACCATTGCGGAGTTTGGGGGAGTGAGGGGTGTGGGGCGGTAATCAGATTTGCATTTTAGAAATCTCATTCTAGGTGGCTGTGATACAGATGAGGTACCCAGGACAGAGGCAAAAAAAGACTAGTGAGGATATTATTGGGGGATGCAGGTAAGAGAGGAGATCGTGAACTAGAACAAGAGCTGAGGGAATAATCTTGATAGGGAATGCCTTTGGACACTGTTAGGCATTGGCTAGGTTTCAGAGTGCAACTGGGCAACTTGGACAACTTATTAAGTATTCTCTGAGTTAACCAGTGGTTTGTGATTAGGGTCAAGACACAACACCACAGGACCCGTGTTCACAGGAGCATATCCAGCTTCCTTAACAACTCTCTTACAAATGACCATTTAGTCCCAGCACATCCTTAGAGAGGTCACTGCTTGTATTCATCAGGTACTGTCCTCTGTGCTGACAGAACACAAGATCTTTCTTCCAACATACATTTTTGTTTACTGGACTCATGATTAGCATCTCTTAATGTTGTGAAACTCAACTGGATTTTTCATTTTATTTTTTAGCAAATGTAATTTTATGTATTTGTTTGTGAAAGGCTCTAGCAAAAAACTAAATAAAATCCTTCTGAATAGCCTTTGACAGATTGCAAATCCTGAGCAATGGCCAGGACAAGAGAAGGTGGTGAGGAAGAGGGGTTTCCCTGTTGGGAAACATGGAGAAGAAGGGAGTATGTTATTCCTCCCATTATCTTTCAGCTTTTGAAGATAGGGAGGGAATAGGACATCCTCAGATGTAACGCAAAAGAAGAAATGTTTGGAATATAAGCTCTGTGGGGGTAAGGACTATGCTGACCAGTGTGCTCCCTTAGCAAGGTGCCCAGCACATCATAAATATGAAATATAGGCAGGGAAGGAGGAAGAAAGGGAGAGAGGAAGAAAGGGAGGGAGGGAGGAAGAAAGGGAGAGAGGAAGAAAGGAAGAGAGGAAGAAAAGGAGGGAAGGAGGAAGAAAGGCGGGGGGAGGAAGAAAGGGAGGGAGGGAAGGAGGAGAGAAAAAGAAGAACCATTCATTGTGATCAAGGAATTGCGTTTGGCAACTCATGATTGTCCCGTAGCTGCTGCCCATTGTCTACTCATACCCACACCTCACACCAGGCCCAGGAAAGGACACAAAGGACTAAAGCAGCTCGAAGTGCATCAGAGTGTCTTTAGCCACTCCTGCCTAAGGGGTTTACCACTCACTCAATGGGTTACAAAGTTCTGCTTCTGAACATATAAGTCTTTTGTAAACACCACACTGCTTTACCCCCTGCCTGGAATGATCTTCCCCCAGGTCACAACTCAAATATGACCTCCTTAGAGCAACCTTGACCCATCCCCACATCTACAGTAGACCTGCAGACATCATCATCTCCCCCATCTGTTCTGTTCACAGTGATTATTCTGATCACTCCCCAAATTATCCTGTTTATTTGTATATTAACTTGTTTATTGTCTATTTCTTCCCGGTAAAATGTAAGTTCCAAGAGAGTAGAGATCTTGTTTTCAGAGTTCATCACTGTATCTTCCCGTTAAGAACAGTCCCTGACACATAGTGTATTCTCAATCAATATTTTACTGAATGAATACCAAATCAAAAAGATGACACACAGCAATAAGGATGGATCTGTATAGTGCTTGGTGAATAAAAATGCAAGGAACAGGCTGGGCATGGTGGCTCACACTGTAATTCCAGCACTTCGGGAGGCCAAGGTGGGCAGATCACTTGAGGCCAGGAGTTTGAGACTAGCCTGGGTAACATGGCGAAACCCTGTCCCTACTAAAAATACAAAAATTAGCCAGGAGTAATGGTGCA
>NW_012107586.1:5098067-5176455 GCF_000951045.1 Mandrillus leucophaeus | reverse complement strand
AAAAAAAAAAAAAAAAAAAGCAAGAAACAGAGTGAGATCTATTGAAAAAATTCCATTTATGTAGATTAGAAATGTAGGTATATGAGGCATCAATACATTTGCAAGGCATTAAATCATTGACTATGTTGAGGACAGGAGAAGACTGAAGCATAGGAATTTTAAAGTGACACACATACAAACACACAAACTAGAAAGAAGTCACTACTCGTCAGGGATTGATTATGATCATAGCCATGACCTGAGATATGGAAAAAAAAGTAGAGGGAATATTAGAGGTACTTAACGTTGGACTCACACTGGGTTACTAATTTATAAGTTTAGATAGATGATAGATGACAGATATTAGATGATATAAATAATAAATAGATAAATAGACGAAAAGATAGATTAGCTAGACAAACAGATGATAGAGATAGAAACAGGTAGGTAGGTAGGTAGATAGACAGACAGATAGACTGCTTAGTAAACTATTTATGCCATGATATGGATTTGCTTCTCCTCCAATGACATTTTGGTTGTTACAATAAAGTTCCAAATAAAATTCTTCCTCCAGGTACCATAGAGGAGAGAGAAACAAAAGGCTTGGACAAGTGGGCATGAAAGTCAAGATTCTGCTCCCCAGAGACAGCAACCCTGAGAAACCACCCTCCTTGTGGGTGAACAGAGCCTCGTCCTGCTGTGGTTCCACACCCGGCTCACTGCATGCCCCTCAGGAACTTAGTCAGACCTACTTTCCTTTATTCATCAAACTGTTTCAACCGATTTGTTTGTATGGTACCCGGATGTTAGGGAGCATTTTAGGAGCATGAGACCAAAATGGTGTGCAGGGATCCCCAGGACATAGCGTTAGGAAGCGGGTGGGAGCCGATGATGAGACGGGATGCACAAACCACACAGGGGTCCCTGTAAGCCACAACTGGCTGTGTAGCATAGATACAAATAATCCCAGACTCAAATAATGTTAGAGCAAGGTGACGCTTTTAGCAATCCAGGCAGGCCCCCCTCCCATCCTGGTTTGCACGGTCTTGGAGAAACTTGCATTTACACCGAGTAAATGGCAGAGTCAGGGTGGGAACTCTGTTCTCCTGACTGCTTCTCCAGTGCTCATTTCTGGAGCCTGAGGATAACACTGTGTTTCCACACAGTCCCAGTGCTGATGTGCACAATGAGGACAAGAAGTCAGTTTGCCTCGCCCGCCCCAAACGAAGTTGTGTGCTACACTTTTGAAATATATTAAGTTTTTTTCACCTGAAGTGAGTCCTTTCCTTTTTTACCTATTCCCCAATGTTCTAGACATGCAATATTTTTACTAGTAATATATACTGGCTACAGTGACTCTCAAAATATATTTCTTGGTTCTACTTTTTGATTCTAAAAGTATCAACAAGTAAATATACATATATATGTCTACACACATATGGGCATCTATATCTATATAAATGCATATACTTTCAAATTTCCACATTTATATACAGTGCAATCAGGACTGCATTCTACAGTTATCACTGCCCCATGCTCTCAACCATCCTTATTATGTTTGATGTAGAAAGGAAAGGAAACAAAAAGGAAACTCTCCACTCTTAAGATAACTTGCTGGTGACCCCTGGTAAATGACAGCCAAGCAAGACTTCAAGGAACTTGTTACTTACAGCTTGAATTTCAGGCAAACATCCTCCTGCATTTCTAATGAAAAACGGATTCTTCTCCCTTCTTTTGAAGTGCTCTTTGGGAATTGTTTGAGTGTTCTTTGCAATCTTTTATACCCAGCCTAAGGACTCTGACAAACTCTCTCTTTCCCTTCAAAGGCTTGTTAACTATGTGATGAATACACCTGTCACTTCCAATTCTAACCTTACTTTCTGTTGTGATGGCTGTAGAATCTGGTATCTATGGCAACTTTTCAGTGGCTCAACATCGATTAAAAAAATGATTGGCTTCTCAGGGTTGCCTGGTTGATTGATGGAAATGATCAGTTGCTCAAAATAATCATGACAGGTAAAGTCTCTTGATTAGCTAGTATTTGCAAGATTCAGAAATTTTAGATTTCATTATTTTCTTTATATTATTTCCATGCAAAAGTAACTGGGATCTAATTCTACTAAAGTAGTTACAAGTTCATTTGGACGGCCTCGATGAAGGGAACTTGATTCAATTCACATATTTTATTTAGCAGCCAAATGGCTCATTTTGTCTACTTTAGAAAATTTACTCTTTGATTTTCTAATATCTCAGGGTCAGAGACTAATTTATGTGTTTTAAAAAAAAAAAATTAACTTTGGTACTAAAAAAAAAAAAGGAAAATTTAGTCAGGTTTAGAGCATCTGCAAATGAATTCTAAAGATTTTTATTCGAATTCTTCCCCAAGTGTGTAAAACAAGGAAAGGCAGTATTGTAGGGGAGAAATGCTAACTACAGCCTGACCTTCCCAGGAAATGTAAATGCTTCGTCTTTGAATAGAACGTTTTAAATCAGCATCTTCTAAAGTACAGTGATATATCAGTGATTGTACACAAGATAAATTTAGGTAGTCCACAAACTTTCTTAATAGCCAAGTAGTTATTTATTTTAATGTGACGGTGCTGTTGTTCAAACATTTTTTTTAAAGTGGCAACTTCATATGGTTTTGCTTAGTATTTTATCTTTAAAAATAACTGTATTCACTTGCTAGGACTGCTATGACAATGTACCACAAATTAGGCAGCTCAAACAAACAAAAATCTATTGGTTCACAGTTCTGGATGCTAAGAATTTGAAATCAAGGCGGCAACAGGCCATGCTTCATCTGAAACCTGAAGGGGAATCTTTCCTTGTCTTTTCCCAGCTTTGGCATCTGCCTGCAATCTTTGGCATCTGCCTGCAATCTTTGGCATTAATTGGCTTGCAGATGCATAACTCTAACCTCTGCCTTTGTTGTCACATAGCATTCTCCGTCTTTTTTTTTTTTTTTGAGATGGAGTTTTGCTCTTTTTGCCCAGGCTGGAGTGCAATGGTGCGATCTCGGCTCACCGCAACCTCTGCCTCCGGGTTCAAGCGATTCTCCTGCCTCAGCCTCCCGAGTAGCTGGGATTACAGGCATGCGCCACCACGCCTAGCTAATTCTGTATTTTTAGTAGAGACGGCGTTTCTCCATGTTGGTCAGGCTGGTCTTGAACTCCCGACCTCAGGTGATCCACCCGCCTCGGCCTCCCAAAGTGCTGGGATTACAGGCGTGAGCCACCGCGCCCGGCCTCTCCATCTTCTTATAAGAGCACCAGTCATATTGTATCAGCGACCCATCCTATTTCAGTATGACCCCATCTTAACTGATTACATCTACAATGACCCAACTTCCAAAGAAGGTCAAATTTGGAGGTAGTGGAGGTTAGGACTTTAACATACAAATTTTGGAGGGACACCATTCAACTCATTAACAATAACTAGCCCATTAAGTCTGTGATTTCACAGATAATATTGCTTAGTATGAGGCTAGAATAGCTTTTGTTTTTAAGTTACAGTTGATGCTTTTAAAACTAAATAGGGATGGCACGTGAACACGGCAAAATTTGTCAACATTGCACCGAGAACGACAGAAGCTGGAGAGTGGGCTTAACTGCAAAACCAGCCATAAATGATCCCCCGCCCCGTTTCCTCATCCCTTTACAAAAATGTTCCCTTGCAGCAATTCCCGTCAAGAGGCGGAGTCTATTTCTCTAACCCTTAATTCTGGCTGCCCTTATGGTTTGCTTTGGCCAGATTAGCAAGTGTGCCCTAAGAGGAAGCTCGAAAAATACTTGCTCATTGTGCTTGCCCTGTCTCCTAGGCTGCCCTGCTGACAGATGAGAGAGATGACACGAAGTAGAACTGAGACAACCAGCTAATGATCAGCAGCCCTTAAAGTGACCCAGCTGCGGACTCCAGACACAGACTTTTGCCCCAGACAAGGCTAGCCAGCCCCATGTCCACATTAGCAGAGCCATCTAGCTGAACCCAGCTGAAATTGCCTGCAGAATCTTAAGCTTAAAAAGGAAAGAAAGAGAGGAAAGAAAGAGAGGAAAGAAAGAGAGGAAGGAAGGAAGGAAGGAAGGAGTGCTCTTTAAAACTATCCATCAAACTTTCTAATCAGTTTTCTGTTTATTTTGCCTGGTGATTACAACAGATGGCAGCTTCACCAATTTTATAGGTAATTTTTTTCATCAAAGCTGCTTTTAGGGTATCAGAAATGTTGGTTGGGGATGAAACACTGTATTGCTCAGAGTTCTCTTAAAGGGACAGAATTAATAGGAGGTGTGTGTGTGTGTATGTGTGTGTGTGTGTGTATAAAGGAGTTTATTAAGTATAAACTTACATGATCACAAGGTCCCACAATAGTCTGTCTGAAAGCTGAGGAACCAGGAGAGCCAGTCTGAGTCCCAAAACTGAAGAACCTAGAGTCCAGTGTTGAAGGCAGGAAGCACCCAGCTCGGGAGAAAGATGTAGGCTGGGAGGCTATGCCCATCTTTCCTTTTCATGTTTTTCTGCCTGCTTTGTATTTGCTGGATGCAGATTAGATTGTAACCACCAGATCAAGGGTGGATCTGCTTTCCCCAGCCCACTGACTCAAATTTTAATCTCTTTTGGCAACACCCACACAGACATACCCAGGATTCATACTTTGTATCCTTCAATCCAATCAAGATGAGACTCAGTATTAACCATCACAAACACTGAGATAGTTGGAAGGAAGGTGGGACTGCTGGACAAGGAAGGTATCTTGCAACATTTTGCTTTGAAGTCCATTTACTTTTCTCCCCTTCTCTCCTTGGCCTGTGAATTCAACCAAAAATAACCTCAGAGGCAGAGAGAAAGGAGCCAGGCCTACCAGGAGCACTGCAGATGAGGCACATTTTCACCAACATCCCCGTCTTCCTGCAAGGTGTTTTCTGCTTGGTCTGATATCAGAGAAGCCGAGGAAGAGATTTCCATACACTGTAACAGCCTCCCTTATTGGTGACCAAACCATGGGGCTTTATGGTCATTTTTGATCATTCGTCCCAGAATCCACCCTGGAAGAAATGTTTGAGACCCAACTCTAACAGCGTCATGGAAAGATAATTAGACTCTAAACTGGTATTCCTGAGATTTTTTTAATCCCCAAAGGGACCCACATTTCCTCTTATTTCCTCCCAATTGCTTTTTCTTACTCTAACCAGAGTGATCTTTCCAAAATACAAAACTGATCACGTGACTTCTGTTTAAAAACCTTCCAGAATTTTCCAATTACCCTTGGAGTAGCAACCAGATTCCTTAAGATGCCTATGTGGCTATATTTGTCTGCTCCATGTGCCATAACAAATACCACACACTGGGTGGCTTAAACCACATACATTTATTTTTTCACAGTTCTGGAGGCTGGAAGTTCAAGATCAAGGGGGCAGCAGGGTTGGTGTCTGGTGAAGGTTCTCTTCTTGGCTTGCAGATGATCAACTTCTGTGTCCTCGCATAAATTCCTGTGTGTGTGTGTGCATCCAGATGTCTCTCTCTCTCTCTTCTTATAAGGACACCAGTCCTGTTGAATTAATGACCTGTGACCTTGTCTAATCTTAGTTATCTCCATAAAGACCCTGTCTTCATAAACAGCCACATTGAGAGGGCTTCAAGGTATGAATTTGAGGGGCACATAATTCGGTCCATACAATGGCCTTGTTGGGCCTGTACTCGGGCCACCTCTCCAGAACCCTCACATGCCATTAACACTTACCCTCTACCCTCCACCACTCTGGTTTGTCCCTTTCTTAGATTGCACCAGTGACTTAACAGTTGTGATTTTATTCTCATCCAGGTGATGGCTTGCCCTCGTAAGAATGAAATCTCCAAGACAGCAAAGAAGAATTATATCTAGTTTTGCTCATCAGTTTATCCCCAGGTTCACTACTTGGCATATGGGCCCTTGATAATAGTTTGTGGAACAAATGAGAAGTTGAACAAAGGGCTTAAGATGTATTGTAACTGTGCAGGTCAACATGAAGATATAAAAATTTTCCTACCTAGTCACTTATTCAGGCAATCATTTATTCAGCACCTACTGTGTGCTAGGTCCAGCGAATACAAGGATAAATAAGATAGGTAGATATCAATGCAACTCCTCTGCAGGTTATTATCTTATTGAACCATATTTCCTTTTGCCTTTATATTCAATCTTCGATCTATTTTTGACTAGGTATAAACAAAATATCACAATGCTGAGCCCTTTTTAAATTATGTAATACTTATTTAACTTTGCTGTTTTATTACATATATTACTTGAAAATCCTAATGTCCGAAATAAAACTTATTCCACATCATTAAAAGTTTCAAAGGCAATTATCATGTTTTCAGAGATGTGTCCTAATTGCGGTCCCAGGAAAATGACTGTCAAAAAAATAAAATCTTTATGGTTTTATGGGTAGCTAAAGAGAGAAAATATAATACAGGTAAAGATTTTAAAATATAAAAATAATTGAAAGATACATACTAATTTTAAAAAGCATTCTCCAGGATTAATGTGACTATTAGATGAGTCACCTTTTTTTCATAACATTATAATATGAAATGAATTGGGAGGAAGCAGAAACAAAACACATGTATCAAACGCACACCAATGCTTCTAAAATCCTTGCAAAATCTAATAAATTTAATAAGGGCAGAGTTTAGGAGCATTTACTGGCCCCAAAACTTGACTTCAGGCTGGGTGTGGTGGCTCAGGCCTGCAATCCCAGTACTGTGGGAGGCCAAGGTGGGCAGATCACTTAAGCTCAAGAGTTCGAGACCAGCCTGGCCAATATGGTGAAACCCTGTCTCTACTAAAAATATAAAAATTAGCTGGGTGTGGTGGCAGGTGCCTGTAATCACAGCTACTCGGGAGGCTGAGACAGGAGAATTGCTTGAACCTGGGAGGCAGAGATTGCAGTGAACTGAGCTTGCAAAACAAAAAACTTGACTTTGTAAATTCCTTTAAATTGAAAATTGTAGTTACTATTTTGATGTTTACCTGAGATCTGCCAGGCTCTCAGTTGGATACTTTACAGATATTATTCTAATCCTCCCAGTCCGACATATAGAGTAGCAATCCTCACCTCCATTTTACCGAAGGGAAAACTTCGGATCAGAAAGTTTAAAACACAAAAAGAAGCAGAGCTGGAGTTCAAGGACAACTCTATTCAAGACAAGACAAACTCCAGCCAGTCTGACCTCAGACGTTCTCTGCACAATCCCAAGCTGCCTCAAAGCTATTAAGAATAGGTTCTGGCTGACTCCCTTTGTGGAAAATCTGAGATATAAATAAGTAAATTAAATGAATTAAAGTAGGTTTTTGTCTCTATTTTGAGACTGGGAATGTGATTCCTAAATGTGTCCTGGAGCCCAGGAGAAAGCAAAAGTCCTAAAGCCATTCGTGCATCTCCATGAAGCAATTCAGACAATTTCCCCTGTAAGAGTTATTTTCACCTGGGCAGACAGTGATCCAAGCATAGCCTCATGCAAGGCCAAACGTCTTCACTAGGAGAGTTGGGGACTGATCTTCTCTGATGTGACATCAGGAAGGGTGAGGTCACACTGTGAATCTTCCCCCCAGCCTGCTACAGACCCTGGTATTTCCATGAGGAGAGCTATCCTTTTGGTTAAGCAGTGTCTACCAGGAATCCTTTTAAAATGCACAGGACCCTAGTAGAATACTTAAGTCATTAATTCCTTAGCTCATTTGGTTTGAGAGCAGTTAGCCAATTGCCTGTCAGTCCTTAAAGGAAGACAAATTCGGCATGTAACTGGCTTTCCCTTTCTTACAAAGTTGTCAGGGACCAACCCTAGCTATGATGCAAATAGATCTTCCTCATTTTGCTACCAGTAGGAGTTCTGTATTTCAACGTTCCCTTCTGTAAAATGGGGATAAAGATAATCACCACCTCATAGGGTTGCTTCAAGGTGAAATGAATCAAGCAAGCAGCAGACGCTGTTCTGCACACTAAGCACAGTACTGAAAACTGTGCCTGGTAGGCAGTGATCACTCAATGTATGTGAGTGTTTTAACCTCCTTAGACCTTAGTCATTTCATTTCTAAAATGAAAGTAATAATGCTGTAAATTGGAAATGCCCGACTTTCCTTGACTTATCTAATAAATATCTATTGAGTGCCTGCTATGGGACAGCCAAGATACAACAATGACTACCATGTACCCATTTCCTACTTTCATTGAGCTTGCACTGTAGAAGGAGAGACAGATATTATTGACAATTATGAACAGTCAGTGACAATCAGCAGACAAACATTTAGCCACATTGTTGCAAGTGCTTTGAAGAAAAAGAACTGGACCAGTGGGACTTTGGGAAGGTCCTTCTGGGGAAGCAGGCTTCAAATTAAGTTGAAGGTGAGCAGTTGGGCAGATGAAGAGTTGGGGGAAGAGATCTCCAGGCACAGAGACCCTTGTGGGTAAAGCCTTGAGGCTGAAGCTGAGCATCCCAGCAATGGTGAGAAATTCAGTAGGAGTCGCGAAGAGAATGACTGAGGGTGAGAAGGTGAAGGCAAGACAAGGTCATGTGCAATCAGGGCTTAGAAGGTCATATTAAAGATTCTGAACTGTATCCCGCAAGAAATACAAAGCTCTAGGGTTGTGAGCACAGGGGGATATGATCTGATTTTTCAACCTAACGTGACTCCTACTGCTGCAGAGAGACTGGGTTAGCTGGAGAGAAAGGGTATTAGGGACGAGGAAGATGGGTTCAAAAGCCACTGTGATCATCCGAGAGAAGAATGGTGGTGGCCAGAAGTGGGGTGGTTGGTAGCAGGAGTGAAGAGTGGGCACAACTGGGAATTATTTTGGAAGTGGAATCAGCAGGACAGGCACATAGAGAAAGGACCCTGTTGTATCTCCCTCCCCTTCCTTCCTTGGGAACAACCCCATCTGAATTACATGGAGTGACCAGAGTGGCCCTGGGGTCCCAGAGAGGGACCGTGCTGTGGGACTCTAGTTCACTCACTTCTGCAAACTACAAGGACAACCATATTCAAGACCAGTCTGGATTTGTGTTTCCAGAAACAAGGGTCAGTTTTCCGTGGTGAAGGGAGTTGTCTTGGGCAAAGGGACTGCAGACTACTTGGGGTCCATTCTGAGCATGCGTCAGTCTCCACTTCTAACATTATTTATCATCAGGGATCATGAACACCTAATCACAGGGGAGTGTAGGAAACCTTCAGTAAGGAAGGAAAAGCAGATTCAAGCTCAGCCTCAGGACAGCAAAAAGCATTGTTCTTGTGAGAGCAAGCACGTGTTGGCCTCTGCTATGGACAGAGGCAACTGTGGCCAACTCATGAGGACACGGATACCTTAGATCACTCCTCACCCACACAGCAAGAGGCCACATGGCTTGTGAATGCAGCAGAAGTGAGGTGAGCTGGCAAATGCTTTCAGGAATCCCTGTTCTTACTGGCCTTAATCTAGCCTCTCATTCCTCAGAAGGTACCAATACCTCCAGAACAATTCTTTTATCCTTCCCTTCCCTTTCCACCCCTCTACTCTTTCCTATTCCCTCTTTAGATTCTTCTTTAACAATAGTAGATTAACGTGAATCCCAAGTTTTAAGGTTTTCTCGTCAGATTGGCAGAAGTTTAAAAGACTAATAATATCAAATGCGGAAATGGATGCCAGGAAATGCAACATTATCATTCATTTAGGGAATGTGTAACTTAGTGATGCCTTTTTGAAGAACAATTTGGCAGCATCTATGAAAATTTTAAGTGTACATCTTTTGGCTGAGCAATCCACTTTCAGGAATCGTGCATTTAAAAGTACTTGCTCATGTGCACAGAGGAGGATGTTAAAAGTTGTTTATAGCTGTTTATCGTATAGTATAACATAGTACAAAGCTGGAGACAATTTAAATGACCATCAATTGAGAGCAATTTAAATAAATTGTGGTATTATGGAATACTATGAAACCAGTAAAAGAGGGAATTTTGAACTTAAATGATTTCCGAGACATATTACATAAAAACAGCAAATTGCAAAACAGTTAGAATACTGAGTGCTCATTGATTTTTTTAAAGAAATATGTATAAGGAGGGATACAAGGATGTAAATGCACGAAAGGAAGCTGGAAGGAGGCACTACGCTATGGGCAGTGGACATCTCTAGGGAGAGAAGCAATGATTAAATGGGGGTAAAAGGGGGATATCCATGATCTCCCAGATATATGAAATACCTGGAACAAATTCATAGAGACAGCAAGTAGTGTAGTGGCTACCTTGAGCTGCAGGGAGGAGAGAATGGGAGTTACTGTTTAATAGGCATAGAGCTTCTGTTTGGGATGATGAAAAAGATTTAGAGATGGATGGTGGCAATAGTTGCAGAACAATGTGTATGTACTTAATGCCACTGAACTGCACATTTTTAAATGGTTGAAGTGGTAACTTTTATGTTAAGTATGTTTCGTCACAATAAAAAATGATTAATACAAATAATTTCATCAGGATTTATTTCCAGTGCCGGCATCTGAAGACAAGGAAAGACTCTTCATTCGTAACTAATGGCACTTAATGCCAGGAGGTCACTGAGGGATCAACACATAGGCCTTCCACTCATCAGACTCCACAATCAGAATGCTAACTAGGTATTTACAGGCTGAGCTTCGGTCCAAACTCCCAGGCTCAAGACCCTTTGAAAGGGTCTGCTTTACTGACACAACCTTCCAAACTCCCTACATCAAATGGTGTGAGCTGAGGGACAGACTCATAACTGTCATTTAAGAAAAAAAGAAAGAAAGACCACGATGATTTAACTGGGTTCGCAAATGCTCCTACTTGGAGTCTCTAGCTAAGTGAATGCTCCAGCATTTTTATAGCATGCATTTGCCTCATTGCCGAACAGTGGCTGGCTTTCTCCTTCTGTCAGCTGGCTTCTTGGAGACAAAGCCTCTAATGATACCAAGTCGTCTCTGCAAATGAGACTACAATTAAACTACCTTGTCCCCAGACATGTCACATTTGGCATCTGCACATCATTACTCGAAGCTCATTCAACAAAGCAGAGGAATAACATTGATTATACTCAGCCAGACCACTTTGCAGAGAGAACCAAACAAACACAAACAAACCCAAGTCTTGTCATGTTTCACTGCTCTTCTATAGGCATCTGTCAGAATTAAAAAGAGGAGATGTTTATGCTGGGACAGGAAGACCGGGTCAAAGGTGAAGGGAGAAAGGCTCCAGTACTTACAAAGAACCCAGGGCAGGAAGGCAAATGTCATTGATAGAAAGTCCATCATTGCCACAGGTAACCAAATATTCTCAGCCTGCGATTTTTACAGGCAGGTGATTTATGAATCATGACAAAACAGAAGGGACATACCTCAAGCTAATGCCCATTTAGATGAGAGGATAAAACCCTGGTGTTTACTCTCGGCACTCTTAATATCTCAAATGAATACTAATCGGAGATGTTTATTGAAAATGAGAACGATGCCATTTTTCCGCTGTATCTCATGTCATCTGAACGACCTTGCACTTGAGAACTGCAAGGCAGGAATTTATTCGGTCTCCAGGAAATTGTGAAAGTCTAAATTAGCAAATTTGAGCTATCCAAGCACCACTTGAAAAATATAGAACAAAGCACTGAGGAGGAAGAAGCAAAAAATAGCATTTGGCAGGAAAAGGGGCACAGCCTAAACTTTTAAAAACCCGATATTGCTTTCACAACACAAAAGAGTAAAGGAAAACTGCATTTTCTGTTAAAAATATAGGTTGACTTCAACTCCACATATAGGATGACCTCTCCCCTCTCAGCTGGTCTGGAACTCTGAACTTAGAGTTCCAGAGGCCTTAGTGTGCCCTGCCCTGCCTCCCCACTCACTGCAAGAATGCCCTTCACAGCCATGCCAGGGTCTCGGAGCTCACCGCCTCACCTTGTGGGGGACCCCTCCCCCTCATGAGCTGAGATGAAATCTCTCCCCTTAGAGTTTACATCCCCAGCGCCTTCCACTCGGCGCAGTGCACCAACACTGAAGTCATCTCCCTCGTATCTGTTACTGCCTTTAAAGACGGCTCTCATTTTTCCCTTCCGCAAACACTTCTCCAGGTAAAATATCCTCCGGTGGTCGGGCAAAGTGACTTTTCCAAGCACTAGACCTCTGCCATGAAATCCTAGTCAACATTTCCACCCCTTTCAGCTGAAGAGTTTCTTTGAAGCATACACTTAAAATAGCAAAGATCTCCCTTTCCCCAACTAATACCACTCTGAGCTGTTAATGATCAATTGCCCTTGGTATGCAGGAGACTGCCTAAGGCAGACTTTGAAGTGAAAGGTTAGAAAGGAGAGGGAGAAGAGCAATAAAGTATCAGAGTATCATGCTAGGAGGCAGAAGCAGAGCAGTGAAAACACAAAGATGAAGAGGGAGAGATGATTAGAAATAGCCTCAATCACAATTTTACCTCAGCTGGATATGATGCACACACATGCACAAACACACACACACACACAAACTCATTAAGTATCCCAGACAAGCAGCCAAATAGCTCAGTACACCACCTGACATCTTCCTTCTGACCATTAATGGATCCTGCATTTTCTCCATTTTAACATCTTAATCGCTTACCCATCATCTTCTTTCCATATGGGTTTAGAGACAGTGCTTGGTTAAAGAGCTTCAATCTCTTACGAGCAGCCCAATGAAGATAAGTGGAATTATCAAAATTCTCTGTGAACTAAAGCCTCAGACTGCAGAGATTTCTCACATTGAATACTTTCTAATTGTGACCAGGAGCCAGATGGAATAACCTAATAAAAGTTCAAACCAGGGGCAGGCAGAGCTATAATGCATATGGTCAAGTGGTCTGTTCTGATATGGAAATTTCCTTGGCAGAATTGAATAGGTTCTATAGGCATTCTCCAGACTTTAATCTCTCTGGCTGATTTTTCAATTGCAAGTCTCCATCACCATCCCCCTCCCTCACCCCAAATCTGTGCTATAACCCATCAAATCAGCTAATTTTTTCTCAAGTCCTTTTGTTTTTACATTATTAGGAAAAAGCAAAGCCCACTTCTGACTGCAAATGTCAAACACAAAGTAATCATTTATTTACCTTTTGTCTAATATAATTAAAATGGGAACCTTTTTTCCCCTTGCATGTTGATAAGTCTTCTAAATATCTCATCACTTCAACTGGTTTTCTTATATTGCACTAAGTAGCACAATGCCCCCCTTTCTCAAGTAAGTGGTGATAAGGCGAATGAAAGGGGAGTATTAAAAAGGATAGAAGGAAGTCAGCTATGGATTACTCTGTCATCTCCTTTGGTAAGAAAATATTATGAATTTGTTTCACTTGCATAAGCAACTTTACAAAGCACTTTCACACAAATGACCTTGAGCCTCCCAACACACTGCAGAGTGAGCAGAGAAGTAGTTATTGTCCCCTTTTCAACACAAGAAAACTAAGGATCAGAGAAGTCAAGGAATTTTTCCTATGTCACGATGACTCTCAACCCCAAACGCATAGTCCAACTTGTATTTGGGATCCACCTGTCACTTTTTTAAAAAACTACTAGGACACCTGCCTGGCTCTAGCTTTCTTGCAAAAATAGAGATCCTAAGAAATTCCGGAAACTCTGGCTATGCCAACTCTCCTGACTGTGTCCCTCTCCTACTGCCCAAGGTCAATGCTAACACCATCAATATTTATCAAAGTGTTTCATTGTGTTCCGTTTGCCACCTCTTCATTCAGCCCTCATATGGGCAAGTCACCTGACACATCAGTTTCCACTGAAGCATTCTCAGTGAAGCTCAAGGAGATTGAGTAACTTGCCAAAGTCCAAAACTAGTCCGTGATGGCACCAGGATATGAATTTAAAATTGGTGTAATTCCAAGTCTTATTATAGGCATGATAAAGTGGGATTCAGGGATTCCTAGAAATCCCTGATGCTACAATTGGGAAGTTACATTCTCTGTGTACATCATACTGGAGTCGAGAATTCTCAGTACAAAAGAGTCTCATGAACTTTATAATCCTACCATGCAAGATCCCCAGAGAGAAACAGTTTTGCACCTGGAGTGGCTCCTGTCACAGATGATAGTCTTTGGAGACAAAGACACCTAGGCAGAAGTAGTTTTGCACCTGGAGGGGTCCCTGTCACAGGTGATGAGGGTACAGTTTCCATGAAGACCTTCAGGTTGCGGCTTTGCCCAGAATAAATCTCAGAACCTCGCTGTGAACCAAATGACTGACCCCTCTCTCCCCATGCCTACCACCCTGGCTCTCGATGATGTGTTCAGCCTGAAACTGGTTCATCACCAGCTGGTACAGCCTGGTATGCCCAGACTCCGCTTCTGCCAAGATCCTTCCAAAGTAGCTAGAGAAAATTAAACTTAGAGCATATCCTCAAACAAACGGAAAAAAAAAACCATTCTAGATTACCCTATGAAAGCCCCTAATTCAGGTTAACATTGTGTTAAGCACAGATGCATGTCAAGACCCGGTGCATGGCTACAACTGGATGACAATGCCAATCACTGCTTACTGCGCTCTAACTGCATGCCACACACTGTGGTAACCCCCTGAGCAACATTATCTTATTTACTCCTCATTAACCCCAGGAGACGTATATTATTATCATTCCTATTGTCAGTGAGAACATCAGAGCCTATAGTGATTAAGAAATTTGCCCACAATTAAGTAGCAGTCCAGCCAGGATTCAACTCCTGTCTGCCTGATTAGAAGTTCTGGGTTCTTACCTGCAGTATTATCATTAAATCAACTGGGCCTAGCCAATGAAAAAAACTCAGATGCTTGAGATGGGCTGGAACAAAACACAAATATTCAAGTGCTTATTTCAAACTCCAAGTCTCCCCAATGATGCTGGGTCCTGGCAAACAGACACTGAAAACAAGCTCCTTTCCAAAGTACTTTCTGCTCTGGGCCAACTCTAAATACCATATAACCAGACTTTCTCTGTGTATTTTTGGAACTTTCTCAGGCATAACAGGAATGAAAACACTCGTCCACTGTAGGGGGAAATGGAGATGGAGTGTGGAAGAGACGCTTAGCAAGCAGTGCTGGCGTCGGGGTGGGTAAAGGGAAGGGCAGCAGGGCCCTTCCTCCCTGTTTTGGGTGCAGTGAAACCCACCCCAGCTGGCCCAGCCATTTCCCTGAGCTCCTTCTCTTACTTCTTCCTCCAAAGCTTTCTTCATCCTTCATTTTCTACCTCTGTCATCTTGAGGCAATGTTCCTTTTCCCTTGACCATGGCAATCAATGAACTGAAAGGAGACACAGAGAAGAGGGTACCCAGACGAGGGGGAATTGCATTCACAAGATGGGGTTGGGGTACCTCTGAACTCATTTGTAAATCTCCACTAAGAAAATAACAAGGCAGTGGCAGGAGACACAAAGCCCCTCTGGCCTGGAAATACATAGCTCTGGATTCTAATTCTGACCAGCTGGGTGTAACAGCTTAAGCCTCTGTTGCTTTGACTGGAAAATGGGAGGATATGGAATTATCTTTCAAGTTCCTCCTCAATTCTGCATCCTAGAATTTCATTATGTGAACTATGGCCTAAAACATTATCGTAAAATAACTGGTCCACTCTGATGAAATTATTCCTACGTGAGACCCAAACACCATTAACTACCCTCCCCCGTGGGAATTGCTGATTTGGTAACTCGTTTAACCTGATCGCTATTAAATCAGGCTAGATGATTTAGGCCTTTAAGGTGGATCATTTTTTTCCTCTTGAAATCCCACTTAATCAAACGAATCCCATCATTGCCAAACTTCTGCTTTGAGTGGCAGGGACGCACCTCATGACGACGCTATTTTCCCATGTGGGAAGGGTTTCCAAGCAACAAGCGTGAATCATGTTTTCCATCTGAGTGTAAAATCCACCCCTTCTGGAGAACGTTTTGGCTTTACGTTATTTCCACACTAATGTTGACTTTGTCAGACTTCTCAGGCAAAGAGACAGTAAAGACAAATAAGAACAAAGTTTAGGTGCTAGGCATTAAGTGTTTTCCTTTCAATCCATCTTCAGAGTCAACAGCTTCTCTTCCCAGGAAGGACAAGTCCTCTTGCTTTTAGGAGCTTATCACCCATCCTGGGCAAAGGTACAATCTGTTAACAAAGAACTATTGTAATCAAAGGAATTTAACAGAAAGGTTTCTTTTGCTGCTTGCCTGGGAAAGAAAGTTTTTCTTGCCCTAACTAGTTATTAAAGCACTTATGTTTAAACCAGGGATATTTCAATGACATCAGAAGACGACCAACCTAAGCCTTTGTGAAAACTAAAATTGCCACTTGAAAATATTCTGTTAACTTTCCATTTTCTTGCATTTCCGTTTTTTAAAAATATCTTGAAACATTCTCTTAGTGGCTATCCTGATTCAGTTAACCGAAGGAACTGTTTTTGTTCTTTAAAGAAGGAACATAGGAACAATAATATTCTTTGACCTTTGTTGAAGGTAGCTATTTAGAATTTGCTAAATTAGACAGGCTGAACATTTCAGTTCTTTTGGACACACTCATCTGATAAGTCTTTGATGCATATCTCTATCGGTTTGCAGTAAGGGCAAAAATTAAAGGCAGGTGGGGGAAGCAAGCGGAGTGCCTAAGAGGCAAATCTAGAACATGTTACAACATTGTTATTATTGGCTGGAGTCACAGCTCTGCATCTTTCCCCTACATCAGGAGTTTGTTTGGCGACACAGAGGGAGGCCTCTTATTGGATTCATGTCGGGCTGACAGTGGGTAGAAAAGAATGGCTCAAATGAGAGGAGGGAGAGAAAGAGCATATCCTGGAGGCCAGAGAACAGTGTCAAAGGGAGGAGGTTTGTACAAACAAACTTCCTGGTTTGTTTGGACACTGTAACAACTTGTGCCTTAAATATAATAAAAGCTATCATTATCAGTGTTTAAATTAACAGCCCACCTTGAAGGTCAAAATAATTGTTTTTCTGCTACTTGGGAGATATTTATAAAGTTGGATCCCAAGACTGGAAGGTAACTTCAGAAATTCCAAATATGATTAAAATCAGAGATTTATCCCCAGAAAGGCAATTCCTTGCTCTGCTCTTGTGTTTGTTCCCTTCCTCCTTGTCGTCTCATGGAAGTGAGTGGTTGGAGAAAAGAAAAACAGGATGAAGGGAAAGGGAAAACGGATCGGTCAGTTTAGAGAGCCGACTTGCTCCTCCTCCCCATCATCAGTGTCGGGAGGTATCAGCAGCTAGACTGACTACCTTGATTTTTCTGTCTTCCGTACAGGAAAATTCCCCCTTATTTTACTCTTCAAATTTATTCATATTTCCTTGTCAGCAGACTTTACCACTGACTGAAACAGAACATTGTAAGAGCTCGAAAAGGCTCAATTCATGCTCTGAGATTCAGACACATCCCTGGGGAGAAGGGCTTGCTGTCTCTGTCAACGTCAAGGTACAGGGCTTTTGCATATAGGAAAAGGATATGGAATTTATTTCACATACCTCATGCTTGCACTGTTTGTGCACAAATTTTGATATTCACCTGGAAAAAACTAGAGCATATGTGTTGGCTCAAGAGCAATCTACTAACAAAGCCCTGCTGGCCCTCTGGAAGCAACAACCCCTCGTTTGCCGACTCACTCCCAGAAAGCCATTTCTAGGAGGTATTAGCCAACACCCCAAGTGCTGAAGGCTGCCCGGGGGCTGGAGTGTTGGAAACAGTCCAGGGTATAGTTAAGGTAGACTTGGAGATGAGACACCTGGCTATGAGTTCCATTATGTCGCCAGGTGCCCTCAAACGCTCAGAAACTTGACACTGAGTCACCTCCACCATGTGCACGCCAAGCTGAGAACCACTTTTCTCTCCTGCTCAGGCTCCAAGCTTTGGACCCCACCCCCATGTGAGACTTGACTTTTGCTTCCACTCAGGGCACCAGCGAGCCACAGAAGTTGGCATGGGACAGGATGAGACACCTTTCACCTCTGTCGTCTGCCACCCTTGTGCTCCAAGCTCTACTTGTTTTTCTGTTTTCCATAGCAGCTACACCATTTTACACTCCCACAAACGAGAGTTGTGCACAAAGCTTCCAATGTTTTGACATCCTCACCTACACTTGTTACTTTCTGTGTACAAACTTCGCTTTCACAGTGCCTCCCATCTCCTAACTCCTACCACCGTAATAAGAGCTAACTTTTGTTGAATGCTTACCTCAACCCAGGGGCTTTCTATGGATTATTTTAACAATGAGGAGGTTGAGACAGGAAGGTTATCTAATATAAGCAACCTGCCTATATTAGTCTGTTTTCATGCTGTTATAAAGAAATATTGCCTTTATAAATTACTGGGTAATTGACTTTAATTGACTCACAGTTCAGCATGGCTGGGCAGGCCGCAGGAAACTTAAA
This sequence comes from Mandrillus leucophaeus, assembly GCF_000951045.1. NCBI lineage: Eukaryota > Metazoa > Chordata > Mammalia > Primates > Cercopithecidae > Mandrillus > Mandrillus leucophaeus. The sequence goes on along the minus strand of NW_012107586.1, from coordinate 5,158,104 downwards.
ATCATGGTGGAACACGAAGGGGAAGCAAGGCACCTTCTTCACAAGACAGCAGGAAGAAGTGCCAAGTGAAGCGGGGAAAGAGCCCCTTTTAAAACCATCAGATCTCGTAAGAACTCACTAACACGAGAACAGCATGGGGGAAACTGCTCCCATGATTCAATTACTTCCACCGGGGATTGTGGGAATTATGGGGATTGCAAATCAAGATGAGATTTGGGTGGGGACACAAAGCCTAACAATACTATTGCCCAACATCACAAAGCTAGCAAACAGGGATTTAAAGATAGATTTTTGAACTTCTCCAGCTATGCCCTTAAACTGTATCCTACCCCCTGTTGTTGAGATACTGATCACATCAGGATTGCCCTTGATATTGATCTGAAACCTGCGTAAAAATTGGGCAGGGGTAGGGTGGGAGGTGGAGGTTCATGCCACAACCCTCAGGATGGCCCTGGCTAGAGAGTGCATCACCTATCTTCCCTCAGCGCGGGATCCTGGACAGTGGTCTTAAGCCATCAGTATCAAAACCACCTGGGAATCTTGTAAAAGACCCACACTCCTGGGCCCTGTCCCACACCTGCGCAATCAGATTACTGAGGCTGAGCCAAGGATCTTCGTGTTTAGCAAGCTTTCCAGGTGATTCTTATATACACTACCATTTGAGAATCACAGACTGGAGAACCACAAAACTTTCCCCAAATCATCTATGGAACGATACTTGTTGACGCTTTTTTTTTCTGGTGGGGGGAGGAGTTTGGGGAGGAATTTCTCATGTTGATCTATGAAGCATACCTATAGTGGCAACGAATGCATTTTAACAGAATACATCATCTGTTCCCTGACAAAACATTTTTAGGAAAGAAAAACATTCCCCCACCAAAAAAAAAAAAAAAAAGATTGAAAAAGTGGAGAAAATTCAGTGAACTACAAGGCTATTTGGTTTGTTTTGGTTTTCATTAGCTTTGTTTTGTTTCATTTCGTTTTGCTTTGTTTTTTTTTCCCCCCCTCTTGAAATATTTTGATGTTGTAGCCTGCAGGGCCCACATTCCTTAAAATGTTTTTGCCCTGCAATTTCCGAGAAAATCTGGAGCTGGTGGTCCACAGAAACAATGCCAGGGTCAGTCCCTGGGAGCTGCCCACAAGCTCCCAGCAGCCAGTGGGAGAGAGGGTGGCAGCATGACCCCTTGTCAATAACCAGATATGATCAGTCTTCCGGGAAGAGGTTGTATTTTAGAAATATTGTCATGGAAATGTAGTATTTCAGACCCGAAAAGAAATGTAAAGATTGTGAGGTGGAGACCCCAACTGTTATTGTCAAGGACTAGAGACAGGAGGAGCCCATCAGCACTGGGAACCTGGACTGGGGTTTCTGACTTCTAGTCCAGATTCTGGAGAGACCCCACCAGTGTCTCCTGAGGGTCATTTATTTGTACAGCCTGTCACAGTTTCATTTTCCTTCTGCCTCCCCTTTCCATCTGTGCTATTATTAGCCTTCTCTTAAAACTAATGTTTTTAGTCAAGTTTATTCAAGAAGCAAATTTATAGAAGGTCCCAATCCTCCCTATCTGAACCCCCCAGAGAGGAAGGACCAGACGAATTTAGACAAGGCAGGGGATGTCCTAATACTAAATTCTAACTAGATACGTCAGCCCCCTGGGGCTCTAAGCCTGGGGATCCTGCTGCTTCTTTGTCAAAAGGGAAGATTACTGAGAGGCCAAGACAGGTGGATCAACTAAGGTCAGGAGTTCGAGATCAGCCTGGCCAACATGGTGAAACCCCCATCTCTACTAGAAATACAAAAGTTAGCCAGGCGTGGTGGCATGTACCTATAACCCCAGATACTCTGGAGGCTGAGGCAGGAGAATCGTCTGAACTCGGAAGGCCAAGGTTGCAGTGAGCCAAGATTGCACCACTGCACTCCAGCCTGGGTGACACAGCGAGACTCCGTCTCAAAAAAAAAAGGAAGATTGGCAAATGCCAGAGAACCATTAAAACCATGAACCATGCTACTGATTAGCTGAGGCTTGCCTTGATTCATCTGAGGATTAAAAGAATTGAAAAGGGGATGTATTTAAAATATAATTTAAAATCCACTCTGCTTGTGGTCCTCTCCAGCCCACCAGTGTGGCCCATTGTTTGGTTAAGGATGCCTGCACTTTGACAGCCACACCACACACCCCTGTGGCCTCAGGTTGTGTTCTAGCTCTCCCCCTTGACTGTTTCTGTTTATGCTGTGCAGAGACACTAGATCCTGTCACACAGTGGAATTGGCAGTGGTCACCCTTTCCAGATAAATGCATGAATGAAGAGGCAGGTTTCTCTTTTCTTCCCCTGGTGGTGACTCTCATGCCCTAAAACAATGAAATGTACAAAGGTGAGATGTCTTAAACCACCCTTCAGCTCAAACATCTTACTTGTTTCCTGCTCCCTATAAAACAAGATATGATATAAATCAGTCTAGCATTTAAGGCCCTTCACCACCTGATTTCAGCATGCTTTTTACAGAATCAAAGTCCTTCAGAATTAGGATTAGATCTGGAGTCCTTCTGTTCCCATGGAGTCTCCAGCCAGGCCTCCAGTACTTCAGAATCAACCAGGGGCACCAAACCCACCAGAGGCAAGTGCTTCTCAGCCTAGCTGCCCCTGGGAATCACTTAGCGAGCCTTGCAAACTCCCAAAGCCTACACTGCTCCCAAGACCCATCGAATCAGGATCTCTGGAGTTCGAACTGAGGCATCCCTAGTTTTAAAAACATCTCAAATAATTCCACTGTGCAGCAAGAGAACCACGACCCTGGGACCACACTTCATATCTACGGAAACATGATGTTCACAGGATGGACCCAGGAGTCTGTATTTTAAATAAACATTCGGGGAATTGTAATATAAAATCAGATTTGAGAACTAGGACTAGTTCAGCTCCCATAGTCTATAAATTAAGGAACAGAAGCCCCAGGCTAAATCACAGAGCCTACATCGAAAACTAGTTAGTAGCAATACTAAAAGCAGAATCCATATGTCCAGATTCCCTGTCCCATGCTCCTCCCATGATGCTATTCTGCTTTCTAACCTTTCCTCACTCCAACTTTCCCATACATCTTCTGCTCCAGCCGGGCCCATCTGTCCATTGACCCCTAAATACACTGTGGCTTCTGTCATGTTAGTACCACTAATTCCACCTGGAATAGTCACACCATTCCTTCCAGCCTAACTCGGTCTTAGGCTTGGCTTTCTTTAAGGTTGGTCCCATTTCCTGCATAAGCTTTCTTAGCTGCCACTCCTGCACACTCCACCTGTCCCTTCCCTTGACCCCTGTAGCACTTACAGCCACAGCTTAGCACTGAGTTATTCTGTGGTAACACAGACTAGAAACTGCCAGAGGCGAGAGACCATGGCTTATGCTCTTCTCACATCCGCCCAGTGCACTCAGAATAAACACTCAGCAAATGCTCCTCCATTCCCAGACAGAAAGCCTCCGGACTCATTCAAGTATACCTTGTTGAAAATCACCTTTTAGGCCCCTTTCAGATATCTGTTGCAAAGAGCAAAAAAGAATTCCTTTCTGGGTTTCCTTTCTCCTATTTCCTCTTAAAAGAACGGCCTTGGGTTTATGTCACTTGCAATTAAGTGACAGTAAACTTGATGCCCAGAGTATCTAACATTTCAAGAGATCAGCATGACATATGCATAGATATTATGCGTGTCTTCTTTTGTGTGCTGTCTTTCAGCAAATGTCAATGGCTTTTCAGAATAATAGACACTCCCGGGCTATTGCCACAACTACACATGTACTGCCAAAAACCACTCAGTTCTAGAAATATGCAGAAAATCTCCCTAATGCCTTGGGAAATGAAGGGACATACAAATATGGCAGCTCTCATCATTTACAGCTCTTAGCTCAACTACCATCTTCAAATCAAAAAGCACTGAAGCTTCCAAACCTGGAGCTCAACTTTAAGGTTCCTCATCAAGAAAATTCTGCAGTTTCTCAACGGTTTTTATTAGAGCCATAGTAAGCTGTATGGATATTTTCTGTGTATAAAAAGTGACTAAGCACGCCTGTAATCCCAGCACTTTGGGAGGCTGAGGCGGGTGGATCACGAGGTCAGGAGATCGAGACCATCCTGGCTGACACAGTGAAACCCCATCTCTATTTTAAAAGATACAAAAAATGAGCCAGGCGTGGTGGTGGGCACCTGTAATCCCAGCTACTCGGGAGACTAAGCCAGGAGAATCGCTTGAACTCAGGAGGTGGAGGTTGCAGTGAGCCGAGATCGCACCACTGCACTCTAGCCTGGGCGACACAGCAAGACTCTGTCTCAAAAAAAAAAAAAAGAGAGAGAAAGAAACAGTGATCAAGATATAAATGACCTTGTGAGGGGTTTACAAGCCAGAAATCTATAATGGTGCAGTCACTTGGAAAAATAATCTGTCATTTCTTCAAAAGGTTAAACATAGAGTTACTCTATGATCCAGCAAGTCCATTCTTAGGTATAACCCAAGAGAAATAAAAACATATGCCTACAGAAAAAAACTTGTACATAAATATTCACAGCAGCATTATTCATAATAGCAAAAAATGAAAACAACATAAATTTTCACCAACTGATGAATCGTTAAGTAACATATGATATAGCCAGTCATGCAATAGAATATTCAGCCATAGTAAGAAATGAAGTACAGACACGTGCTATAATATGGATGAACTTTGAAAGCATTATGCTAAGTGAAAGAAGCCAGTGACAAAGGGCTGCCTGTTATATTATTCCATTCATATGAAATAGGCAAACTCATAGAGGCAGAAAGTTCATTAGTGGTTTTCTAGGGCTGAAGGGGAGCAAGGGGTTGGGGAGAACTAGGGAGTGACTGCTAACGCGTACAGAGTTTCTTTTTGGGGAGATGAGAATTTTCTAAAAGCAATTGTGGTAACAGTTGCACACCTGAATATGCTAGAAACCATTGAATTATATGCTTTAAATGGGTGAATTATAAGGTATATGAGTTATATCTTAATAAAGTTGTTCCTTTTTTTTTTTTTTTTTTTTTTTTTTGAGGTGGTGTTTTGCTCTTGTTGCCCAGGCTGGAGTGCAGTGGCACGATATTGGTTCCCTGCAACCTCCGCCTCCCAGGTTCATGCCATTCTCCTGTCTCAGCCTCCCAAGTAGCTGGGACTACAGGCACCCGCCACCATGCCCGGCTCATTTTTTGTATTTTTTTAAGTAGAGATGGGGTTTCACCATGTTGGCCAGGATGGTCTCAATCTCTTGACCTCATGATCTGCTCACCTCAGCCTCCCAAAGTGCTGGAATTACAGGCGTGAGCCACCACACCCCGCCCCCAAAGTTGTTACATTTTTTAAACTTTAAAGAAAATTGAAAATTCCAATTCCTCTTTAAACTTCTTAGTAGCCATATAATCTCAAGCAACTTGTTTAACCTCTCTAGGCCTCTATTTCCTCATCAGTAAAATGTACCTGCGTATTGTAAGGATTAAATAAAATAATCCATATGGGGGTTTAAACTTATAGAAAACCCTCCATACCTGTAGCTATTTTTTCTGTGATTCTCTAATTCCTGGAGGAAGAGTGTAAATCTGGGAGCCTCCTGCCACAAATCTAACTGAAATATATATATATATAAAAGCAGCAGCAATAACATCAGAAAAGGACTCAAATTAGAGGAAATCTTCCCCAGAATCATTCTTTCTCTTGGTCCGATAGCCCAACCCCACCTTCTCCTTGCCTCCACCCCTATCACCAATGTGAAAAAATAAAAAGACTTAAAAGATCCCTTTCCCTGTCTGCGTCATTCCCACTCAGCGAACTGCCATTTCAGCTGCTGCAGCGACATTCCAGAACTTCTGGAGGCTTGGAAAAACCAACCAGGAGAAGCAATGTGCGTTTAATTAAAGCAACGGGTGGAAGGCAAATGGGAGAATGCTTACCTGCCGGGTACACCTCACACATCTTCACAGGCTCAGGAAAATTCCATTCTGAAGGGCACTGAAGCTATTACTACCTGGAGCAGCCAGCCAGTGAGAAATTATGCTCTGGGTTTTAGCTCAGCCAGCTTTCATTACTGTTGAGAAATATCACCATATAATTCAACTTAGCTCAAGTCTTACCTCCTCTCTGAAGACGTTCTGGCCATCCCAATCCACAGTGATTACTCCCACCACTGTATTCCTGTAGGATTCATGTGATAACATGAAATCACCCAGGACTGAGGCCAGCACATTAGCAGCTGCTCAAAAACCATCTCCCAGCCATCCTATAGCACTTATTATTGGCACTGGTCCTTTGGCTCCTAGCAAACTCCACCCTGTGTTATCATTTATCTTTTTATATATCCATGCTCCATCTCCCCAGTCCATCTGTAAGTCTGGGGAGAACAGGGATCCTCTGGTACGCTTTCCCTTTTCCCAGCATCATGAGCTCGTCTGGAATAAGGTGATCAATAAACATTTGTTTAGGATGATAACACCCATCCCCCAATTTTTGCAGGATACTGACTGCAAATATGTGGGAGAAAGTAGTACCATAATATTTACACAATGTAAATGCACGTTTTGCCCCTGAGACTTCCAATCAAAGTTGCATGAATCAATGGGAGGATTGTTTCTTAAAACAGTGGAAGGAAGAAAGTTGTACCTAATTAACGACAAACTGTACTCAAAGTGTACTTATAGCTAATCTAGTTGACCCACTCCTCCCCAAACCTGCATCCGGTTGCTATTACGAATTCAGGGCTGAATCTAAGGAGACAAGGTAAGAAGCATTATAGAAGTTTAGCCAAAGACAGGTTATTGAGTCTGAAAGGAATTAGTTTGCATTCTAGTCCAACTTTGTTCTTTTTAGACACATAGAACAACGCTGAGCCTCAGTTTTCTTGCTTGGCTCTTCTAGGATAATAAAATATACATTTTACCATCATTGTGAAGTAAAGGCCCAATGCTCTGGCTGAGTGCAGTGGCTCATGCCTGTATTACTCCCTGGATTACTCCCAGCACTTTGGGAGGCTGAGGCAGACGGATCACTTGAGTCCAGAGTTCAAGACCAGCTTGGGCAACATGGCAAAACCCTGTCTCCACTGAAAATACAAAAATTAGCCAGGCACAGTAGCAAAATCCTCGTGGTCCCAGCTACTTGGGAGGCTGAGGTGGGAAGATCATTTGAGCCTGGGAGGTCAAGGCTGCAGTGAGTGGGGATCCGGCCACTGTACTTCAACCTGGGCAACAGAACGAGACCCTGTCTCAAAAAAAATAAAAAGGCACAATGCTCAGTAAATAGCAATTATAATTACTGCAGTGCCTTAATCATGAATTTTTGGAGGTCCCAGAGCTCCCCATACCCCTAAATCCTTTATTCTACTAGTTGAGCTATCTTAGACAAGTTTTAGCTTCCTTACTTGTTAAATGGGAATCATACTTTCTATAGTTTGGTGTCTGTGACAAAGACCGCAAGCTATCCATTGTACCTTCCATTCCTCTTCTTCCTGAGTATCAGCTAGGCTACATTTACCAGTCAACCTTGAAGTCCTGGGTGTCTCTGAGACTCAGTTCTAGTCAATGAAATGAATACAGAAATGATCACATGTAACTTCTAAGCCAGAATTATAAAATCTCCCACACTCACGTCTCCATGCTCTTTTCACTCCCTCCCTCTGGATGTTAACATCAAAGATACACTTGGAAGTCGTATGTTGTAGAAGTCTTCCACCGGCCTGGGTCCCTGAATCTCTATGTGGAGCAGAGGCCCCACCTCTGTCACTCACCCCATCCTTGATATCATTGTCCTGAAACCAAATGAGCTATGTTGTGAAGGAAAATCATTGTGTTAAGCTGCTGAAATTTAGTGGTTTATTTGTTATAGCAGTTTAATGCTCATCCTAATATTTGTCCATAAAAACTTTTGATATTTTGGTAAAAAATAAATAGATATATATATGATATGGAACTATTATGATTCAGGAGTTTATATATTTATAAATATACATAAATTTGAGCTATCATCGTAGCTCAATATCCTCCTGAATCCTGAGTCAAAATAGCTCAATAATGGTTTATTCCCTTCTATTCAAAGGTCTGCTACCCACCGGAAAATACACCAATAAAATAATGTGGGAATTTTTGCTTTGGAGCAAGAGTTCCCTAGGAATATATAAATGTACAAATTAGAGGTAACTCTTGTAAGTTTATTATCAGGCAACATTTTTTGGAGAGTTGTGACCATTTACATTCTCAAATCTCTCTGTGATCTGGGATATGATGCTTGAAACTTGACTTGAAGCTGAGAGAGGTAGAGGTTCTAAGACAAAGACTCCCACTTTACTCTCTGCTCAGCAGACCCTTTCAAGTTTTCCAGAGCAGGTCAAACTTGTCTGTAACTTATCAGGCATTCTATAATCATGTATAATGCATCTTTTTTATTGTGGCTAATTTGGAACTGTTTGTTTTCTAAGCTTCTTTTACAATGGAAATTTTTTTTCACTCTAGCACCTCTTTATCAAGGTCTGGATATAGTTCTTTAAAACCTAATCCTGACTAAAGTCAGACAGCAATGCTCCATTCCACAGCCAAGCTCATCCTACCCACAGGCAGGGCTTCTGTGGATGTGGTACCAGGTAGTGGAGTGAGGTGGGCACAGGAAGAAATTGGGACAGTGGGGCTGGAGACTGGGAGGATGGGATTAACAGAGGCAGGGAGAGAGAAGCCAGGAGCAAGGCCAGTGTTGTGAAAGCAGACTATGACTTTGCAAGTCACTTATTTCAGGCAGAAACAATGAAAGCCATCTGCAAGAAATAATAATATTAGTCATTGTTATTTAATGGGGAAATAATTGCAGATGGACTGGACTAACATTTGTGGGAGGCGAGGATTAGGGTCAAGCGTTCATTATGGACACGATCAAGAAGTGCTGTCCTGCCATGTCTCCTACTCTGGGCACACTTGGGCTGCCCATCACTTGTGACAGGCAGTGGTCAGAAAAGTGAGTGGCCACATTGAGTGGCCCTAGCCACAGAGTGGTCTCTAGGCATTTGGGTACACCAGACAGCCTAACAACTAGGGGGTCACTTCAGATTGATATTCTTTAAATCCAGTATTTATTTATTGGGTAGAGAAAGCTTTGGAAAGGAATATTTCATTTTTGAAGATCCATGTGGAGGTGCTGCCTACTTCTCTGGTTAAGTGTAATAACCTGAATTAATTGGCAGGCTGTTTCGAAATTTTCCAGTGACGTCTTAAGACTTCTGAGCAATTGCCCAGCAGACCTGCCCCTTAATTGGGCTCCTGAGTGATTTTCCCTGTTGAGGGAGTCCCCGGGTGTAAACGGACAAACCAGACACACCCCCAGATTTTAACCCATCCCTCCTCTTCCCCACCTGGAAAGAGGATCTCCTTTCAGGACTAAGAACCTTTAACATCTATTAATGACTTACACTTCAACGCAACCAAGTGTGGGATCACATCCTACGTTTCTAATGACTCACTTTGGAAAAGGAGGAATGATAAGGCAAAGAGAAATAAAATCTGCATGACTGGGGGAGAAATATTTCCAACAGAAGTGTCTATTAAATTAATATACAATCTCATGAGAATGCTGGTGCAATTCAATATTGAGCTGAGGAAGTGACAAGAAAGTATTTTACTGATGAGACAACCTGTCTCTGGGAGCTTTCACCAGGGTGCCTGCTGTTTTGATTCTACTTCTACTCTTCAGCCCTCTGACTGGACAGCTATTTCTCAGATATTGTGTATGAACATATGTATGTGATTATATATATAACATATATATGTATGTGTGTGTGCATACATGTGTGTGCCTGGGCATGTGTGCATGTTTGAACTGCAGTTTGCAAAACCACAAGGTATTTTAGTATTTCATTTTCCTGGATTGTACAAACCATAAATTCATATGACAGTGCTTCCAATTCAAGGCTAAATCATATTGAGGAAACAAAAACATTATACATTTTTTTCAGGTGTTTACATCTGATCAGAAGTACTGAAATGGTACAAAATCATTGTAGGGAAAAACATTTTTGTGACAGAACACAAAGACCCAGGAGGTAGAGAAAAACAACTTTAATTTAGAAAACCCACAATGTCTAGACCTCTTCTGTAATATATAATACTTTGAGTCATTCTGTGTAGTTCCTTAGTATTGCAAAACTAAATGGATATTTCTTCCTGAGACTAAAAATATACATATAATTAATAAAATTTAATTCTTTACCCTTCCTCTCTCTCAAAAAAAATAAATTACCTGACCTTCAAAACACGTCTGTGTCTAACTTTGTTAAGGGTTGCCTTTGTGTTTTCTTTTAGCAGGAGACTGATGGTTTAGTCCAAGCTGTCACTCAAACTCTGTGGGTTAAAAGGTCTCCATTTATTTATCTTGGTGCTCATATTAACCAGTTAAATGGTCGAATAGCAGTCAATGACTGGGAAAAACAGATATTTGAGAAGCAAAACATCTGGTACTTGGAAAATTATAGAAGTTCTTTGGTGGAATTTATTATTAACTAATTATTGACTAAGCATAAGAAGTTGTATATTTTCCTACCTTTGAAAATAATAAATCATGTGAAGTGACACGCATCATTTACAAATAGTTGGTAAAAATTGTTCTGCAGACCTATCGAAAAAAGAGGCTTCAGGGAGCTTTTATTTTCTGACTACTGACATCCTGGAGATGTGAAGCTGACACGTTACCTGTCCTTCCCCCAAAACACACACACACAGACAAGGCAAGAGAAAAGCCGAAATGTAGAACTGGGCTTGGTGACATTAAGTTGCGGTGACTCTATGGAGAAGGGAGGAGCTGTCTACGCTTTAATGAGGCCAGAATTCACTCTTTAAAAGCAAATTCACCAGCTGCCCACTCAGCATGGGTCACCTTCCCGGCTTCCTCACATCTGTCAGTAATACTGCCAGTCTCCGAAGCAAGAAATCCATCATCATTGGCCACTCTCGGCCTCCAACCCTACATGCAATCTGTGACCAAGCCCTGTCATCTCCACTCAGAGCCTCTCCATTTACCCTTCCTCGACCACAGGGAAGAGTTGTTTTAAGTATAAACAAACACAGGGGAATGCCGTTGTCAGGATATCCTGCCGGTGTCACCACCCTGGTCCCAGCCTTCTATTCTGCCAGTGAGGACACGCCACTGAGACCAGGATTTGTTCTGGGGATGAATGGAAGACATACAACGCCACTGACACCTTGATTTCAGACCTCACACCTCCAGAACTCTGAAAGAATAAATTTCTGTTGTTTTAAGCCACCTATTTTGTAGTAATGTGTCACAGCAGCCACAAGAAACTAATACAAGGGCAGAGAACATTATCTGGATCATTCACAGTTTGCCTAAAATAGGTAACTGAGACAATTAGCTTGAAGATCTAAGTCATCTCCATATTTACCTTGTTCTCTCCTTTACTTTGGATATGTACAAGGATATGTAATAGCCTCTGAGCTATTAATACTAATGATGGTCATTATTTTCATAATTTTATCTATCATTTATTAGGTGCCAAGCTCTGGTGGCTAACAGCAATTATCTCGGTCTGTTTCCTACATCAGGCAGATCTCATTATCAACCCCATCCTTTGAAGACCTTAGCCCATAACAAAAAAAATAACCTGGAAATAAATTCATTTATTCCTCTAGATCTGTCCATAGCTCTTTCTGCTGAAAGCATCTAACCTACACAAAATCTAATTTTCTGTTCATCTATTTCTCACACCATGGCAACTGGGGGCTCCATAGGTCTCTTGAACTGCCTTTTTCTGTAGACTTTCTGTTCTTGCTTTTGGTCTTCACTGAGGAAACACACGGGCTTCTCCTCCAAGGATAGCCTAGCCCCTGGATCACATGCTGTTCCTGTAACAGAGTCCCCAGCTCACCACTGATCAATCACTTTCTGTCCTGGGACCTCTCTCCAAAAAATGATCAGAGAAGATGTCTGATGAAGAATGCCCGTACCATCCTTGTGTGCTCCCTGGACATTCCTGCAAATGGCACTGTTGTGACAGGAAATGACAAACAGGTGCCCCTCGACCCTTGGTGCCCCCAAGGTGACGGATCGCGAGGTCAGCACGTGGCCTCCACATTTGAGCAGAGCCAAAGCCCAGGCTTTTCAATTGGTGGTATCGTAAGTTACAGCTGCAATTGATTAGAGACGGATTCTCTTCAAATAAAGCTTTTCTTTTGTTGTTGTTTTTGTTGTTCTTAGCCTGAAGTCATGCAGAGGGGAAAAATGGAAACTTATTCAAGTGCCAGGTAGGGAAACAAAGTATCTTTTGTGATTAAATAACAGTAAGAGATTGCATTTATAGCTCAGAAGAATGAGGTATCCAGGAAACTTCCAGAAGGAAACTGGAGTATAAACCTGTGCTCTATCACAAACATTTGCTATGATCTTTAATGCCAGACTTCAAAACCAAGTTTCTCTCTTATTTTTCCCTCCAAAATTTTACTAAAACAACAAGATTTAATTGCACTGTGCTTTTTTCTCCTCTTCAGTTTTTCCTTGGGTGAGGAAGACACTTTGGTGAGAAACAAAACAAGCCTGTAATGTACCAGGCCTGGTTTACGACAAACCTACTAGACTGGTACAACAAACGAGTCTGCCAGCTTCCAAGAAGTTATCTTAGGAGACCAAACACTTAACACTTATTCCACCAATGCCAGGACTTTATTCAAAATTTCTTGGCATTGCTCTTTGGAGAATTCCTTCAACGTCTGTTTCTGAACCAACCACATGAAAAGCTAGAGCAGTGCATCATACTCAACCTCCGATTTAGGGCCAAAAATGGCATTGTTGCACTGGCAGTTCTTTGTACTCAACAGACCAGTGCTTCTCTGCAGAGGTCAGGGGAGGTGATTTTGCCCCCATCAGAGGACATTAGTCAGTGTCTGGAGACAAATTTGATTGTCACAACTAGGAAGTGGGGTGCTACTGGCATCTGGCAGTAGAGGCCAAGGATCCTGCTGTGCACAGAACAGTCCTCCACAGTGAAGAATTATCCAGCCAAAAATGTCAATAGTACCACGATTGAGAAACCCCACACCAAACTCAGCTGTAGTTGACTTCAGGACAGTGAAATCCTCCCTCCGAAGATTGATTTGTTATTAGGAAGAATTTCTTGAGTCTTTTGATAGGATTTCATCAGTTAACAACATATTGAACCAAAGCAACATCATTAGGAAAAAAAAATTTGGTTTCCCCAAAGGAAAATTTTGAAGAGGAACAACTCATTTGATCTCTCTGCTCACTCAGTTGGTTACCAAGAAAGTTGCATGTGCTCAAGGATGCCTTCCTGAGATGCTTCAGTTACACTGTCTCCCAGGCTACAGGTTCTCAGCTTTCTTTTTGAAGCTGCTAAATCTCTTCTCAAAATGCAATTGTGGTTATGTGAAGCTCAATGTTAAAAACAAAAAAAAAGTATAGAGTTTATCTACTTGCAGAAAGGATAGACAGGAAGGGCTGAAATCTTCCTTGTTCATGGCCACCCATAACCATCACTGCCCCTCCCCATTGTACCCTGTTTCTAGCACTCTGTGAGTGTTACTTTGAAGACCACTGTCCAGCAACTGAGCTGTGAAGGCGCAGAACTGTGTGGATCAGGAGACTTCATGTGATGGTGTGCTGATCCACTTCATGACACCACGTTCTGACCCTTGGGCCTTAAAATATATTCCCTTGGAAATGTTTCTGTCAAGTCAATTTATCTACTAGGTTCTGAGGAGCAACAGCATTGGCTGTCTTTCCTTGAGGACTTCTATTCTAACTAATTAGAAAATCACTTCTGTGAATAATGCATAAGTATAATTTATAAAGCAATAGAAGTAACCACAAAGCAGGTGATTTTTCAAAATCTATCATTTTAGCATGCCTTAGGCACTTTTCTGCCCTCCTGACACCTGCCTTCAGTGTGCTGAAAATAATGCTATGCTTATAAAGCAAAAATTAGAAATGTTGATTCTAATTTGCCATTTGGACTCTAGGAAATAGGATGGCTTAAGGCCAAGATTGCATTCTACACTCCTAACTACGTGGGATGCTCATCTTTTTTCCAAATAGTCAAAAGCAGCATCAGCTGAAATAATGTACCTAAATTGTAAAAAGTGTTTGGATTAAAATTCCGTAACATTGATAAGGAAATGTGTCAGTCCATTTAGGCTGCTATAACAAAGTACCTTAGATTTGGTAATTTATAAACACGAAAAATTTATTCTTTTTATAGTTCTAAAGGCTGGAAAGCCCAAGATCAAGGCACCAGTATCATCTTAGAAAAATGAGACATTCAGGGAACTTCCTAGCAGAAACTGAAATAAAAACCTGTGCTCTATCACAAACATTTGCTATGATCTTTAATGCCTGACTTCAAAACCAAGTTTCTCCCCTATTTGGTGTCTGGTAAAAGCCTGTTTCTCATAGGAGGGCATATTCTCACTTTGTGCTCACATGGTGGAAGGGGTAAACAAGGTCCCTGGAGCCTCCTTTATAAGGGCACTTAGCCCATTCTTGAGGGTTCTGCACTCATGACCTAATCACCTTGTACAGCCCCTATCTCTTAATACTATGGCACTGGAGTAAGTGTCAACATATGAATTTTGGGGGGACACAAACCTATAGACCATAACAAAAGAAGAAAAAGAGAAAATTATCCCCAAATGCACCAGAGACCGTTCAAACTGGACATCATCTAGGTGGGAATCTCTTAAAATACTATTTTCTACTTGAGATGAAAGGTCCTAATTCTGCCTGCGATCATCAGCCTTCAAGATGGCTTCTGACGCTCCACCCTTCTGATATTCACACTCTTGTGTAGTCCCTCCCACACTGCTCCAGGGCTGGGTCTATGTGACCAACAGCATATGGCAAAAGTAGTGATATGAAACTTCTGAGTTTCCATATTGTAAACTGACCTATGGAAAAGCCCACATGCTGAGGGGCTGAGGGGAGGCCCCCAGCCAACAGCCAGGAGCCTGCAAAAACTGAGACCTGCCAACAACCATGGGAATGAACTAGAAGAGGATCCTCCCTCAGTTGAGCCTTCTGATGAGACTACAGGCCCAGCCAACAACATGGCAGCTCACAAGACACCCTGAGTCAAAACCTACCCAACTACATCACTTTTGGATTCATGGCCCTCAGACACTGTGTGAAATAATAGATGTTTGCTATTTTAAATGGATAAGTTGTTGGGTAACAATAGATAATTAATATTCTGCCGTACCCTCAGGCCTAAGAGAGATAGATTATGAAGGAAGAGTTTTATGAGATATGTAAAAGTAGGATCAAACTAAGGGAAAGATGATCAGAATTGGGTAGAGAAGGCAGTGGGAAATAGCCACTGTGATAACTCTGTAACTACGAGGACCAACTTGTTATTTTTATTATCTCCTATTTCCATGAAGTAATCAACACATAAACAAAAAGAGCCTGTGAACTTTCACTGGGACAACAACCAGGACTGAACAGAAAAAAATGGACTTCTACTCTGTAGCCAAGGTTCTAGGGGTAGAAGAATCCCAAGAGAAGGAAGCAGACAGACTCTGGGACCTTCCACATGGAAGAAGAGGAGAAAACATGGAGCACTTTGAGCCTGAAATAGGGGCTGAGAGCTTAACTCCTTGAGGCATTCATTGAACAAACATTAATTGAGCGTCTAGTATATTTAGACAGTGTGCTAGACACTGTGAGAACTGCAGAGCAGCATGTTATTCAGATGGAGGTGTGCATCAGATGCCACGAGAGACTAGTGAAGAGACAATTACATCATAATCAAAAAGGCTTTCAAGGCCGGGTGCAGTGGCTCACACCTGTAAACCTAGCACTTTGGGAGGCTGAGGCGGGTGGATTTCCTGAGCTCAGGAGTTCGAGACCAGCCTGAGCAACATGGTGAAACCCCGTCTCTACTAAAATACAAAAGAAATTAGCTGGGCGTGGTGGTGTGCGCCTGTAGCCCCAGCTACAGGCGCTGAGGAGGCTGAGGCAGGAGAATTGTTGGAACGTGGGAGGCAGAGGTTGCAGTGAGCAGAGATTGTGCCATCGCACTCCAGCCTGGGCAACAGAGCGAGACTCCATCTCTTTAAAAAAAAAAAAAAAAAAAGGCTTTCAGGAGTAATGGAGAGTTGAAGTGAGTTTTGATGAATTAGTGAGCCAGAAGGAAAACTAGAAGAAAAATATTCCTGGAAAATGCAACAAGCACAATGACACAGAGTAAAAATATCATGACAAGCTAGGAGAATTGCAGATAATGCAGTATAGTTGGAGGGAAGAACACATTCAGACATTCAGGAGGCTAGTGGAAAATGAGGATATAAAAAGGTCACTAGGGCAAAATCACAAAGGTATTTATGAATAGAAGCATTGAGTTTCAACTTGGAAATTAAAATCCATGATTAACCATTGAAAAGCTTTAAGCATGCATGCATTCACTCATTCAACGAACATTAATGGAGCATCCCCCCCGAGCAAGACCTTACAGTGGCATAGCACTAGGGATACTTCAGTGGACAAGACAGATGTGGTCCCTGCCCTTGTTGCACTTACGGTTCAAAGGAAAACATGTGCAATTGAATTCATATTTTAGCAGATATGATCTGTTTTATGAGTAGTTTTGTAGGGAATGGGTAGGCATGGGAGGGGGAAGGAAGAATGAAGGGTTTTGCTGATGCATTTCCAAAATCATCTTCATTTTCTATCCTGCCCTCTGGCCTCACCTGTCTTCACATTAACAAAAGCACTCTAAAAATTCCATTTCCAGGATATCAATTTTATATGTGCCAAGCAAGGATCTTTCAAACCTATCCTGTTTAAGCTCCTTTCTCTTTTCTCCATGGCAAGAAAGACTCACCAAATGTCAGAATTGAAAGAGACCCTGGGGACTCTGATCCAAGCATGTACAAATATGGAAACCGAGGCCCAGAAAGGGCAAGGAGCACCTGCAAGCTCCCAAGGCTGGTTGCACAGAGCCGGTGGGAACTCAACTCTCCCGTCACTGCACCTCACTAATGCCATCATCCTTGGACTGCTATGCTTCAGCAGGCGGCAAGAGCAGCATGCAAAAAAAGCCCGGAGCATGGCAGAGATTTGAGCCTCACTGAAACGCGATGGCTTCATTCGACAAACATCCAAGGTCCCAGTGAAGGCTGTTTTCCTCCACTCAATTAGACAGACGACTAGGGGAAGATCAGGCTAGGAAATTCTCTGGGGTCTCATCTGTTAATTGAAGTCATTGTCAGATTTTCCACAGTATGACAGATGATCAAAGATTTCTTCTCCTTTTCTTTATTTCTCCCTTATTTCAAGGCAACATTAGGCCAAATTACAAGTAAGAAATAGTACAATCTATTTTAAAACGGAAATAAAACAGTCAAAGGGGAACGGAAGGGCCTAATCACTTAGATATTTTCAAAGTTTGATGCCAAGGAGCATCCATTTTTCAAGGGGGAAGAGAATTTCATTTTGGATGATTCTGTGGAATTGTGTGAGGTCCATATTGGCCCCGTCTGCCTCAGCCATGTACCAATCCCCTGCTGTTTCAATATGTGCAGGGTCTCAGGTCCTTTGGGCACTGGATGCATCAGTGATCAGCAAATTAACAGCCTGTGTCTATATTGACATTCATGTTCTCATCTTAGTGGTTAATTTATTTAATGAACCGCTTCTGTCCTCATTAAAAGGGTAGGATGTCAAAAATATATTGGACTAGGCAATATGATAAATAGATACAGAGGGGTCCTCATTCTCAGAGTGAATCGCTTGCATTTCATGCATTTCATTCATTCCATGAACATTTAGTTTTGAGTGCCTATGATGTGAGTGCCTGGTCCCAGGGTAGGTCTGGGACCTCCAGGTGAAAAGTGCTCCCTCCATCCAAAAATAGCTAAGTTCAATGGATAATATTAACCAGTTTACAATCACCCAACAATGAGGTGAGTGCCCTGAAACTCTCTGAGCTGAAAGAAGATTGCTGAATAAAGTAACCATCAGACTGAAGATAGAAGTGTTAGCCTAAGCACAAATCTATAAATTTGCTGATTGCTGATAGGTAGTACTCCCAAATAATAGGGGTCAAAAAAAAAAAGCTCACCCAACAAGAATAAAACCAAGAATTGTCCATTCCAAATAAAACGGAAAGCAAAAGTTCTATCCAAAACAAACAGAACCCAAACCAACAATTATCTCTAGGTGAGATTTTCCAATTGCTAAAATCATGATGAAATGTCTTTCCTTCCTCCTTTGTGCGGGCAAAGCATCAGCTTCTGAGGGCATTGGTTGCTTTCTGCCTTTCACTATAGCTATTTGTAGATATGTCTATCTCCCCTACTCCATGGTAAGTTCATGAGGACTCTGAGTCCCTGGTGCCTAAAGCACTGCCGGGTCATGTTGATTTCTCAATTCATGTTAGATGCATTGCAGTGAAATTCCAAAATGAGGGATATGTTTTTGTCATAGATAGCCCATCCCTCTCTCCTTGCTCAAGACCATCAATGTATAGAGAAGTGGTTAAAAGCACAGATCCTGGAGTTCAACTGTCTGTGTCTAGATCCTGGCTAGCGCTTTCTGGTTATGTGACCTTGGGATAAGTTATTAATACATACTGTGTGCCAGTTTTCTCATATACAAAATGAGAATAGAGACATTACTGCCTTGCAGGCCAGGCGCGGTGGATCATGCCTGTAATCTCAGCACTTTGGGAGGCCAAGGCAGGTGGATCACAAGGTCAGGAAATCGAGACCACCCTGGCTAACACGGTGAAACCCCGTCTCTACTAAAAAAATACAAAAAAGAAATTAGCCGGGCGTGGTGACGGGCACCTATAGTCCCAGCTCCTCAGGAGGCTGAGGCAGGAGAATGGCGTGAACCTGGGAGGCGGAGCTTGCAGTGAGCCGAGATCGTGCCACTGCACTCCAGTTTGGGCAACAGAGTGAGACTCCGTCTCAAAAAAAAAAGAAAAAAAGAAATATTACTGCCTCGCATTGTTGTGAGTTCCGAATGTTTTAATATATGGGAAAGAATGTGGGTGGGGGGGGGACAAAGTAGGGAAATCCTGCAAAATTTGTCCTCCCCAGGGGCAAAAAAATTTCACTGGAAAACTGCTTCCTATTATAAGCGGATTTGCTATTTCCAGAAAGTCGCCCATTTTGGGGTCTGAGTCACATTGTAGCTGAGTCTCATTCCCAGACTTTAGAAGTTTTCCCTTAATTCTTCTTTTTATTAAAGAGAAGCTCTAACAAAGACTAAGCATGTGTTATGTAGCTCGGTGGTTCCTACCTTTAAAAAATGAGAATTAAATGAAAACTGACAGCCTCAATAATATTTCAAGTCTCTCATTAATCTACTCTATACCCCTTTAAGTATGTGTTACATGGAAGAGACTGTGAGCCCCATGGAAGCAGAAACCTTATTTTTAAAATCTTTGATGTCGTATCACTTAATACAGCATCAGATGTATAGTAAGTGCTCAATAAATATTTCATGAATAAATAGCTCATTTTATTTTGGGTCATATTTTTTATGTATTTCCTTGATATAAATAAAGCTACAAATTACACTGATACATATGTACACGTGTGTGTGTGTGTGTGTGTGTGTGTGTGTGTGTATTAGTCCACTGCTGATAAAGACATACCCAAAACAGGGAAGAAAAAGAGGTTTAATTGGATTTATAGTTCCGCATGGCTGGGGAAGCCTCAGAATCATGGCAGGGGGCCAAAGGCACTTCTTACGTGGTGGTGGCAAGAGGAAATTAGGAAAATGCAAAAACAGAAACCCCTGATAAAACCATCAGATCTCATGAGACTTATTCACTACCACGAGAACAGTATGGGGGAGCTGCTCCCATGATTCAAATGATCTCCCACCGGGTCCCTCCCACAACATGGGTGGGGACACACAGACAAACCATATCATTCTGTCCCTGGTTCCTCCAAATCTCATGTCCTCAAATTTCAACACCAATCATGCCTTCCCAACAGTCCCCCAAAGTCTTAACTCATTTCAGCATTAACCTAAAAGTCCACAGTCCAAAGTCTTATCTGAGACAAGGCAAGTCCCTTCTGCCTTTGAGCCTGTAAAATCAAAAGCAAGCCAGTTACTTCCTAGATACAATGGGGGTACAGGTATTGGGTAAATACAGCCATCCCAAATGGGAGAAATCCACCAAAACAAAGTGGTTACAGGGTCCATGCAAGTCCAAAATCCAGTGGGGCAGTCAAATTTTAAAGCTCCCAAATGATCTCCTTTGACACCAGGTCTCACATCCAGGTCACGCTGAGCTAGACAGGACTCTAGGTCCAAATCTACCTGTAACAGGAAGCAACTTTCCAGGGACATATTTGCCCCTGGGTAGGACAAAGAGGTACAGATTTTATTTTCTAGTTTATGCAATGATTTCGAAACGCCAAATC
Organism: Mandrillus leucophaeus; assembly: GCF_000951045.1. Lineage (NCBI taxonomy): Eukaryota > Metazoa > Chordata > Mammalia > Primates > Cercopithecidae > Mandrillus > Mandrillus leucophaeus. Next base: position 5,137,678 of record NW_012107586.1, on the reverse strand, counting down.
ATAAATTGTGTACCTAACGTTTATAACGGTTATTTCTAGTTCAAATGACACTGGTAATTCCAAATAAAATGCGTCAAGGAGGAAATGCCCCTAAATGCCATATACAGCAACATAGTCACAGGAAAGAGATCAAGCAGCATAGTTTCATCAGACTTATCCCCACTGGGCTTTAGAACCAAAGTGTTCCTGGCTTCTTTGTAGCTTCACTGGGAAAGGTAGAAAACTCCCTTCTCATTCTCTCCTATAGCCCTCATTGGTGGTAAAAAGCAAATCACATGAGATGATTTATCTTCATGCAAGTAACAAAAACTAATTCAAATATTATTCCCTTTACTTCCATTTTCTGTCTTCTTTGTGCTGTTACCTTTGGTAACCCAGATGCTAAACAAGACTCTTTATAATAAAGTAAAAAATGATTGTATGCAGATTAGGTCCAATAGGCTTCCAAATTCTGTTAACTTATATGAGGGGAAAATTTTGAAATAATTCTGAGTGGCAAAATACCATATGTAGTATAACCAGTGATAAACACAAGATCTTAATAAAGAGCTACCATTTACAATCTTTTCCTTCAATATTTTAGGAATAAGAGAATAATTTTAGCAAGAAGCTAAAGAGAAAAGTTTAAATTCAGGACATTTTAGATAACCAGAAAGGCTAACTGTGTCTAGATTACAAGAGAGAGAGAACTCCCTTACTTGAAAAATGCAATTAAGAAAAAGGGATGTTAATGAGAATAGTTCTAGGAGAATTAGAAAGTGGAAAATAAAGTCTTTTTGCTAGTTTAACATTAAGACCATGTTTTAGCTTCATTATGCTAAAGAACACATGAAAAATATGATTTGTTTGTATTTTCTGTAAGGACAATTTTCTTCAGTTTGTATCACATTTTTTTTAAGTAAGCACATCATATGTTTGTCCAATGTTTAGCTTAGGGACTCACACTAATGTCATCAGTGGAACGGTAGGCTAGGCTGCTCAGAACAGACACAACTCTACTGCCACCTGATGCCAATATACTAAAATTGCAGGGCCAGATCTTTAAAGCAAAAATTCCTCTAGGAAGACTTTAAATTTGCATAACAAAAACTGCCTTGTAATTTCACAAAAAATACACTTTGACATGAATGCAAATGAGAAAATGTAATGATTTTTAAAAGCTAATTAAAAGCCTAAAGGAGTCAAAATTTTTCAGTCTTGATAAAATTAGCAATATAAAATTTTTACATGACTTCACCTCATTGTTATATTATTATACTGTAAAATCTGGTATTCTCTTTCTCCTTTTGCAAAAATACTTCCAGAGATTTGAACAATTTCTTAAATGGTGGCTTACACAATTGCATTGGTCAGGTTACTGGCACAGCTGCTGTAAGAAAGAAACCCAGAATCATAATGACACATACAAGGTAGATTTTTTTGTTCTTCATTTAAAAAAACAAAGGGCCAGGCATGGTGGCTCACACTGGAACCCCAACAGTTTGGGAGGCTGAGGCAGGTGGATCATTTGAGCACAGGAGTTGGAGACCAGCTCCCGTCTTTACAATAAATACAATTATTAGCCGGGCATGGTGGCACACGCCTGCAGTCCCAGCTACTTGGGAGGCTGAGGTGGGAGGATTGCTTGAGCCCAGGAGGTTGAGGCAGCAGTGAGCCATGATCATGCCCCATTGCACTCCAGCCTGGGGGGCAGAGCGAGACTCTGTCTTCTCAGAAATAAAATTAAGTAAATTAAATAAAACTTTTTAAAAAGTAAATAATAAAAAAGGTATGAATATTTGATAATATTAAATAATGACTTTATTTTCTTAAATGGGATAATGGCATGGCAGTTATGTTTTGTTTTGTTTTAAGTCCTTAAATTTTACAGAAGACTGAGTGGAGTGGAGGTGATTAGGTAAGACTGCCGAGGGCTGCTAGGGTTTCTTCACAATTATCAAAGATATCTTATTGATCATTCTCCTTGTACAAGGAGCACTCCTGCTTCCACCAGCACATGCTGTATACCATACTGCAAAAATAAAAAATAGGAGAAAGGAAAAACACATTCTTTGCCTGTAAGGACTTGATCTAGAAGTTGTACACATCACTTCTACTCACTTCTTACTGCCCAAGATTTTAGCCCCATGGTCACATCCAGAGAAATGTGATGGACACATCTTGCAAATGAAGTCTTTAAGACGGTGACCATGTATCCAAGTAAAAATTCTGTTACTGTGTAATTCTATTACAAAGATTAAGGGAAAGCCGGTGGCCTCAGTAATATTTTGATTCTTTCCTTTAATCTACTCTAGATGCTTTTAAATAGGCATTGCTTTGAAGGAAGACTAGTAAACTGTTCCAGAGCAGAGAGGGCTAAAGGGATATGAAAACAGAATGCAACACACGCTCTAAATGACATTATTAGAACAACTGGCAAAATCTGAGTAAGGTTTACAGATCAACTGATTGTATTGCATTAATATTAATTTTATAACTTTGTACTGTGGTTGTGTAAGAGAATGTTCTTATTTTTAGGAAACACATCCTGAGGAATTCACAAGAACCATCTGCCTGTAACTTTTTCTTAATTTGTCAAAAAATATAGAGAGAGAAAGCAAGAGAGAGAAAACAAAAGCGGTAAAATGTTAACATTGGGAGACTCTGGATTAAAGGCATCTGAAAAAACTTTGTACTATTCTTGCAACTTTGCTCTTCAGTCTGAAAGTATGTCAAAATAAAAAGTTAAAAACAGTACTACCTTAATTCTGACTCAAATTAACTCATTAGATCTTTTTTAAGGTGGTTCATTTACAGTTTAGCCATTATGTAACACCTTGATTGAACTCAGATTTCAGAAAATTGAGTAGATTTAGTTGCCATATTTGGTCTAACTTACCCTCCCACCCACCATCTTACAATGAAGAGGGTTGTAATGGAGAAATGATTTGCAGCATTACAAATGGTGAGAGGAAGGCCACACAGGCACAGCTAAAGTAGGCAGGAATCCAGAGGAGGCAACAAAGAGAATTCCTGGACCAGAAGCAGGTACAGACACTCTGCCCCAGCTTCTCCTTCTGCCAGATTTGGGGGGAAAGCAGAATTCTTGTCCATTTATGCTCAGGCTAACATTTACCATGACAGTAGCAATCTGCGCACTTCCGTTTCAGGGATGCATAGGAACCTCAGGTCCTCCCAGTTCTTAAACCAAATTTGGCATCAGTCAAGGCTTTATCCTTGTCAGAGCAGACAAAGCTGTTCTGATGCCCAGATGTCCCTGTATGATACCTCCACCTCCAGTCTGCAGTATTGCAGAAAGTCAGTCTTCCCACACAATCTTCAAAGAGGAAGAACCCTAAAACACCATCTGTTCCATAAAGCTTCTTTCTGACGGAGAGATGCTCCTTGCTTTGATCTATCAGCAGCAGACTGTCTACAGACTCTTCCCCTTCCCCTAATGGTGATGTCTACCTTTAGCATGGGACAGAAATACACATCTAACTCTAGGGTCCTGACAGTCAGCAACAACTGCTGATTGGTTATACTTCAATTTTGTTTTAAGCACCAAGCTCCTCCTTCGATGCTTAGATTGTGACATATTTTTCCAAGCGCCCACCTTCACCTCAGTGGTTGAACAGCTCTTAGTAGCACTTCCCAAAGGGGAAATTGCAAGCTCAGAGTCCAGGTCCAGGGGTGAGTGGAGATTCTGCTACCATTCAGCTGGTTATGTCATGCCGACTTGAAAGCAGGGAGCAAACGTCCCTCCCCAAGAGCTCACTAGGGTTTGCAGCAAGGAGCTTCTCTTTTTCTGAAGTTACTCAAAAACAAAACCCTAGGGAGAAACCCTGTTGGGGAAGCAGAGCGGGGCCCGTCTCCCTCTTTATGCCTTGCTGTACTCAAAAGAAACAGGAACTTATTCAATGTTTTTAATATGTACATCTGGTAATCATGTCCTGGACTTGCCGGATAACATTCACATCTCCCTTTGGATTTGAAAAACACATACAGATGCTTCTCAACTTACATCCCAATAAGCCCATCATAAGTTGAAAATATCATAAGTCAAAAATGTATGTAATACACTTAACCTAATGAACATTATAGCTTAGCCTAGCTCACCTTAAATGTGCTCAGAGTGCTTACATTAGCCCAGTTAGGCAAAATCATCCAACACAAAACCTATTTTATGATAAGGTGTTGAATACCTCATGAAATTTATTGAATACAATACTGAAAGTGAAAAACAGAATGGCTGCATGAGTACTGGGAATGCTTCACAGGGGTGAGTAAAACGCTATCTCCTCCCCATGTCTCCTAAAAGTGCTGGATAACTAGACAGGTTCAAACGATATTCAGCATCATCACAGACCTGTAATCTATAAAATGCCAAATCATCTTGGGAGAACAAAGGAAATGTTGCATGCTCTAACCCTGAAGGTAGATGATTCCTACTTGTTTTAAATCCTATTGCTCTACTCTAATTGGATTCATGAGTCCTATAATGCCTTATAACAGCTACACAGAAGCAATGACCTAGATTCTACTCAACCTTTCTCAAGCCAGGGACTCAGAAGCCAACACTCGAAGGCTGGCCCGTTTTAACTGAACAGACTATTTCAAGTGGCTCTGATCAGAAGCTACAATACATCTGAGGCTGTGGCTATTTTCTTGCCACTAAATTTGCCTGTGTACCTGTCAAATGTTCCTTTTCTCTGCATGACCACTGATCCGATGAGGGGGAAAAAAAAACTGCCTTAGCAAAAAGTACGTGTTTCATTTCCTGATCTTGGCAGCTCTAAGCTCGGCAAGACTCTTGGAGCCACCATTGAGCAAATCTTTTCCCTCCACCAGTGATAAATTTGTTGCAAAGGAGAAGGAAAGTTGCAGGACACTTGTAAATAAACAGCTTCTGAAATCAATGTAGTCAGAGAATTACTTTTGTTCCTAATTTATTTTTCCTCCTTCACAGAAAGCTGCCAGTAACCCTGGCCTGACTCTAACACCTCTCAGGACTGATTCTTCCTCTGCCTTCATTGAAAGGCTGAATACCATATATCCCTGGAACTCACTGGTGAAGGAGGGCTTGGAAATGCCACATCCACACTCTTGAGCTCAGGTCCATTGAGATTGGCTTATTCTAAATCACATAAAGAAGTGCTCCTTCATGAGGTTGTGGTGTCTAACCTTCAGCTAACTGGTTTTTACAGGCTTTGAGGAGACTAACATATTGGGTATGGAATCACCAGTCTACAAAGTCAGTCCACAGAGGGCTTATTTTGCCCTGTTTCTCTTATTTGCATACAGTTTGCACCTTGACCAAGGAACACAGCGGCATGCCTAGAAGCCTCAATGGTACTAGAGAGGCTGAGGACTCAGTCCTTGCTGGAATCATTTAATATTTACTCAGCATTTATCTATATAGCATAGTGACTAATCCCAAGGGCCCTGGTTTGAATCCCAGCTCTGCCACTTATTAGTTATGTGACCTTGATCAAGGTAATTCACTTCTTTGTGCATCAATTTTTCTCATTTATAAAAGGAAATTACTTCATAGAACTGTAAGAATTCAACGAACTCAAATGCATAGAAGTCTTAGAATAGAGCCTGGCACAGAGAAGACTCTCAATAAACGTTAGCTTTGCTGTTATAAGCTCCTCTTAATAGCTATCAGCTGTTTTCATTAATTTTGGCCATGTCTACCGGGACCTGAAAAAACCGAGGTGAAAGGTTCACTCACGTTGACTACTACCTTAGGCCATCCCAAATGGAGCAAGGACATAGGTCAATTAAGAACTGGAAAAAGGGGTGATTCTAAATGCCAACTCAGAGCCTCTGACACTGGTCAGATTTACGATGTTATTGTTACCACCCACGCATTCGTCATTATTTTCTTTATGGTGATACCAATCATAATTGAAGGGTTTGGTAACTGGCTAGTCCCTCTGATAATTGGTGCACCCAACATGGCATTTCCTCAGATAAATAATATGAGCTTCTGACTTCTCCCCCCGCCATTTTCCTACTCCTACTTGCATCCTCAATAGTAGAAGCCGGTGCTGGGACCCGCTGAACAGTTTATCCTCCTTTAGCAGGGAACCCAGTACATGCAGGAGCCTCTGTGGATCTAACCATCTTCTCACTCCACTTAGCAGGTGTTTCTTCTATTTTAGGGGCCATTAACTTTATTACTATGATTATTAATATAAAATCCCCAGCCTCATCCCAATATCAAACACCCCTTTTCATCTGATCGGTCCTCATTACGGCAGTCCTTCTACTCCTTTCTCTTCCTGTCCGGGGTTATGTCCCACCCCCAACACTCCAGTAGACTTTCAGGCAAGGGCAGCTGGTATAATACCCATCACCACCATTCCATCTTTTGCTTTTACCCCTGTCTCCTAGGTCATTTCTTCCATTCTTTTTCTTCTAAATTCTTACCTTTTTAGCATTCTTTCTTCAACACCTATAGAGGCAGTAGGGCTTCGGGCTTCTTGAGTGGCACTACTTAGCATCACTAGACTGGGATTTTGCTGACCCTAAACAGTACATGAAAAGTTCGTATAGATTCGTGCTGTTCACAGCTCAAATGTCTGTCTGGCTCTCCTCACTGCCGCATAGACTCTGTAGGATTCGTGCAGAACATGCCAAGGGGGAAATTCTTCAGATGTGATGGGTTGATATTTTGAAAAAATATTTACAAGGGAAACTTAAAGTAGCTTCTGAGTTTTTGTTTGTTTGTTTGTTTTTTAATAAATCTCTATTATCTCAGCCCTTCTTTTCCTGTTTCTTGGAGCAATGCAAGAGCAGTAAGCCAGAACTGGCAAGACTGGCTTTCGGTACCACTTCTAACATTGACTTAGCATGTGACCTTGGACAAGTACATTTCAGTATTCTCATCTATTTAAAATACAGATTAAAATGTCTGAGCTTATCTCGTTGGGTGTTATGAGGGTCCAGTGAGATGATATATATGAAAGTGTTTTAAAAACTGTACAATTTTTTACAAATATAAAATGATGAAATGATATCATTATTTATGACGTACTTGATGATGAGTCTTGGAAAGGATAGAGCAGAGATTGTGCCTGAGAAGTAGTGAAAGGCTGGAATTTTTGTTCCAAATCTGCCACAAATTGACCTGATAACTTTGGGCAAATAGCTTTCTTTCAGGTCCTTGGTTTTCTCATCTGGAAAATGAGTGGATTGGACTAGCTGAGCTCTAGGTTCCCTCCCAGAAGAATAGCCTATGAATCCAAGCCAAAGAAAAAGAAGAAAACTAATTAAGTTCAAACGATGTGTTTTTAAAAAGATTACATTTTAAAATAATAAGACGGAAGATGCAGAAAGGCAGACATGGCTTATGATCATGACATTCTCTCCACAAATCCATATATGTCCTCATAGCCTGATTTGCCATTAACAAGTAGTTTTTGCAATGCATTATCTCAAGAAGGAGATTTTAAGATAAATGATTTATGGGCAAATAATCCTCATTGCAAATGGACTAATCATAGAAGTCTGCCTGCAGTCTGGTGCCTGCCTGTGCGTATGTTCATGTATGTACACATGTACCCACACACACGCAATTCATTGATACAGAGGCTGACTCTAGTAAAGGTTACTTTGATGTCCGGGAAGCAACACCTCTACAGATACTCATTTCTTATTCAAGAGAGTAAGATGAACTGCCAAAAGTCAATGGCTATTTGGTGACCAAGAAGATAGCTCACCTGACCTGGTTATGGCTTGTGTCCTGTGTTGATACCTTCTTGACTTTGACACTATAATCAGTCATAAGTCCCAATATCTTATCCACTGATGCTCTTCCAAACTGAAATATTTTTCTAGCAGTTTTGCTTTTCTTAGGAAATGCCTAAGATTACTCTTCACCATGTCTCTCAGCATCCACATCTTTCTTGTGCCACGTTTGTTGGTTGAGGTTGAAAGCTATTAACTTTTACACGTATAAATGCATTCTTTGTCTCCTATATATCAGTCATTTGCTCACAGTTCTATGTTTAAATTTCTTCTTAATTGAACTGTAGACATAAATTAAACCTTCAGTTTGTTATTTTAATAGTAATTGTAACAATTAACCCATAACTGTTTTTATTGCTAACATAATTATTAAATAATAACTGGTGTGTTCATTAACATAATAAGTCTCATTAATTGCATGCCATCTCACAGCGAGATTAACCTATGAAGATCAGGCAGAAAACAGAATGTAAGCAGAATCAGAGACTCTCCTCAGAGCTGTCTGGGAAATTTTTGAAGTTAGGCTTCAGAAGGTGGAGGCGGAGTGCTGAGAGGGCAGGGGGTGCTACAGTGTCAAAAGAGTAACAATATCAAACAAAGCAATACGTGTACAAAGAAGGGTTATTGTGTAATTTTGAAAGATGAGTGTCTTAGAGAAATAATACTAACAAAGAATTTTAGGAATGATTACAAAATAAAGGCTTTGGTCTTCAGAACGAGAGAAAATTCTCTCCCTCTCAGCTACGTATGTCCTGGGATCCACAGAAGATTGGTTTACTGATAACGCCCTGGTGCTGTGTCTTAATGTCTTCAGCTGTTGTAATAAAATGCCTTAGACTGGGTAATTTACAAACAATAGACATTTACTTCTCACAGTTCTGGAGTATGGGAAATCCAAAGTCAAGGTAGCAGCAGATTCAGTGTCTGTGGGGGCTGCACTCTGCTTCCAAGATGGAGCTTCCTTGCTGCATCCTCGCTTGGTGGAAGAAGTGGGCTCCCTCAAGCCCCTTGTACAAGTGCAGGCATCCTTTTCACAAGGGCTCCATCCTTCTGATCTAATCACCTCCTAAAGGCTCCACCTTTTAGTTCTATCACATTGGAGATTAAGTTCCAGCACATGAATTTGCAGGGGGACACCAACATTCAGAGCATAGCATGCTGATACTATATGTCCTGAGGTTAAATCAGCAACCACTTACCTTTTTGTGTTTTTATTCTTGACTTTTATTCTTTTCCTTCCCATCTTCATTTCTACTCGTTGTTAACTTACCTGCCTACTCACCCTGCCACGATTCCCATTTGCCTACAAAATTTCTCTATCTCAGCCCACCATCTTTCTTTTGGACTTCTGCACTTCATTTTCCTGCCTTTTGGTGGTCATGCTTACAGCAATAACACATACATTAATGTGTTGGTTTGTCCATTTGATGATAGGATTGAACTTGCCATTTGCACACTGCCCCCTTATTTTCACCCTACAACTGAGTTGCAATATTTAAGGTTCTTGAGACTCTCTTTTTTTGTCTGTGGGACAGGATTTCACTCTGTTGCCTAGGCTGGAATGCAGTAGCCCAACCTTGGCTCACTGCAACCTCCCCCTCCTGGGCTTAAGTGATCCTCCTGCTTCGGCCTCCTGAATACCTGGGACAACAGGTGTACACCACCATGCCCAGCTAATTTTTGTATTTTCGGTAGAGACAGGGTTTCACCATGTTGCCCAGGATGGTCTTGAACTCCTAGGCTCAAATGACCCACCTGCCTCAGCCTCCTAAAGTTCTGGGATTACAAGCGAGAGCTACTGTGCCTAGCCCCTGACTCTCTTAAGGGGGTACTTATCTGTGTTCTCTGAAAGATGGTAGGCTTGGAGTTAAATATGATGGGACCTGAAGCTTCCTACAACCAATTCTGCTCAAAAGATATCAGAGGTTCCTCAGGTCATACAGAATAAGTTCCAAACTCCTCAGCCTGTCCTTCAGAGCTCTCTACAGGTCATTGTTAAACTGTCTTATATCCACCTATACCACCCATCTAGGGTAGTCACTTGTTCCCCTGAAAGGTCAGACAGTGGATTAAATTGACATTGCACTATTTTAATTATTTTGTGTGTGTGTTTCTAGAAGTTCTATTTTTATTCTTTTCCAAATCTGTTGGTCGTTTTGAATGGTCTCCTGTTTTTTACTCATACTGTTGACTTACTCTCTTATTTCTCTAAATTTATAAAACATGGCTATTTTATATTCTGTATCCAGTAGTTCCTTTGTCTGAACCCTTTGTAAGACCACTTCTGCTGTTTGTTATCTGTTGTGACTCTCATTCATGGTACTTTAGTTCCTCATGTGTTGTGTTATTTGTATGTATATCCATGTGTGAGTTCATGCCTATTGGAACTTTATATGTGGGAATTATATAAGCCACATGTTGGGTGGTTTATTCCTCCAGAGAGGACTGGTATTTGCTACTGCCAGGTACCTAGGGGCACCATCAACTTGAAACTACTTTAAACTAAATTCTTGGATCACACCTTATACTTTGTGTGAATCCAGGCCCCAAATCGGCACAAGGGCTAGTTTTTGTTATGAATTCTCAGGGGAGAATTTTTTCCTTATTCTGAACCAAAGGCCAAGATACCAAGTTTCTTTCTTATCTCCCCTTGTATGCCTTTATTTTCTAGGTCAGCCTTTCAGTAAGGATGTTGTCCTTCAGGATGTTGTCTCGGTGTTACTGCGGGGGAGTGACACTCCAACTCCCTGCTGTGCATTAGCCCAAGGCATTGTCTCCTGTTTCCCCAAGTGATCACCAGGGATCAGAAGATTCCCTTAAGCCAATTGTCAGCTTTGGTGCACTCTCAGCCATCTGGGCTTGTGTTTCTACCTTGTTTGATGCCTCCAAAAATTACCCTTAATTTTTTTCCAGTTCAGCCATGCATTTAAAGAGTGGTTTACTTCTATTTCATAAGGCTGTTTTTTAGCAGGATTTCAAGATGTCAAATTCACATTATTGCAAAAACCGGAAGACCTACAATTTATAATCTTTTTCAGCACTGTTTCTTGCCCTTAGAAGCTTGACATAACTATAGTAATCTTGCTGCTGAGATGAACAACAGCAAAACATGCTAGCATTGTGCTTCCATAACACCCAGAACCAAGGAACTCTAATTCTCATTTCAGCGCTCTAGACCAGAGATCACTAACTTTTTCCACAAAGTGGCAGATAGTAAATATCTTTGGCTTTTAGGCCATATGGTCTCTGTCACAATGACTCAACTCCACCACGATAGTGCAAAAGCAGCCATAAACAAAACAGAAACACACGAGCATAGGTGTGTTTCAATAAAACTTTATTTTTGAATGCTGGAATTTGGATTTCATATATTCTTTACATGTCGTGAAACACTATTCTTTAAATTTTTTTAACCATTTAAGAATATAAAAGAAAATATTTTTAGCTCATGAGTCATACAAAAGCAGGCAGCAGGCTGGAATTTGGCATGTGGTTCATAGTTTACAGACCTCCGCTCCAGACTGTTCTCAACTGGGGGTACAAATTAGGACCATTTATGCAGCTTTTGTAAAACGGAAATGCTCAGGCCCCAGTTAAGACCTACTAAGTGAAAATTGCTACTGATAGAGCCCCAGGTTGTATGTGTATGTTTTTTGGTTTCCATAAATAAACATGATGAGCACCCTTAATTCAGACAGGTGCTCAAGATGCTGCTCTTTCTTGGCCTTCTCAGGGATTTTCACACGATAGTCTACTGTTCACAGTCACCCCATTTTTTTTAACTCCAAAGTAGGCTACCTAATTGCCTAGCCAAAGGAGCCTACCACAATGCAAATATGTAAATATTTTTATATGTAAATAAAAGTGACTGATACCAATGGCTTTGGATATATTTCTTACGAAAAATGCCTAAAGTTTGCACGCACACACACACACACCACACACACACACTTAACGTCTGATAAAGAAGTCATCACAAGGCAAAAAGGAACTCAGTCAGCAAAATAGTTTTGTAATTTGGAAACAAAACCGACGTATACCTATATCTTACCCCATACACCAAAATAAATACCAGGCGCACTGAAGAGTAAAAGGTAAAAGAATTAAGCCATCGAAAGAAACTAAAAGGTAACTGAATTGAATATTTGTCAAACCTCTAGAGTAAAGAGAAATTCCTAAGTTTAAGAGACTAGAAAAAGCCACAAAGAAAGCTACACGGATTTAACTGCATAAAAAGTGTAAACCTCTGAACATAGTAAGATAAAATAACTAAAATAAAGAGGCTAATTGAGAAATAAATTTGCACAGGGAAGGAAGTACAACTCATTGACAAAACATGGGGGGAAAGAATCTGAATAATAATCAAAGACATGAGAGTTAATCCCAAATACCATTTGTGGTCTATCAAGTTAGCAAACGGTTTTCAGATAGACAAAAGGACCCATGCTGGCTAGGGAGTAGTGAAACAAACTTTCATATTGTATATTTGCAGTCTGGAAAGGGAGAAGAAATAGATTTAGATAAGGATTTCGAACCTAACTCTAGCTCCGTAACCTGTCCGAAAAAACTAGAAGCAACCTATAAGAGAGAGGATTGGTTATGGGAACTATAATATAGTCACTTAAGAACAGATTATAAGGTCCTTAAATATTATGTTTACAAATACCATAAAATAACGTGGGCAAAGGTTACAATATATTAGGTGAAAGGAGTAGGATATAAAATTATATAAATACTGTGGTTACAATTAAATAAAACTTAAATAAATCTATTCGTAAGGGGGAAAAGGTGAAAAGAAATACACAAAGACATTAACTATGTGTGGGTAGTGCATGTTGGTAAGTTTTTTTTTCAGATTCTGTTTAATAAGACCACATTATAATTACAATTTTTAAAACACCCTTTTAAAAAAAAGAAATTGTTGTTTGAGAATCAGAGTGTGACAGACTAGCCGGCAGGAGATGGTAACGTTTCAAAGCCATATTCTGAAATCTTACTATAAAAACCCTGATTAAAGTGAATAGTTCATGCAGCAAAATCCCAGAGTACAAAGCTGAGAAATAAGCATTAACTCTGCCCCGCACTTTCTTTACATTTGTTACATCGTTAGGACTATAAAGTAAATAGCTACTGTTCTCACTGATAACTAAGTAAAGCCTAATTGTGTGGTTTTAGTCTCAATTAAAATTGCTGAAAATGTGAAATTCTCTCTAACAGTCTCACAGATAAATAACACTTTAAATGCACAGCCTTTAAAGTGCTTAAGATTGGGACTGGGAACTATTTAAGATTTCCTTAGCTTCCTGGAAATCTCTGCACATAGATCTTCGGTTTTAGGTATTTTCATAACACTAAAATTTACCCTTCTGCTTTGTCTGACCTTCACGTAATTTCCCTATTTGTTAAAGGACATTTGAATTTCAAGACAACATACAATTCTTTAAATGACAATAGCATGCAATTTCAGCAACCAACCCACATCTGCCACAGCCTTTTGTCTTCAATCAAGTTCGGAAGAATCTGCTGGAGTTCACAGTGCTTTCTAGGAGAAACGGGCAAATCATAAACAAGTTCTCCCTCAAGGAATGCTCCATGGACCCTCATTCCCACCCCCACTCTTTCCTGCTTTCAGTACTTTCGAACCTGTCTGCTAGAATACGAGAGAATCATCTGCCTACAAGTGAAGGCAGCATTTTTCACGGGAACGTGCAGGGTCTGGTTTCCTTGCTCCTGCCGCCAATGCCAGAGCGAAGCCTCCTCCTCGTAAGTAATGTCTGCCTTTGAGGGGATTGCTTTTCTCCAGGTGGTCAAGATGGAAACTGCCTTCACACGCAGACTGATAAACACTGTGTTACAAATCTCATGTGGAGTCGCAGTCGACTCTTCCTGGAGACCCTGTTTTAGGGCTTTGCAAAGTGAAGGACCGTCCATTACAGCCGAGCATTTATGCCTTCGAAATGCTCATTTCTTCTTATGAGACAATAAAACACTTCCTGCAGCAACAGCAGGTGAGCACAGAAAGCATCTTAAATATCTGACCTGAAGTGCTAAAGATGCTTAATAATCTTTAAAGTTACCAACAATATTGTTTCCTCCTGTTACCAGGATGTTGTAAAATGTCCTAATTAGTCTTTATGATAATGCCAACACCTCCACAGCACATAAAAAGGACTTTTAATTTTTTAAAAGGACAACTCTGGTTGGTTTGATTTTTATCTCTAATTAGCCTATAATGTCTATATCCCTCTGGCACTCCAGACAGGCAAACATTAATTTAACAAGAAACTCATACATCGTGGGAGACCAGAGAATCGGGTGTGGAAACGAAGGTTCCAGTATTCTGGACACAGAATTGGCTCCATTCTCTTTTACCTCCTGGAAGGTGCTAAACAAGCTTGTCTGCTGCTCAAAGGGGAACCTTCTAAGGCAACAGTTTCCCAAGGACATTCTAAGGACCTCAGCCAAGTCTCTGCTGTGGCAGGACCAGGATTTGGCAAATCCCAGAGACTCAACCCAGGAAAAGCTCCACAGGAGACCCAGAAGGAGCAAGAAAATGGACCAAGCTGAGAAACTGAGGATAGGAGAAAAGAGGAGAGGTTAATCCTTGGTTCTGTACGAAGGGTTCTGTGGTCCTAGATGGGTCACTCATCCTCCCTGGGCTTGCTTCCTCAGCAATAAAACAAAAAGGATTACCTAAAAATAATACACAAAGTCCTTTCCAGCTTTCACACGCCAAGATGTACTAGTAAGTGCAGCCCTGCCAATAGCACAGCTGATGAGCCCAGGTTCTCCGGCAGTGGTAACACAGAGACAGGCTCAGGCCACTGGGAACTAGTAACCCTCCTGCAACATACAACACTAAACACTCTCACAGCCCAACTCCACACTGCCCAGGACATTCTAGAGTAGCCCAGAACAGAAGGCCATGTGAAGGTCGGCCACAGGTTTCAGGATTGATTCTCCCCAGCGTCTACTATTCTATTCTATATATTCTATATATTCTAAAGAAATATATTCTGGATTTCAGGAGATTCCGCTGAGTGATCCTAATTATGTTGCTCCTGAAGAGGGAACCTATAACAGTAGACCCTCCTGAGTCAAAGAAGCATCATCTTTGCAATCAAGGAGAGAAAAGACTTCTGTGTATTCAAAATTGCTTTTTCAAGTCACTCCTCCAGATATAGCTGAGGGTTGATATGTGTTTGGGAGGCCTCAAGGGTTTTTGTTGAAATGGAGCCATAGCAGGAGGTCACCACATATTGATCCCAGATGATTCCAGTTGTTGACTAATGAGGTTCAACTGGCTGCCCCACTTCCACCCCACCCCCTTTCAAGCCCCATTCTCCTCAATGAGCTGCTGGCAAAGGAAGCAGGAGCTGAATTGAATAACATTGCTGTTGAGAGACTTTTCTTTCAAAACCAAGAAAACCATGACAGTCTTTTATTTATATGTCCAATGCTTCGATTCAAAGCAGTAAGTGCAGTGGCGCTGCCATTTCCCTAGCCACCCTCTCTCATAATGGCACCATTGCCAAGCATCATCCTCAGCTCATCAGCAAGTCCAAGGAGGGCAGGAACAAACCCAGGGAAGCTGCTGTCTTACAGGCTGGCTACTCTAAATGAAATGTGCTCAAGCTTGATGTTCTGCCATTGAGAGAGTGGACTCCTGGTCAGTCTCTCCAAGTATCTGTTAAATCAATCATGCTGTTAAACACATTAACACCACACACATACATATTTTTAACTCCAGTACTGTGAAGTCTGACACAAAACACAAATAAGGTAAGGAAACTTCAAGCCAATTTCTTACTCAAACCGCAACAAGGCCTCCACTCAACTGTTCATCTGTTCTACTCCATTGCTATTGTTCCCAACATTCTCTTAGCCTCAATCCTAATTAATTACAAGGTAGGAGGAAGATAGAAAAATGCATTACAGCAGTGGTCAAGGCTAAAATATTGGCTTGTACAACTTTGAATAACACTCAAGCTTAACCTTTTCCTGCTGAACGTTACTTTTTTTTTTTTTCCTTTTCAGGCCATCTGGTACCCATCAATTCTAACTCTAAATTCACTTTCTTATGTTCTGTACAGGGTGGGATCTAATCACTACTTTAAAATAGAAGTTAGGATATGTTGATTTGACTTCCTCTCAGCCACAAAGCTTGGAGAGAAACAATATTTCTCATACAGAAATGCTGACGTCTTAAAGTGGTAGGATCATTATAGTCTTCTGTGAAAACAAATCAGATTATGTGCTACTTGTGGGGTTATGTGGGAATCCTTAAATTATGAAAGACCAATTTGCATACCCATCATCCACTAACCTTTAAGTCACCTTGGAGGAGGATGGCAAAGAATGATATGCTCACTTTCTGTCCTGGCTCGGTGGTGTAGCATGGTATACTGGGTAGACTGGGGCTTTGGAGAATCACAGATCTGGATTTATTTCCCACTTCCACCATTTACTATGTGCTGTTAGTCAAGTCTCTGAACCTCAATTTCTGTACTCATAAAATGGGAGTAATAATAACTTGCAGGGTTTTCGTGAGGGGTAAAAAGATATAATTAAATAGATATAGATATATAAAATAGCACAAAATAGAAGAAAATCAATAAATGATACTATTATTATTATCAAAGGTAAAATAAAAACAAAGTAGAAGCATACTCATCTAAGAATGTAATGATATTTAGGATGCATCCAAGAGCTGCCATAAGGAAACCTCACATTAAACTGATCTATTTGCTCACCTTTCTGGAGCACAGAGCTGCCTCTCACATCTACCCAATACAGATCTCATAGAGAAAGAAAGAAATCAACTTATCCACAAATTACTGTATCATCCTTAGGAAATGGGTAAAAAATGTGCAGTCCCCATCAGCATGACTGTCTAAAGATCTGCAAGTCAAATATTCACAGACATAGCCCTGCTGGTCATTACTAGTAGGACTTAAATTTGTCCAGCTTCCTCTTTAGTAACACCCTGTTACAACTCGTCTGCCTCTTCCACTCCTTCTTGTATGGTATCTCCATCCGACTGGCCCAGCCTTGGCCATGGGTCCTGGACTGGTGCTCAGATTGGTTCTGATCCTCTCCATAGCACTCCCCACTCCACAGTCTGTAACCCTGCCAGAGGACTTTATGTCAGTCAACAACTGGTTAGAAATAGGACTCTGTGTCTTATAACACAAGCATGCTCATCTAAAATTTTCAATAGGACCCTGCTGAGCAACTGCTAGAGTTTATCTGCAGTTATCCTTGCAGTATTAAAATCTGAGAGTCTCCTGAAACTTATAGGAGCACTGAATCCTTCGGGGACCCCAAGAATCTGCTCTATGAATGGCCACCTCCTCTGACAGCCCATGACTGGATCAGACTGTCCCGTCTGTCTTCTTGTGATGTTTCAACAACACAGCCTGATAACAGTATGTGACAACACTAGCTCACCAGCAACAGTCTTGGAAGATTTATCTTACAAAAAGAAACAAAACAGGGCTAAGTGGGAAAACAGCCCTGCCCTAGAAAGACATATGCAAGGTTGAGGGATGGAGTGGCTGGGCTTGGAAATGAGAAGAGATGCTTCAAACTTCCATTCATATCATCTCCAATGAGGCAGATCTAGCAAAAAGCAGGCAGAAATCAAGGCAGTGGACAAGGAGTATAGGTGAAAAGGTGACCCTTCTTGAGTAGAAGCAGACTACCTATGCTGCAGAGGTATCACAGACCCAAATCAAGGAGCAGGAACACCTACAAAAGCTGGGTGTTGCCCCACCCCTCTGATGCCTGCCTCACTTACCAACTCTAGAACTGCAGCAGCTGCATCAGACAGATGGGTGCTTTCCCTCTTGAATGCTATTGCAATCAGGATTCTTCTACCAAACTGCTTCACAGGAGCGTAACAAGAATCCTCCACCTGAACAATAGTAACCAATACAGTTGACGATTTTTATGGAGCAAACTTTTATACAAAGCACATTTAAGTGTGTGTAAAATGAGTAAATAATATCTATTTCCAATGGTAGCTTTTTAATTTAGCCTTATTCTTGGGATTTGTTTAGAATTCTTTCCAAATCATCCAGAATTATAATTACTTCAGAGTCAAAACCTCCTTGGGATTGCTTTGGACTTTAAGCCAACTTAGAATCAAAAACCTATATTGCTTTTGCCAACTGCCAGCTGTGGTTGTTTCAGTCTAGGAAATTGTGATTTTCCTCTTTTACAGCTTAATTCTGAAATAACTTATCACAACTTTCAGCCACAGAGTTCTACTTTCCTTCTATATATTTTACATAGAAAGGAAACAAAAAAAGTTATGCCAGAATTCTCTACAAAGCTTCATGGGGATTTTTCTGTCTAAAGGGTGTTTTCCAGTTTATGTGATTTTTTTTTTAAGGAATGGAAGACCACTTTGCCATGTCATCTCGCTTTTGCCATTGCCCCATCATCACGTATTTTGGTTTTTTTTTTCTGTCTGGGCTCTTATTTAAAGCATTTTGTATAAAATAGTACTCTCAGCAAGGGTTAGCAATTTTCAACTATTTAAGTTGCACAGTAAGAAGTCTGTTCTGAAAGATACGTAGTGGATACATCAAGTTGCCCACCCAACCAATTTCTCCCCCTTTTTCCATACTTTCAGAACTCAAATTTGTTCAAGTGTCTACAGGACTCAGAGAAAGACAACTTCACTAAAAGCTCCAGGGGGTAGATTCTGATTTGTTCTCATACAAGCATGGTAATCATATTCTCCTTTGCCAAATGTTGGTCTATAAATGGGCATATGTCCCAAAATTCTGACCAATGAGACATGAAAGGAAAACTACTTGGAGCTTCAAGGAAAAGCTTCTCACTTCTAAAAAGGAAACACTGGAAGAGGTGTGCCCTCTTCTTCTTCGGGAGAACTTCTACATCTCATTTTCATACCTAGAACTACTAGAGCCATCTAACTAATAGTATGAGGATGAAATCAACATACAGAAGATAACAGGGCCACAAAAAGAGAAGTGAAGCCCAGGCCCTTATGAACTAAACCTGTAGCCCATACCCAATCTCTAGGACCTTCTTACATGAGATAATACATTTTTCTATGGTTAGTCCAGATTTAATGGAGATTTTTCCGTTACTTGCAGCCAAAAACACCCTAATAGCTACAAGACCTATAGCAAATAGAAAAGTTTAGCAAAAGCTTTAGAACACGGATTTAACTTGGTTGCATATCTCTCTCCTTGTCCTAACACACAGTCTGATTGCTGTCAGAAGTGTCTGTAATGTGATGAGAAGATGTATGGGTAGAAGTGATTAGTTTGCACTAAACACTTAACGTTGCAATTATATTAAATGTTTGATGGCTTTAGTGAACTATTCTGTGAAACTGGTATATTGTAGAATTGGAATGAATCTTTTTTTAAAAGGCAAAATTGGCAGAGTTTGAAGTCCCAGTGGCTGAAAAAGTCCTAAGAGATAAACCTGGAAGCAACAGTAATGATTTCCAAGGGAAGTAGACCATGGAACAGAAGTATCTCTCATTCAAGACTAGAAGGTTAGTGATGAATAACTACATAAAATCATAAAATGTGGAGAGAAAAAGAATGTTATTTTGTGAGGATATAGGACTCATGGAAAAATACTCAGTGGAACCAGGAATTGGGTTCAGTGACAGCCATGTTTCCTAGGGCTTTATATATTCCTGTTTGTGACTCACATCTGGCCCTTTTTCAGGGCCTGAATTTTTCATTAGGATTTTAAAATTAGGACTAGGACCTGAATTTTACTAGAATTGTATCTGAATCCTCTTAAGCTCTGGCACCACTTTCATGTGTGCTTCTAATAATTATAATTAACATTTATGTAGAATTTATGCTTTTCAAAATACTTTCACTTTTATAGTCTCTCTTGATCATCCCCATATCCCTATGAGATAAAATTGTTACCCTCATTTAATCAATGACTAAACTGGGGGAAGATAAATTAAATAACTTGCCCAAGATCATACAGCTAGCAAATGGAAGAGCTGAGTACCAATGTCTTCCAACTTCAAGTTCAAAGTTTCCACTTCACTCTGGCCCTTCCTGCTTCCCTATTCCTCCTGTAGGCTGTAACAAATTTGAAGTTATGCTACTGATCAGCAGCAGTTGGTTTGAAAATAAGAAATCTTTGTATTCAAATGTAAACATGAATATCTGAAAATTGCTAATGTGGGCCAAATGTAGGGTTCAAAATGATTGCCAACCTCTTTTGTGCACACAAGCTCCCTAAAACTATTTGTTCTCATATAACATTTAGCTTAAGATGTAATACACAATGCACATATAGTATTTCCCATGTACAATGTTTTCCAGCTTCTAATTCACTTTAGGCCATCAAAAGAGAACATAAAATAACTCCAGAGCTCTAGACTTTTGCAATTACATTGTGGAGAGGGAAAGGAAAGAGTGGGAAGAGTTTTTACAACTGAGAAAATCCAGATTTCTTATTAGTCATGGTCTAAAAATGACAACCCCCTGCCTATTCAGCAGCCTTCCCCTACTCTGCCTCCCAGCCCACAGGCTGCAGCTGGCAGAGCCTACTGCAGATCTCATTTTTCTGCCTGGCAATTCATCTATAGACCTGAGCAGGGAACCAACCCATTTCTACACAAGCTGGACCGGTCCCCATGTCCTTAGGGGCAGAGTACCACCCAGGAGGGCGGGAATGAAGCATGCGAGAGTATCGAGCTACAGTTCCAGCCCCCAGCCATGGCACCTGGCCACCCACGGCCCAGCCAGAAGTGGAGCCAATACCAAGATCTCACCACATATGCAAGCCTCCTTCCCCTACCAAGAGCACACAGGTCAGCTAAACAAGGTCGCCCTGAATACTCCCCCGCACTTCCCATCCCCCGGAAGCTTTGTTTATTCAAGTTGATGGCAGTGAGGAGAGGCTGGTGAATGAAATGATGAAGGTTACCTTCCCATCATTGCTGGCAGAAAACGGGGCAGCCACAACTTACAGTTCAAAAGGAAAGGAATGTGTGATTTCTGAAATGCTGGAAGGGGTCCCTGGCTCCCAAATGTATTTCTCCGACAAAACCTCCAATACAGGCAGCCCAGGATGTCTTTGAAAGAGTTACCTCCTTCCTCTGTTTCCCTCTTTTACTCTGAATTCCTCATCACAAGGCCCCTGTTACAAAATGTACTTCCCTTTACAAGAACACCAGTCCAAGTCCTCTCCACAACCCCCAACTCTACCTCCCCCGTTCACAAAACCCACATATTTCCCCTGAGGCACGGAATAATGATCATTCATGAATTAAATCCCCAACCGAGGCCTGCGCTCCAGATGCAAATAGCTCAGAGCAACATAGTTCAAACTTGTTTATACCCTTTTCCCAGGAGGACAGATATATTCCATCCAGTCAAAGTTCTAGGCCTTGGCTTCAAGGACAAGCACCAAAGAATTGGTTTATGTTTCCACTTCTATCATGTCTTAAACTGGGA
Organism: Mandrillus leucophaeus; assembly: GCF_000951045.1. Classification (NCBI taxonomy): domain Eukaryota; kingdom Metazoa; phylum Chordata; class Mammalia; order Primates; family Cercopithecidae; genus Mandrillus; species Mandrillus leucophaeus. The sequence goes on along the minus strand of NW_012107586.1, from coordinate 5,116,466 downwards.
TTCTTGGAAATGGACCCTGAGATGGAAAGTTGCCTGCTGAAGGTTTACTGGGGAGTACTGTTAAGATGTAGGGAAGTGAGGAAGGCAGGATCATGCAGAGGAAAAAACTGACCCACAATGTGGTTGCAACACAGATTTCAGACTATCCAATGGGAGACTCTCATGCTGGGATGGCCCCTGAGAGTCGTCCCAAATTGCAATAAGAGGCCAGGCCTTTTATACCCACATTAGCCAGTTATTGGCCGTCGGCTGTCTTGTAGGAAAGGGTGCACACCTTGGATGAGGCAGTTCTCTGGAACTGCAAAGCAATTTCCACTGAGGGAAATGAGCCGTTTCAGCCATGAGCCATTATCAGCAAATATTCCCAGGAGCTAGGAATGGATCCATCTATTCTGAAGAGAGGTCTGAATGGAGCAGAACAGTATCAGTTGCAGCCTACCCCTTACAAATTCAGATCCACTCCCTTTTTACAGCAAACCTGCCCCCATCATAGGAACAGTTTTTCCAATATTCTGGCTGATCTTGTTTTCAGAAAAAAAAAAAAAAAAACTTATAAGACAAAGACTTAACAAAAGAAAATTCTTGCTGCTACAGTTGGTCTCAAGGCTGTAACTGATACTTATCGTTCTCTTCCACCACATTTCTTCTAGATTCCTTTCACTCTTGGCTAGAACTTCTGTTAGTCCAAATGGTAGATCTGGTGGGATGACGCAGGCCTTTCTCTCTGGCGGTTCCCAGCTCCTGATTCTCATGTCATTCTCAGGCAGTAGTGGCTTCACTTTTCTTTCCTTTTTTTTTTTTTTTTTTAATTAAAACCAGGTAAGTTATTCCAGCAGATCACACAGGAGTCAAATATTTTCTCCCTCACCCTCTGTGTATAGTAGTAGCCTTCCCTCTTCCTAACAATGAGGATCAATTACTCATAACCGAATGGAATTTCTTTACTTGGCTGCTGGTCTCTTGGCACAAGAAGCCCAAAGTGACTAGGTAGCAGCCACAGTTTAAAAGTCAAAGGGGCACAGCCAGTGGCAGAAGCATCCTTCCTCTGAGAACCAGGACTTCCCACAGAGCCTACAGTGGTGGGAAAGGGAAGGAGCAATTCCCCACATGAGTCCCCAAGGGTGATGGCGAGGGACACTACTACTTCTCCCACGGTTTCCAGACCTATGCATTCTACCTGTTGAAAAACACCATACAATGACCATTGGGTGTCCTGCTCCCATCTTAAAAATGGAATGCTGATGGGCTGACTTTGCTTTATGACTTAGGGGGTTAGACGTAAACTGCTCATAATGTACAAGTCATTTGATGTCCCATGGTCAGATATGCAATGTATACCAAGGTCCAGCAGTATGCCAGGCATTGCTTGCTGAGTGGTGTATATAGTACTTCTCTGCTGCTGATGAAATGGCCTAGCTTCAAAGTCCTGGGAGTCCACATTGATATTTTCCTATTGGTGATTCCCATAAATACCACACAGTTGTTGGTTTGGTTTTTTTTTTTTCTTTTACTACCATCAGTAGATCTAGTTCCATAGACGTGGCCAGGCCATGTGGCCCAAGCAACAGAGCTGCTTCCTTCATAGCCTAGGTCTAGGTCTACTGCAGAGCTCTTTCTTCCTCTGGGCTCCACTTCAACCAGACAGACTTCTATGACCTCATGTCAGTGGATAGGAATGGTACAAAATATGCTGCCCCCAGAACATGAAGCACTGTGCTTCCTTTTTTGTGAGTGAGAAATGCAAGTTGCAATAAATTTTCCTTTACTTGAAGAATATGTCCCAGCATGGCACACACCATTGAATCCTAAAAGCTTCATTAATGAGACAGACCCCTGAATCTTCACAGAGTTTATTTCCCATACTCTGCAGGACATATGACTTATCAACATCTCCAATGTGCCTGCCACTTTCTGTTCATCTGATCTGATTAACATAGCATGATCAATATAGTAGACTATTGTGATATTCTAAGGAATATTTAGATGGTTCCTGTCCCTTCAGATTATATAGGACGAGGAAGAAAAGTTAACATAGCCCTGAAACAAAATTATAAATGACTGTTCTTATGTGTTATACTAAATATAAACTGTATTTTCCAATAAAAATGGAAGAAGACACATTTGTCAATGTGTCAGATTAATGACCACATACCTAGCCCAAGGCTGTGTTAATCTGCTCCAGGAAAAAAAAAAAAAAAAAAAAAAAAACCCTCACCTCCAGCTCAGGACTTCAATTGAGGATGCTACTTGGTCAAGTTTAGAGTAGCCACTATCATCTGCCATGATCCAACTGGTTTGGGGAGAGCTATATTGGAGAATAAAATAGGGATATGACCAGTCCTGCCTTCTTTAGTTCTTTGACGTCAGAGATGCAGTATTGTTTCTGATTCATTCTTAGTTCGAAGAGAGAGGAGGCACTGGCAGCGACTTCTACTTGGCTTCTTCCACTAAGATAACTCTTACCCTTCAGGTCAAGGGGATTTTGCCAACTCCCAAGTAAGTCCATTCCAGTTTCATATTCAGGGACTAGGAAAATGACCAGCATGTAGGTCCAGATCCAGAGGAACCGCTGTAATCTAGGTCTGTACCAGGATTTCTTTACTATCTGGCCCTGATAACCTTTACTTTAAAAGGGGGACTAGGCTGGCACTTAGGGTTCCTGATATTACTATAAGTCCAGACTTTCTAACAATCATCAAAATAGCTTGTTATTTCTCTTTCCCCAATGCACAATTATCTGAGTAAATGAGTCCTTTGTGAAAAAAAATCTAGGGAATTACTACTGACTACACTTGCCACACTAGAGTCCTTCTTCACAGGGCCCAGCCCAGATTCCATCCATGGGTATGGAACTGAGAAATAGTTCAGGTCTAGAAACTTGACAAGATATCACAAGTTTTTATTGAGATGACAACCATGAGCCTCTTAATTCTTGATTTCTTTTGATTTGTATACACTAAGTAATATCCTTGTTGGCTGTCCTTTCAACTTTCTTCTAGGAGTACCATGTTCCATGATCTGCTAACAAGTCCATTATCTTTCTATAGACTGGCCTCATGGAGTTCTTCTGGCTCTGACTTCTCATTGTAATCATTCACCCCACTCCTTGATGCAGCCACCTGGCCTCTCTCCCTTCAGTAGCCTAGCATCCCTATCATCAGGGAGTCCTGTTCTCTTACAACATCTCCTTCCGTCATTCCTGGCCTACAGCAGCCAATCCCTATTGAGATTCTTATCAATGCTGGTGCCCCTCTGAGATTCCCTGTAGAACTTAGTCAACCGGTGGGTTTTCTGGTCTTACACAGTGTATCTACTCTAGCATGCCCACTTTTTTGGGTCTTTTTATTCCTCCCTCTGTCATTTGTCATATCCTCTACTTCACTTAGTGTAGGTGGACCTTTGCTTTCTCCAAGTTTCTGAGAGTCATTTTGGAAGCATCTTAGTACCATCTCTTGGAATCCTTGCTAGTGTATTAAATTATGTATTACAGAATTCCATATTGGTAAACTCTCCCCCATCCAAATTTATGACCCACTAATTCTTTAGGCTCCAGTCCCACGCATAGTCTCCCAGTTCCTGCTGGTACATGTTGACCAGGACCTGTGGCTACTTTGTTGTATGGTCCCGCTCCTCCCTCAGCAGGTCCAGCTCCTCCCCAGCCTGGTTATATCATAACTCGACCCTCATTTTTTGTTGAATGGCAAAAAAAAGGAAAGAAAAGAAAAAGAGGGGGCATGGAGAGGTAGATGCTGAGAGAGCAAGGCATTATCTTATAAGTCATCTGCTTCACTTGAGCCCTCCTCATGAACTTCAAGCAAACAAAGGGGAACAGTTATTTTCTAACAAGGGGGATGTGCCACTTCTGCAGGCCCAGCAAGTTTGGAAGAACCTGAGAGTTCAAAATTCTAAAGCGCATCAACTCAGATATTCCCATCATACGAGGTAGCTCCCTCTCCTTCTCTGTAAGGTCCTCAACTTTAGCAGAGGAGACCTGCCAAGGCTTAAGAATTCAACCCTCTCTAAAGATCCACTACTCCTAAGAATAAGTTCTCTACTCTGTCTTCCCTCTAACTGTAGATTAGGGTTTTCTTAAACACTGACAAGGAGACCTCTGACTTTCATATTTTGAAATGGTTGATTAATCACCCTGAGCCTGCTATTGCTGCTCTTCAAGGAATTAATGGCACTTAGCAACAGTCACCCAATGCCACAGTCCTTAAAGTTACCACTTTCCTCACACCCCTCAATAGCCAGTAATATTGCACCAGCCCCCCTTCCACTAGTATCCCATTTCAGCTCACGTCTAGTGAAAGTTTTAACAATTGCAATGCCTCAGTCTGCTAGGGATTATCCCACCAGGGATAGATATTGCCAGCCATCACTGGCTATAAATGGTGAATAAATGGTGACTCATATCCAAAATTCCATTTTAGAGTCAGCATTCTAGGGCCACACCTAGGACTAGCTATACTAGATTGAGTTGCCCAGAAATAATCACTAATATGGAGAATTGCATGCTGAATGTTTATCGGGTTGTGGATATTTTACAGGAGATAAGCCTATAAAGAATAAACAAGGAATGTGAGATTGGGAAGAGACCTCACAATGCTTTGGGGAGCTAGAATGATCCTTGAAAGTCACCCCAAATTGAGTCAAGAATCCCAGACTTTTGAATCTCCACATCAAGAAGTCATTGATCATGGGCTGCTCTCAGGAGAGGGGTGATGGACATAACTTTGGGTAGTTGCCTTCTGTAGGGGAAGGGGGAATTCCCAGTAATAGGTACAGTTGTGAATAGTCATATTGCCAGGATTAGGATGGGTACATCAACCCTGGAGTAGAGATCTGCACACAGCACTACAGTATCCACTACGCATGGATACCGCATATATCCAGGAGCAGTAAAAACATTCTAGGTCTCTTTTAGAAATGTATCTCCTGGCTCTCTCCTCCTTGTTCAACATCCCTCAGCCATATTAGCCTTGTGTCAACACCCTTGTTGATGCCTCTACCTGGAATTTCTCTTTCCCTCGGTTCCTATATGTCTAGCCCTTCCTCATCTGTCACGCCTCAGCCTAAGTGTCATCCTCTCAGCGGCCTTTCTTGACCCCCCTACACAAAGTGGGTTTGCTCTCACACCCACCATTATTCTTTATTATAACACTTTATAGTTCCTACTTTGCACTTATCATAATCTGTAAATCTTTGGTATATTTGTTTGCTTATGTATTTATTATCTGTGTCTCCCTCCAGAATATAAGCTCCAATAGGCTAGGAACCACATCTGGTTACCACTCATCATGGTATCCCTAGTTGCTGGAACCTAGTAGATGGGAGTTCCATACAAATTTGTTGAGTGAATGAATTGAGGAAGAGAAGTCACAAGTTTAATAGACGAAGAAAAATTAGTTATTGACACGAGCAACAGGGCTATAGAAAGCAACTGCCAGGTGTTGACGCTCCTCTGGGTATATGTGGAACTGTCTAAAGGACAACGGTACGATAGGTGAAGTTTGATTCTAGCACCTCTGCTTCTCATTCCTACTTGTCATTTATACCCCTATGTGGCCAGATATCCCAGAAACGCCTAAGCTAGGAGCCCAGTCTACTTTTGTCTACGCCAGTGGAGGCCATGAGCCAGAAAAACATTGGTCCTAATGTTACTGGGATCTTGTTTGTACTCACTAGTTGGTGAGGTCTGGGTAAATCAGAAAATCAGAGTGCTTTAGGACAAATTTGAGCCAGTGTTTTTCCCAAGGGTAGTTTTCATTTTCAGCCCAATGTCTAATTATGGACAAAACGGGTATCTCCCTCATTAAAACAAAACCTAGGACGCTATATGCTTGGGAAGATATAGAAGTCATCTTTAGATCACAGGACAGTTTGCAGGGCCCATTGGCTCAGATTTTTTTCAGACTTAGATCAAAACCAGAAGACAAACCTTAAGAGGCCTGCTAGTCACCATTAGCCATTAACTAGCCATCTGACCTTCTGAGCAATCACTTAACCTCTCCAGGGTAGGGTCTCTTTGTGTGTAAAGTGACAGTTAAGATGGATGTGGTGAAAAGAGTTTTGGATTGGGACTGAGCATGATCCTGGCCCTACCAAATTCCTGTGTGATCTTGCACAGGTACCTCATCATTCTCAGCTTCAATTTCCAATCTGTGGATGCAAGGCTGGATAGGATATCCTCTCAGATTCTTCCTTGTTCAGATGGTCATTATTCTTTTCATGTATGTCCTCAACCCTAAAGCAAGTGAGCCCAAGACTTCCAAAATTGGAGGTAATTCTTATGCCAACAACTTTCTTACGGAAAGTTTTAGGTGAAAGAGAACCAGCTTGTAAAACAGATGACTGAGCATTTCTCAAAATAAACATTTGCCAAAGCTAAGTTAGACAGGGAATTGCCTGGAGTTATGAGCTTCAAATACGACATTAAAAGTCTTAATGGAGTTGGAGATTCATTTGGAGATTTAGTATTTATTATTATCCCCCACTGATTCTATTTTCCACTCCAGATTCAATGCAAATGCTATTTTTACCAGCATATTCATTACATTCATTGAATGGCATGAACGCCTCTTGTCGAATTACACAGAAATATCCTGAAGTTGCTTTTAGAAATTGCTATTTTTATTCTGTAGGGTTAATTGAACCTGCTGCTATATATCTAATTTATGCAAAACACAAAGACAGCAAGTTGCTAAACAATAGTGTATTTGGTGCATAATATTAGGAATCAGTCCCTCTAATGTTATGAAATATAGGCTAACAAAATGATCTTTCTCCCCTAAATGGAATAGCTGAACTTTATTTATAGTTGTATATTATATCTATTTAGATCTATGTGAGCTGATAAATATGGTGAGATGCAGCAATTTTCTCTACTAGCATTGACAGATAAAGTTACTTAAGTCAATATTTTGGTAATTTAAGCATTGATAACAAGCTCTTGAATATATTAATGATGATCCATTTCACTACACATCATTATCTGGATCAATTTGTCTATCCCCTCTTTATATAGATTTAACTGGCTCGACTTCCATTCACAGATGTAAAGTATCATCAGTACACATTACTTTTTAGTACGCCTTCCCTCAAATATTGATTTTTAATTTTTTTGTCAAATAGAATGTGTGCTCTCATTTTTTGCCACCAGGATACACAGACATACATACTTATACATCGTGGTGAAAGCCATCACGTTCTATATAATCTCCCTAAAATGTAGGCACTCTTATGCATGACCATCGGTTATTTTTTCAAGTTATTTCTGTTTCAAGAAACAGAAGCTGATTCTGACCTGTTTAAGGAAAGGTGGGAAAGAAAAGATGTTTATTGGAAGGATCCCAGGTTATCAGCCAGAATCAAAGGAGAATTGAATAAGCAGGACTCAGAAAGCACAGGCGCCTCAAGGGGCTCTGCTGGCCCCCAGCAGGAGATAAATAACTCAGAAGTGCTCAGTATTTACTGTGTAACTGGCACTGCTATACACATTTTAAAGGTGTTTTCTCATTTAGTCGTCAAATCAATGTCACGAGGTAGGTATCACGATCTCCATTTGACAGATGAGAAAACTGGGGAAAGGGAAATCAGTAACTCGCTCCAAGTTACAGAGTTGATGAGTGTTGGGAGCCAAGACTCCAAGCGACCTTCCTTTTAGAGCACAGACTCCATGCTGCCTTCTTTTTAGAGTGTAGCTACAAAGTGACGGTTGCATCTGCTGCCATTCTCCTGGTGTCACCGCTTCAGATTTCAGATTCGTAGGCAGGAGTGGGCAGGAGACCCTCCCTCAACAGGGAGGAAGAGCCGTACCGTACAACCACTGCCTATGGGATCAATCCCCCTGTGCCACAAGCTTTGCATAAATTAGATATATAGCAGCAGGTTCAATTAACTCTACAGAATAAAAACAGCAATATCTAAAAGCAAGTTCAGGATATTTCTGTGTAATTCTACAAGATGCCTTCATGCCATTCAATGAATGTAATCAATATGCTGATAAAAATCCCCCTGTGTCTCTTCCCAGAGAAAGAGAAGTCCTTGTAAGCCAGGCAGCCCAAACAAATGGCATCTATTGCATCATCTCAGTGGGAAAACACTGAGCCTGGCCTCCAAACACCCAGGTTCTGGTCCATGCCCTGGTACAAATAATGTAACTTTGGAAAAGCTTAATCAATTCGGGTGTCAGTTACTCCATTTGTAAAGTTAGGCAACTGGGTTAAGCTTACCCTATTATTTCCACCTCTAATATTCCACTGTATTTAATAAAAACATGAGCTTTGTATTCTTAGGAGGCATCTCCTTCAGCTGCCATGCACTTGGAAATTCTAATCTACACAGTTTCCTCCCCTCCAAAGCAAATCTCCAAAGTCTTTAAGAAGTTGGTCACAAGAGGCTAGGCAAGGTGGCTCATGCCTGTAATCCCAGCATTTGGGGAGGCCAAGGCAGGTGGATCACCTGAGGTCACGAGTTCAAGACCAGCCTGACCAATATGGTGAAATCCCGTCTCTACTAAAAATGCAAAAATTAGCTGGATGCAGTGGCAGGTGCCTGTAATCCCAGCTACTCAGGAGGCTGAGACAGGAGAATCGCTTGAACCCGGGAGGCAGACGTTGCAGTGGGCTGAGATCACACCACTACATTCCAGCCTGGGCCACAGAGCAAGACTCCATCTGAAGGAAAAAAAAAAAAAAGGAAAAAAGAAACTGGTCACAAGAGCCTCTCGCCTTGGGTGAAACTCCTCTGCTTTCTTTATTCATCAAGGCCAGAAGTGCTGCGTGGAGTTTGTAACAACAGGAAGTCATCCTAGAAAGCCATTCCCAGTGTGCCATCTAGCCCTCCCTCCACAGGCAGAGATGTCCTCGCAGGATTCTGGCCTGAACGTGAATAAAACACAGATTTTATTACCTCTTGTCTGTGTCTAGTAGCCCCACGTAACCTGAAATCAGTCTCTCCTTGACCATTTTTCTATATCTTACCAGAAAGGGAACGGTCAAAGGTCAAGGGGTCAGAGACTTAAAGGCAGCTGACCGGAAAGTTTAGTAGGACCGTGCAGCTGAGCTGTTAAAGGCTTTGGATTGAAGGCTTGAACACCTGAATGCAAGTGTTTGCCCTAATTCCCAATCTTTCTAATTCCACGTAATCAATTAAATTACCAAATATAATGCCACTCTAAATATGCAATGATTCATCATTTCCAAATACGAGATTTTTATTCTGACCTGTACATTTTTAAGAATTGTGGTGTTCGTAGGCAGAACAGTGGCTACCAAAAATATCAGGTCCTAATCCCTGAAAACTGTAGATGTTGCCTTACATGGTAAAGACTTCACAGATGTGATTAAGTCAATGATCGTGAGATCCATGTGGTTTTCTGAATTATCCAAGTGAAACCTAAGTGCCATCACAAGTGTCTTCAGAAAAGGGAGGCAGACAGAGATTTGGTACACATGGAGAAAGCGATGTGAAGGAGGAGGAGAGAGAGACTTGAAGATGCTTGCCTTAAAGATTGGAGTGATGTAACCACAAGCCAAGGAATGCCAGCAGCCCCCAAAAACTGAAGAAGCAAGGAATGTCTTCTCCTCTAGAGCCTCTGGAGAGAGCACAGCTCTGCCAGCATCCTGGTTTCAGTCCAGCCACAGTGCTTTTGAACTTCTGGCCTCCAGAACTTGGAGAGAATACATTTCTGTTGTTTTAAGCCATCAAGGTTGTAGTAATTTGTTACGGTAGACTTCAGAAACTAACAAGCAGTACATTAGATTATTGTTCGAAAGCTTTTCACCTCATCCCCCGCCCCCCATAGACCCTGCCCACCGATGCAGAACTTGGCCATGAGACTGACTGTCATCTCAAGGCAAATGGAAACTGTGTCTCTGTCCCTTCACTTTGGACTCACCCCCATCGCTTGCTAGCCAATGGCATGTTAGTGAATAGGACACAGGCAGAGGCTGGAGCTGTAAGCTGTGCTTGCCTAGTTGGGCTTTATCTTACATGCATCTTACATAGTTGGACTTCATCTTACATGCTTCTGCCATTGCCAGGGGAGAAAATGCATGGGCAGCTTGCTTGTTTCAGAAGAATCAGAGCACCTGACACCACCTTGAACAGAGTCCACAGCCTGGAGCCTGGCCCAGAATGCCTAGACCAGCCCAGGGCAACCCCAGGAGGCCTGCACACACACACACACACGAGTGATAAATGCATGCCTGTTGCTTATACTACTGAGATTTTACAGCTGCTTGTTATGGTTGGAATATGGTTGAACATGGTGGAGATACGGTTGAAATCATTAGATCTAGTTATAATATTTTATTTAGTTATACACATATACTTTAAGATTTATAAAAAATCATACAACACTGTCTTTTCAATTCTCACACTTCATCAAACAATTGTATTAAAATGTTCACAAACAATTCAGATAGCAGTGTGTTTATATTACATAGTTTTCCAGAGCACACCATCTTCACTCCCATCTAGGTTGTGTATGAAATTGAACTGGTAAGTGTTGCACTGGATATTTTATCCCAGTGCACAAGTACCCAGTCTCATAACTGTAGAACAGGATGTGTTATCATTCATCAAAATTCCTATAATGTAATATCTATTGCTTTTTCAAGTGGTCTTTAAAAGGCTGGTTGATAATGGCATCCAATGCTTGTAATTATGAGGCCATCACCTCAGGATTAATTAATAAATTGCACTACATTTTTTGCCTCCTTCTTTTTTAACCTCTGAGTTAGGTGATTACCTAGCATTCATCAAAATCATTTCAAGATAATGTGTCTTTTTCAAACTATTCTCTACCAGTCAGTGACATGATCTTTTTTCAATTACTTGGTGAGTTTGTCACAAAGTTCAGTTGAGGATTCGTAGCAATGGTTCATATGGTCAACTGCTTTTTAAAATATGCAGAAGCAAGATATTTTAGTTGCTGTGTGTTAAGATTAGTAAGGCTTTCTGTTCACATTTACTATCCATTCAGCTTTCTCATTGTGCCAGGTGTTAGAGTGGCCATAGCCATTTTAGAAATCAAGCTAAAAGGAAGTTGAGTTGGGGCACATTTCGTTTGAGTTCAGTGGGTGTATTTTGGTGGTTCACAGTCACTTCTGTGCATAGTGAAGTTACTGTTGACTGTCCTGGTGTAGGAACACCCCTACCACCCACTGTGCCCACTTATCTGGCACTAGGACCAGGTCCAAAGGCCATATCAAAATACTCAGAGATCTTACGGCACCCGGGAGGGAAGTATGTGGGTATTAGAGAAGAAACATTATTTGAAATGTATGGAACCAGAAGCCAGTCTGTGAAACATTCTTCCAATCATCAGAGATTTACAATTGTAAGTAGAAGATTTGGTTCTTATTAATGCCTAATAAGAACAGAAGTTCTCTCTTACTAAGGAAATACACTCAATAATGTAGCATATATAATTATAAATGCACCATTGATTTTTTTCTTTTTGATGGGAAACATGTGAAATAAATTTATCAGAATTATTGGATCTACTGGAAAAAAACCCATAGCAGCACCACAAACTGAGTACATTGTCTGTAACAGCTCAATTACAAATGAAACTTGCTAGCGGTTTTCTCAAATCCGACAGCCAACCTGAATGTAAATGACATTACCAAGAACAAATTGTGAAGTTCAAAGGAACTTTACTCAACTATTTATAATGTTTTTAAGTTCCAACAAACTGAATTATCTTTATGTTCTTGTTATGGAAAACAATATTATAAAATCATTGACATATGAAAACATGCTTTTGCTTCTAGATTTTGTGGTGCTTGTGATATTGATCAGCTTGTTAAAAATAGATTGCTTCCTTTATCATTCTAAATAACTGTTCACCTTTGGACAAATTTTGTATTCTTTTTCTTCAAATGCATCCATGAAATTTGATTCCCAAAGGTATATTAAACTTAGAGTGATCATCACAACGGGGTTTGAGTCTGAATGCAGCTCTCGGCTCCACCCAATCCTTGGTGCTCTTGGCAGGGGCACACTCTGCTGTGTGTCTCACAGATGTGCTTCACCCACCAACTCTCCTTTCTTTCCTTTTACTCAAATGCATCAAAGACCCAGTAGCTTCACAATGAAAGTGTCTAAAGCAGAGAGGGGGTAGAAGAGGAGGAAGGAAAGATTTATTAAGCTCTACTATCAGGGTTCAAATCCTGACTCTTCAATTTTCTAGCTATGTAATTGTGGGTAAATGACTTAATCTCCGGGAATGATTGTAGTACCTCCATCAAGAGGCCTTTGTATTAAATGAGTTAATTTGTGTAGAGGGTTTAAATCAATACCTAGTACGTGGTGATAAACTCCCACTCAAGGTTAGCTCTTATTATTGTTATAGTTATTCCCACCTGCCAGGCCCTGTGTTCAGTGCTAGCATAAGGAGCCTTATCATTTCCATGTTGCAAAAGAAGACGTAGGTTTCACAGAGTTTCACCATTTGTTCAAAATTATATCACATAGCTAATATGAATTAAAGAGGGAAAATTCTGATCCATGAACATCCATCTGACTCCACCCTCCCTGTTTCCATTATACCAAAGACCTCAACAATTGATTTTGTTTTCACGTCACAGAAATGAAAAAGATGGATTACGTTGGGGCTAAAAAAAAATTGTTGACATAATTGCTATGAGGAAAATAATAATTGATGGTTGGGCTGCAGAAAGGCTTATTTGTTGTAAATAAACAGAATATCAAAAAATGTTACAGAAAATTTCAGTATATGCAATACTTGTTATTTCAAACCATTTACAAATCTAAAGCTATTTAATTTAGAAACATAAAAGCACATTTTCTATGAATTGGTTTGCTCTTAAAATTAGTCTGTTAGATTAAATGCAAAAGCATTTTTATTCAGACAATTCCAACAAATTTTCCAATTGTGCTACCTCTGAGTTGTTTTTTATTTTTGTTACAAATGGAGCTATAAGCTGCAGAACTTTAGGGAATCCAGCAATGCTCCTTTTTTTTTTGGCCAATGTATAAGGAGACAAACAGTTGAGAACAGAAGAACACAACCACACTAATAAAATAAAGAGCTATTATGTTATGTGGAGTAGGTTTTCTTTACAGTGAGGGGTAGAGACAAAAAGCACTCATTTTCAGAAAAAGAATTCAGAGGAAAAAAGGAAAAGCCCCCTTTTCTTCCAGGCTCCCCAATGGGCTGAACACAATCGTCAAGTTATTTGTGCTTTTGGTGATTTTTTTAAAAAGAATTTTTTAGTCTCTGCACAAAATCCTGAAATCCTTACCCATTCTTGAAACCCTTACTGGTAAATATTATCATCATAGACATATACTACTCTCCCATAGTAAAGAGATTTGTCAACCCACAAACCTGGACCAGAGGCTACACCTGATGTCTCACAGGGAGCATCCTGTCCCTGGGTGGATTTCTTTTGGCCTACACAGGATGCTAATACTTTCTTGAATGTACGGCCAATATTAAAATCGAGATATTTCACATTAAAGTCTGGAATGTTAGCTTTTCTTTAAAAACTAGAACTTCTGTAACATGTCTTACCCCACAGCAAAAATCAGCATGCACTGAAGGATAGCTGTGCTGCTTACACAAAGCACACATTTCACAGGCTGCCACAAACCCCACCGCTCCCTCATCGCTCCCTGACAGTGAAGCCAAGCCAAGCATTAGCTGTTACTTATCATCATTCTTGAGTTCCTTTACTTCTTCTACTATGGTAACAGTTCTTGAATATTTGGTCTCAGGATCTCTTTATATTCTTCAAAATTATTAAGCATCCAAAAAGCTTCTGTTTGTGTGTATCTACATTCACTATATTAAAAATTAAAACTGAGAAAATGTTAAAATGTAAACACATTTCATGTTAAAGGCAATAAATATTTTTTAGGAAAAATTACTATTTTCAAAAACAAAAGATTATGAGAAGAAATACATTGTTTTCTATTTTGGAAAGTCCCTTTTAATGTCTAGCTTGGTCGAATGAGCTGGATTGTCATATCTGTTTCTGCATTCAATCTGCTATGATATGTTGTTTTGGTCCAAACATAAAGAAAACCTGGCCTCAAACAGTTGTATGAGGATAAGCAGTGAAAAAAAAAAAGGAGAAATGTTTTAATAGCCTTTTCAGATAATTATAGGTATTTTTCTTTGATATTACATTGAAACTCAGTTAGTGATAACTCAAATGTTGGTTGCAATGTGGAATCTGAAACCATATCAAGTAATTCATTATACTCTGTTACATTAAAATCCACTGCTAGTTTACACTTTGAATGTATCTTCTATCAGTTAGGCCAGTCAATTCTTGTTTCTAATGCAAATTCCTCTGGGAGCATTAAGTGTTAGTAATCTTTTCTGAAAGTATTAAATTATAACAATTACTAGCTCAGCTAGTTGTACCAAAGTAATGTAACTGTTCCAATCAGAGTAATAAAAAAGGAAAGAATGAATTGCAGCATTGGCTATTGGAGAAAAAAATCAAGAAAGAAAACTACGACAATGCTAGGTGTTTTTATATCCTATCTGAGTTAACCTTCTCAACACTCAGTGAGGTAGGTCTTACTAGCCCTCCTCTACAGGTAAGGACACTGAAGATGAGACAGAATAACTGACTCACCCAAGTCTATAGATTATAAAGCCCACCCTATCTCCTGTAGACGAGGGGTTGGCAAACTATAACCCACAAGCCAAATCCCCAGTGCACTGCCTGCTTTTGTAAATAAAGTTTTATTGGATCCCAGCCATGCCCATTTTTGTACTTACTACCTGTGACTACTTTCATGGTACAACAGCCTGAAAGATTGTGAAAGAGACCATATGGTCTGCAAAGCTGGAAATATTTACTGTCTAGACCTTTGCAGAAACAGTTTGCTAATAGCTCTAGAGCAGTGTTTTCAGCAGTCGTGCTGTTGTGATTTTTATTGTTATGATTTCTTTTCAACTTGGTCTTGTGGACTCTATTTCTTGAGCATGACCGCAAGCCAAGATAGCCACTCTGTAGGTGAGCTGATAGGGGAAAGTTACATTCGGGTGTCGGATGAGACACAATGAGGAAGTGAACAAACATTAATAAAACAAAAGAAATTTATTACTCACAAGTCTCAGAGAGGTTATAGGTGCCCACAGTGGGAGTCTGGAGGCAGCAGGGAATTCAACCAGTAGGGATAAGTGGAGGAAAAAAGAGAAGACAGAGGGGGAGAGAGGGGAGGGGGAGGGAGGGAAGAGGAAGAGAGAGAAAACCTGTGAAATTATCCCTTTATTGAGCTCCATGGGTATTATTATCCTTAAGGCTTTCCTGTGAGGCTCATTGATTAGCTAATTTACAGAAAACCTCTGTGAAGGCAGGGAACTTATTTACATAAGCCCGGTGGTGTGGACCATTAGGTTTTAGTGCGGTGTAGTAGTCCATTCTCATGCTGCTAATAAAGACATACCTGAGACTGGGTAATTTATAAAGGAAAGAGGTTTAATTTACTCAGAGTTCCGCAGGGCTGGGGAGGCCTCAGGAAACTTACAATCATGTGGAAGGGGAAGCAAACATGTCCTTCTTCACTTGACGGCAGCAAGGAAAAGTGCCAAGCAAAAGGGGGGAAAGCCCCTTATAAAACCATCAGATATCATGAGAACTCACTCACCATCACAAGAACAGCAGCATGAGGGTAACCGCCCCCATGATTCAGTTACCACCACTGGCTCCCTCCCATGACACTTGGGGATTATGAGAACTACAATTTAAGATGAGATTTGGGTGGGGACACAGCCAAACCATATCATGCGATCAGCAGCTGTGGGATGTGTTAGGTTTCGGAGAGGTGAGACAAGGGACAAGTGGGCCGTATCACAAACAGGAAGAAGGGATGTTTTAACTAAGCCAAGGATGATAACTTACATCAAGCCTGTGTAACTAAATAACTTCTGTCAGTCCTAAAAATGGATACCAAGGCAGCAATAATATTAAACAAATGTATGCCAGCAATTTTCTCAGATAAAACTCTTATCAGGATGCTCAACAAACACAATAGATAAATAGCCAAATATTGGTAGCACTGTATTTTATAAATTCAAATGTATATAACATTTACTTATTGGTAATTCAATCAACATTTTGGAAAGGTAGCTTTGAGTAACACAACATTTTAAAATTAGGAGTTTATAGAGCTTAATAGCAGTCTCATATCAGCATTGATGTATAGTTAATACTTCTATTTAGCTTATTTTCAGGATATCTTAAACTGACCCAGAAGCTTGAAGAAGACTGCTAGTAAACATTTGCTTTCCAAGTTAAATCTCCAACAATATCGCCATTTCTACTTACAGCCATAAAATTCAGACATGAAGATAATTAACAAGTAATAAGTATTTATTGAATGAGCAGATGGAAGAATTATCACAATGTGATACAATTATGATTTCACTGTTATTGCACAACACACTTTTAATTCAATGAGCATCACTGCTTGCTCACAATGAACTTGGGTGCCACACCTAAGTGTGGATAAGATTTATAGGTCCCTGTCTTCAGGGAGTTTAGAATCTAGTAAAAGATGCAGATGTGCCAGGGCTTGCTGGGGTCTAACCGAGCAAGGAGCACACATGCTACAATCATGCACTTGTTTCTACAACTTTGTATGAACAAAAATTTAAACCTGAGCACTCACAAAATGATGTCAAGGGAGGAGCTAGAGAAATGGCAGATAAGACACTAAAGATGAGAAAAGAGAGATGAGAAGACATCAAAGACATACGCTTTTCACTTTGCATTTTTTTCCTTTGGCCTGAAGAGAAATGGAAAGGTTATCATCAGCAAATGCCTAGTATATAGCACATTGTTCTGGATTATTCTTGTATATTATCATATTTAACTTCATAACAACCCTTTGAAATAGGAATTCATTTTGCTATAATATAAACTCAAAGACTGAAACTTGGGTCACTAATAAATTGAAGGACCAGAATTCAAAGCACATCTTAAAAAAAAAAAAAAAAACTATACAATCTAGGTTTTCTCCATTACCATATATGGTGTGCTCACCAGGGCTTTAAGATGCACAGGCTTAAGTTAGATAATAAGCCATTTGGGAAGTACACAACTCTGCCTGAACTAATTTAGATAAGTCACTGGGAAAAGTTCATCTAGTCATACCCAGTTCAGTTCTGACTCTCCAGTAAACCGATGTCTACGTATTCCTCCTCACCCTAGAGGGGAATAAAAGAAAGAAGGAAGGCAAGAGAGAGGCACTGTTCTTGCACTTGCCCCAATAGAAAGACCAGCAAGTGTAAAATCTTACCATGCATAAGCAATGGTAATATTTTAACATTTAAAATGAGCTCTTCTTTTCTCCCTTTCTGAGTACACTACTTTTGCCCTCATCCAACTTTGCAACCAGATTCTAATCTGCAAAGAGGATAATCCAAATTTGTTCATGAAAAAATGCATAGAGCTATGCGAAATACCTTTTGCCACTGAAAAATAATATTCTGCAGCAAGCTAATGTCTTTGATGATACCAATCCTGCTTCCTGCCTCTAACATTCAAGAGTTAATTCAGGACAATGCAATTCATTGAGTTATCTCAAGGTATAGAGTCATCACCTATGGTTGTGTATGTTGTACGCGGCAAAAAGGTAACACCTCTGATTGGGTGACATTCACATTGTGGATCTCATAGCTTCACTTATCTATTATAAAAATGTCTGGTGTTAGCAATCAAGTGTCTTGTAATAGCATAATCATTACAGTAGTCTCCTTATCTAGTTTTGCCTTCTGCAGTTTTAGTTACCAGAGGTCAAACAGTCTTAAAATAGGTGAGTACAGTAAGGTATTATGAGAAAGACCACATTCACATACCTTGTATTATAGTACATTATTATAATTGTTCTGAGCCGATTTATAAATTAAACTTTATCATAGATATGTATATATAGGGAAAAACATGATATATCCAGGGTTGGTACTATCTGCAGTTTTAGACATCCACTGGGGGTCTGGGAATGTTTCCCCCATGGGTAAGGGGAGATTACTACTCTATATGAGAATTTCTGAAGATGGGAAAGAAAGCATCTTGGCAGAGGACCACTTTTGTTAATTTTCACAAAGGTGCTAAATGGGCTAGTAGCATTCATATGTATAGAATATTCCATTTCTTTCTATGCGTCTTGGGCTTTGTATTAATTAGCTATGACTGCAATGATGCTAAGTAACAAACAACTCCAAAAAATTCAGTGATTAATGGCAGAGCTGCTGTTGTAGGTCACTGAATTTTAAAAAAGAGAGAGAGAGAAAGAGAGAGAGAGAGGGAGGGTAGGAGGGACAGAGGAAGGAAGGAAGGGAGGGAGGGACAGAGGAAGGAAGGAAGGAAGGAAGGAAGGAAGGAAGGAAGGAAGGAAGGAAGG
>NW_012107586.1:5094017-5097822 GCF_000951045.1 Mandrillus leucophaeus | reverse complement strand
ACTCAGCTGGATTTGGACTCACTCACTAGCAAGGTTTAGTTCTGCTCCATGGCCACTCATTCTGAGATCCAGGCAACATGAGCTACAGCTACCTGGAGCATGCTCATCTCATGGCAGACAGCAGAGGCTCAAGAAGTTAAGCCAAACCACATAAGCGCAGCTAAAACCTTTGTTCATGTCACATTCTCTTACCTTCCACTCACCAAAACAAGTCTCATGGCCAAGTACATCAGAGGGGTAGTAGGCAAGTATATGACTCCCACGGAGGTAGAGGAGGGAGAGTTAATCCGGCCACAGATCTACTCTATTGTACTCTATGGTAGTAGGAAGATATGTTGTAACAAAAGCCCAAATCTGTTACAGTCCAAGGAATATTAGAAACTATCTCCATATTGAGAGAAGTCATTTCCTATATGCCACTGCTTTTTGCACACTGGGTCTTATATACTGTTTTAAAATAGATCAGTCTGCTTATTTTTCACCTTTTTATATATTACTGTGATAGCTGATGAGTCAGCAGTCAGCTTATGAAGGACCAGACAGTAAGCGTTTTTGGCTCTGTAAGCTATATGGTCTCTGTTGCAGCCCCTTGACTCTGCCATTGTAGTGCAAAAGCAGCCATAGGCAACACTTAAACAAGCAGACATAACTGTGTTCTAATAATACTTTATTTATGAAAACAGATGGTGGGCCTGATTTGGTCCAGAGTCATAACTTACCAGTCTTATAATAGATTAAACGACAAAGGATATATGTATCTCTTGCTTTCACCACCTATTGCTTCATAACATATATACACCCCAAGTCCTAGTGGCTTAAAGCAATTATTTTATTACCTCATGATTCTGTGCATTGACTGGGCTCAGCTGGGTGACTTTTCTGCTCTATGTGATGTTTTCTGCATCTGAAGGAACGTAGGGTATCAACAGGGCTTAAACATTCAAGAAGGCTCATTCACCTGTCTGGCGCCTTGGCAGGGGTGAGTGATAGGTTGGACTCAGCAGGAACACAAACAGCTAAGTCCCAGCTGCTGTGCCTCACTTCTCAGTTATGACATAGCCACCTATAATTCCCCAGGGTGAAAGGTGGGAAACTACCTGGCCTCTTTAAAGCTTAGGCCCAGAACTGTCCTTTCTGCCTGTTTCAGGAAAACTCACAAGCCATGTTTTTCCTCTGCTCTCACACCATCACAACAACAATCAACCTAGAAAACTTCTGTGAACAGATGGGTGGGGGTTTCTCCCTACCACCAAGCAAGCCACTAGTTCTGCAGCACAGACCAGCTGGGTGTCTTCCAATTCAGTTCCAATATTATCCACCTGGAAAGAGTGTCAGACCCCCATAGGCTGAGGGCTCAGGCCCCAAGATGCCCTCCCCATAAGACACTAGTCACAAGTCCAGGCCTCTGGAACTTCTGACCAGCCTGCTTCAAGTTGAGGTTCCCAAAACCCCCTCTTTTATTCAATTAATTTGCTGGAATGGCTCACAGAACTCAGAGAGGCACTTACCTATATTTACTCATTTATTATAAAGGATATGATAAATATTACAGATAAAGAGATGTGTAGGGTGGCATATGAGGGAAAGGGTGCTGAGCTTCCATGTTCTCCATGAGTGTGCCACCCTCCAGGAACCCGCCAGGTGTTCAGCTATCCAGAAGCTCCCCAAACCCTGTCCTCTGGGGTTTCTATGGAAGCTTCATGATGTCAGCATTCCTTCCCACACAGTATGAGGCAGTGTGGGACCCTCTCTGGAATGAGGGTCTCTTGACTCACAATCAGAAAGGCGAGGGAAGATTAGATTCTGTTTCCTGAGGCCTCCGCCTGATGCCTAACACACCCAATGTTGTAACAAAAGACTGTAACAAGGGCTGTGGGAGTTATGAACCAGGAACTGTAGATGAAAATCCAAATAATAATTTTGTATATTAAAAAATAACACCACACTGCCACATCCTACTGCTAAAGCACCTCGTCTTTCATCTGTCATCGGTGACTCATCTCGTCTGTGCTCTACACTGGCCCGTGTCAGAACGTCAACTTTCTTACTTCTGGACCTTCAAATGTGGTGAAATTCCTTTCAATGCTATACCTTCACACTGCAGAGCAGTTTTCTTATCCTCTGACAAAACAGCCAAACACCCTACTCCAAGGACTTCCCTGCCCAGAAAACTGGGGCCTTAGTCCAGACACAGGTGATCTTAATTAAGGTAATTTAGCATAAAAGGCAGGGATTGTCTATGCCTTGAGACACTCTGGGCATCCCCTAAATGAACTGATTGTAAGTGGGCCTCCTCTACCCAACATCAGGCTCCACGTGCCATGGAGAAGCCCACACAGCAGAGCTTGGAAGTAGCAGGGGGTGCCAGGGGTAAGCAAATCCCTGAGGCCTGGGCACAATTTTAAATCCAATTCTGTTCTGATCAATATAACACCCACAAGGGACAACCGAAGGAACCCTTTGCTCCTAAACCTGAAAACTCCTTGAAAATCATCATTGTAGATTTTATAATGGAGCTATCACCCTTCTAAGGCCACATGCAATTCTGATCATGCACTAACCAAAATGATAAACTTCAACAATGGGCTTCTGCCTGCTTCCATCAGTCCAGCCATTCTTGAGGTGTCTCAGTCATCATCATCTGCCTCTGCCCAAGACCTACCCCAAGTCATACCAACAAATGATCGTGTTGACTTTTGCCTCAAGCCACACCATCTATGCACGTTCACTTTCTTGATCACCACTTCCTTCTATCCTGACCTGTCTGCACCTGTGATCTTCATCCTAGTCTCTACCCCAAGACTCACCCTCTAGCTCAAGATGGGAAGCTGGAGAAGGCAATAAAAGAAACATGAGATTATCACAGATACTTTTTCCAGCTCCACACCTAGAATCATGCAAAGAAGATGACCCAGAAGAGAAGTCAATCATCAGGCTTTAAGTGTGAATGTCCCAGAATATTCCACTGTACTTCCACTGAGTGAAATGGGGGCTGCCCACTCCATCCCATATTGCATGGAAGGCCTGAGGGATGGTGAGTCCGTACAGACCCCTTCCAGATCATGTACCTTTAGTCCAGCCACTGTGCACCTGCACTGTATTCCATGCATTGCGTACCTGCCAGACCATAAATCTGAGCTGTCAACACCCCAACAGAGCTCACAGCAGACATCCTGGAACTGATTCCCCCTAATCCCTTTCTGATCTGCTGTTTGTCTGGCAACTGACTCTTGGTTCTATCTCCCATTTATAGTCCTGCTGGCTTGACAGATGAGTGTATTCTCCTGATCTCTCAACTCCCTGTCAAAGGCACTGGCTTGGTCTTACTCACCAGTTCTCATGTTTTTTATTTTCAGAATAAACCCACACACACACTCAAAGTGCCTGTGAGGACCCCACTGAACTCCAGTCACATCTACTGGGGCCTCTATGGGGTCGGGGTAGGGATTGACAGAAGTCAAGTCTTTTTATCCTGAGGACATGGTCCAAATCAGGGACTCACGGAAGACTGTTGAATAACTGAGTGATACATAAGGACCTTGACCTCATAAGCAATTGTCCTTCCAATCAGAGAAAACTGGCCCACAATGAGCTATTTCTGAATGAGTTTGCATAAAGTGCTGGTGAAAAGTGATACCCAGAGGAAGACTAGCCAGACTGAACTACTTAAGGAAACAAAGCATCTTTGAGAAATAAAATTAATTAACTGCTTCCAAAGGGAGCAGAAAATAGGAGGCTGGGAGGGGCCAGGAAATTTTATATAAATTTCCAAAAGACTAGGGACTTGAAAGTAAACTAAGGGAAT
>NW_012107586.1:5079366-5093967 GCF_000951045.1 Mandrillus leucophaeus | reverse complement strand
TTCTGTTTCCTGAGGCCTCCGCCTGATGCCTAACACACCCAATGTTGTAACAAAAGACTGTAACAAGGGCTGTGGGAGTTATGAACCAGGAACTGTAGATGAAAATCCAAATAATAATTTTGTATATTAAAAAATAACACCACACTGCCACATCCTACTGCTAAAGCACCTCGTCTTTCATCTGTCATCGGTAACTCATCTCGTCTGTGCTCTACACTGGCCCGTGTCAGAACGTCAACTTTCTTACTTCTGGACCTTCAAATGTGGTGAAATTCCTTTCAATGCTATACCTTCACACTGCAGAGCAGTTTTCTTATCCTCTGACAAAACAGCCAAACACCCTACTCCAAGGACTTCCCTGCCCAGAAAACTGGGGCCTTAGTCCAGACACAGGTGATCTTAATTAAGGTAATTTAGCATAAAAGGCAGGGATTGTCTATGCCTTGAGACACTCTGGGCATCCCCTAAATGAACTGATTGTAAGTGGGCCTCCTCTACCCAACATCAGGCTCCACGTGCCATGGAGAAGCCCACACAGCAGAGCTTGGAAGTAGCAGGGGGTGCCAGGGGTAAGCAAATCCCTGAGGCCTGGGCACAATTTTAAATCCAATTCTGTTCTGATCAATATAACACCCACAAGGGACAACCGAAGGAACCCTTTGCTCCTAAACCTGAAAACTCCTTGAAAATCATCATTGTAGATTTTATAATGGAGCTATCACCCTTCTAAGGCCACATGCAATTCTGATCATGCACTAACCAAAATGATAAACTTCAACAATGGGCTTCTGCCTGCTTCCATCAGTCCAGCCATTCTTGAGGTGTCTCAGTCATCATCATCTGCCTCTGCCCAAGACCTACCCCAAGTCATACCAACAAATGATCGTGTTGACTTTTGCCTCAAGCCACACCATCTATGCACGTTCACTTTCTTGATCACCACTTCCTTCTATCCTGACCTGTCTGCACCTGTGATCTTCATCCTAGTCTCTACCCCAAGACTCACCCTCTAGCTCAAGATGGGAAGCTGGAGAAGGCAATAAAAGAAACATGAGATTATCACAGATACTTTTTCCAGCTCCACACCTAGAATCATGCAAAGAAGATGACCCAGAAGAGAAGTCAATCATCAGGCTTTAAGTGTGAATGTCCCAGAATATTCCACTGTACTTCCACTGAGTGAAATGGGGGCTGCCCACTCCATCCCATATTGCATGGAAGGCCTGAGGGATGGTGAGTCCGTACAGACCCCTTCCAGATCATGTACCTTTAGTCCAGCCACTGTGCACCTGCACTGTATTCCATGCATTGCGTACCTGCCAGACCATAAATCTGAGCTGTCAACACCCCAACAGAGCTCACAGCAGACATCCTGGAACTGATTCCCCCTAATCCCTTTCTGATCTGCTGTTTGTCTGGCAACTGACTCTTGGTTCTATCTCCCATTTATAGTCCTGCTGGCTTGACAGATGAGTGTATTCTCCTGATCTCTCAACTCCCTGTCAAAGGCACTGGCTTGGTCTTACTCACCAGTTCTCATGTTTTTTATTTTCAGAATAAACCCACACACACACTCAAAGTGCCTGTGAGGACCCCACTGAACTCCAGTCACATCTACTGGGGCCTCTATGGGGTCGGGGTAGGGATTGACAGAAGTCAAGTCTTTTTATCCTGAGGACATGGTCCAAATCAGGGACTCACGGAAGACTGTTGAATAACTGAGTGATACATAAGGACCTTGACCTCATAAGCAATTGTCCTTCCAATCAGAGAAAACTGGCCCACAATGAGCTATTTCTGAATGAGTTTGCATAAAGTGCTGGTGAAAAGTGATACCCAGAGGAAGACTAGCCAGACTGAACTACTTAAGGAAACAAAGCATCTTTGAGAAATAAAATTAATTAACTGCTTCCAAAGGGAGCAGAAAATAGGAGGCTGGGAGGGGCCAGGAAATTTTATATAAATTTCCAAAAGACTAGGGACTTGAAAGTAAACTAAGGGAATGTCAAGCTCTAAATTAAAAAATGCCTTCCAACATCATGGCTTAGCAGTATGTGATAGGCACTCAAAATTGGGATTTGGTTATGTACAAAGCAAAGCTCTGACCAAGGAAAACAATAAATTAAATGCATAAATCGAGAGGATTCGGGCTTTTTAAAAGTTACTGCACAATACTCTCTGAGGGTGATTTCAGACTAGACCTTGACAGGGTGAGATTGTGAATATAAAAGTGAGCTTTTGTCAATCAGAAGGCACTTCTGCAGAAGTAAGTTTCTAGAGAATAACCAAAGGGGATTTCAAAGATCTAGTTTACATTCTTTGTGTCTTCAGGCCCATTTCCTTAGGATTTAAGAAACCATAAGGATTTTGAGATCGTGAAACAGTCATATGAAACACTGCTTACTATGAGTCTTACTGTATATGGTGCCCCAGTCAGGGACATTGTATTTCTGTCTGTACTTTGACCAAATTCCTTTGCCCACCAGCCTCCATTCCTCCAATCTTTGCAAAGTTTGCCAGCTTGCTAGTGAAGAGGAAATAGTAGATATATCCCATCTGTCTTCCATGACTCTCAGGAGCAAATCAGAAAGGGGTGGGGACCTGCTGATAGATGACAGGGTTCTGGAGCCAAGATACACCCACCCTGGGAAGGAAACATTCCATAAGGTCACATAAAAAAAATTCTGTAAGGTCACATAAACTCCAGGAAAGGGGTTATTTTGCCAATATCTGCACTAAAAGAAGATTCTATTAAAATTAATAACTTTTCTTTATCAGGCACTGTGTGAGGAACTTTATATACATAATCTTAATGTTGCCATTTGATCATAAAGATAATTCAACCTCACAATTTAACTCCAGCAGTATGTTGATCCTGCTATATCCAAGAATTTAGCAGTCAACACACCAGAACAACTGTCATCTCCTTGATATGAGAGGTGTGTGCGTGTGTGTGTGCACATGCATGGACATTTTCCCTGTGTTTCTCTTCCTCTTTGCACCTGTGTGTGATGTGTTTCTTTCCCTGTCTCCCTCACTCTTTGTGTGGCTGCCCCTGTAAATCTCCCACTTTCCCTGAGTCTAGTCTATGCCTTTGTCTATGTATTTTCCTCTCTGTCTTAGTGTACGTGTGTTTGTGAATGTATTTCTTTACGTTTCTCTGCTTCCTTATCCAGGCAAGGACAACAACATGAGAGGCAGTGGGTCTCTTCCTGTCTTCCTTCTTGTGCTGAAAGTCAACAGAGAAGAGAATCAGTCCTCGGGATCTCACTGAGCCTTTCTTAGAATATCCACCACCACTCCTTCCTTTGCTCCCTGTTTCTGCAGGCTCCCTTCTCCCAGCAAACAACCAACTCGGTTCCACACTCGTGTGCATGCATATGCATTCATACATACAGGGCTGCAT
Source organism: Mandrillus leucophaeus (assembly GCF_000951045.1). Classification (NCBI taxonomy): domain Eukaryota; kingdom Metazoa; phylum Chordata; class Mammalia; order Primates; family Cercopithecidae; genus Mandrillus; species Mandrillus leucophaeus. The sequence continues at coordinate 5,090,561 of NW_012107586.1, read as the reverse complement.
TTATTCCTGACTTTCTATCCTTCATGTGATAAATAATTATTAACACTTATTAAAGGCTACTATGATCTGAAAGTTTGTGTCCCCCCAAAATTCATATGTTGAAATATAATTCTCAACACAATAGTACGAAGAGATGTGGCCTTTAGCAAGTGATTTAGGTGAATGGGATTCATGATTAGGCATTAAGAGAGGCCCAAGGCAGCTTGTTTGCCCTTGGGCCACCAAAAGACACAGCTAGAAGGCACCATCTATGAGGAAAAGGCCCTCACATGATGTCAAATCTACCTGCTCTTTGACTGTGGTCTTCCAAGACCCCAGAACTGTGAGTAATAAACTTCTGTTGTTTATAAATTATCAATTATTTTGTTTCAACAATCAGAACGGGCTAAGACGAAAGTTAACTACATACCAAGCACTCTTTGAAACACCTAATATTTACCCATTACAACTCTTTATAAGGGTACTATTATTATCTCTACACTCCAGATGAGGAAACTGAGGCATGGACAATTTAAGTAACTTGCCAAAATTCATACAATAGCAGGAGAAAAGCTGACATTCAAACTCCACAGTCTATGCTATAAACCACTACACCATATTGCCTGTACCTTACAGTCAATGATTAGCAGATATTAGTAGGGAAAGCGATGTACCCTCTTTATTCTCTAATGAGCTCCCAGAACTCCGTATGTAACAAGCTTCTCTCAGGATCACACAGTTTTAGTACGCTGAGCAGCACAGAAAATTTGGGGTCATTATGAAGGGGGACTAACTTCTTTGAATACTGGGGAAAAAATCACATTTCCCCTGACTTTGTATTTAGAGAATAATCAAGAAAATGTTCCCCTTGCTCTCTCACTGAATACAATTTATCTTTATCAAACCAGAAAAGAATGTACCTCCAGCTGGAAGTTTCTCACAAAGCCTGTCGAGATGAAAGGTACAGTAATAGATACACAAAGCAGTTGCTTTTTATCTGTGACGAGCTGGTTTCATATAATTCTTTCATAAAAGTGAAAAATAAGACATTGTGTTTATGTGGAGCATACATTTGTCTGCATCACAAAAAAGAGGAGTGTGACCATCTACTGGGACAGCCTAAATCCTTGACCGTTTGCATTTGGTCTGGCCCAGGTGCCCCATGAATAGTGGAAAACCTGCTTTTTCAGCATGTGAAGTGGCCGATTTAGGCTCAAAGTCACTGCATTTGTTACCTGTCCTAAACAGGAGCCCAACCCATACTTTCTGCTCAGCTAAAGAAAGAGAACATTAAAAATTTAGTAAACAGGACAATTGATGGTACCTGGCTTTGTGTCAAGCAAAAGCCAGTCTCTGCAGTGAAAAGTCCCGACCTTGAAAAGCTGGTTAAAATGGATGATGCGTGGGCTGCTGGCTGGAGAGCCAGCGGGAAGTAGGTCAGTGAAGCTATAGGCTGGCTTCTGTCACTCCCAGCCTGAGCTTGTGCAACTCAAATGGGAAAAAAATGTTCTCAGACAGAAGAGGAGACTGTGTGTGGTTCTGGGCAGCGTGTAGTATTGACAAAACCATCACCACCGAATGAAATCATCGAAGAGAAGCTGTCAGCCCCTGCCACATCCAGGAGCTATTTCTGCTCCTTTAATTAATTAAGGGTTGCCTTGTTTTAGTTTTTATTAACCACAGAAACAAACTTTGTTGTCCACTTTCTCTAGGCCCCACCACGCTGCCACCTCTTACAGGTTGTCCACCAAGCATTTAATGGCCCTGGCTGGGCTGATAGACAGGAGGGACTAATGAGGAAGCCCAAATTGCAAAGGGACTTTGGACAGAGGGCGGAAGCTCTCTGTGATGGAAGTCAAGCCCTGGACCATCCTTTCACCCACCCACCCTCCTCACTCTCCAAGGAGCTGTAATACCTTGCTCAAGAGCAAAGCTTCTGGAACCTCCTGGGCTCACTTAGCTGTGTGATTTTGGGTCCACTCCTAACTTTCCATGTCTCCATTTCCTCACCTGTGAGATGGGAGTAAAGAATGTACCCTCATAGAGTCACTGTGTGGAACATTGATGAGCGCCCCAGGATGAAGCAGATGGTGCACTCAAAGTGGGATAACCCAAGGAGGGTTTCATAAAAGAACTATTGACAAAGAAGTGTGCAGAGTGCAGAAAAAGCACAAGGGAGGGTGCAGCACCCTGAGGCTAGTAAAGTGGGTGCCATTATCAGTCCTGAAGGGGCACCTGGAAGAGTGTAGGTATCCACATCCAAAGAAAGTAAGAGCTCCATGATGCAAGCTATGACCTTTGATGCAGGCACGCAGCCAGCTGGTAGCAACCTGACAGCAAGGGAGGTTTATGAATAAATGCATCAACCACATTCTTCTCCTTCCCTTGGGGTCTCCATACGTCCCTTCAGCTGAAACCAAAAGAACCCAACAGACAAGGCAGCCCCTTAATGCATTCCATATGGGGCACCCAGCAGCAAATGGATCTGCAGGGGCAAATGGGAGATGCTGAGCACCAAGAATTCGATGAGGCAAGGTAGTAGATTGCTTAGTGCAGTGCCTGGAACATGCTTTCAGTGCATACTAACAGCTTCATATGTGTTAACAGGCAGGGATGCCACACAGATGAGGCACCCTAGGGAAAGAAAACTGTGAGCCAGGAAAAAGCCACTCAGCCTCACCCTTTCCTGGTTCTGAAGTTTCTGCCTCTGCAGGAGGATCTAGAACCTCAGGGTCGTTGCCCTGCCATGGACACTGGGATCTTAGGCAAGTCCCTTCCCCACTCTGGCCTTTGTTTTCTTGTCTGTTATATTAAGATGTTAGGGGATAAGATGAGTTTAGGTATTTTCCAGTCTAATGTGCTGTGATTCAAGCACATACCCACAATTTAAGCAATTTATAACCAGTCAGTCCTAATTGTATTTGTTTTGGGACACAAGACGAATTGCAGGACTTGAGCAACACAATGGGAACTGTAGGTGCTCTGCACATAAGGTTGTGATGCCTGATGCAGTCACTGCCCCTTCCCCATCCTGTTCCAGGGACTCTCCCAGGTTCCTGCCAGCCTCACAGTTTCACACTCACTTCCTAAGAGGGAGCAAAATCCTAAAGTGAAGCGAAGTTGCTTGGTCTGAGCCCCTCCAACATTCCTTGACCCCTCTCCCCTGTTGAGCTCACCTACTCTCAGCATCCACCCAACCAGTATTTTTTTTAATTGCCAAAAGATACCTTTAGTAACACTTTACACATAGCTAGTATGTGTAATATAGGGAAGAGTTAAGATGCCTGGTTCTAGCTAAATTAGAGTCAGACCCGCTGGGCTAGCACCTTAGCCAATACTGCTGCTAAAGTCCCTCAGTGGAAGCCAAGGGCTTCACGTTCCTCACGACATTCTTGGTCCCTCTGGAGAGTCTCCCCTCCCCTCCTGTGTGTTCCAAACTAGAGGACCTCAACTAGTCAATTGCTGTCTACAAGGAGATTTTGCAGCTTACACAATAGTAATGGAATCTTACCATCACAGAGTGCTCAGCTGCTTATACAGCCCTTTCACACACATTATTCCATCCCCAGAACAACCCTGTACTTCCCCAACTTCACACCAAAGAAAGCAGCACAGTCAGGCCTGGAACTCATTTTTTTTTTAACTCCAAGTTCACTATTACCACACCAACAGCTAACCAGAGACCGCAAGCTAAAGACCAGCATATTTTGTTGTGGTGTCCTAAATGTTTTTTAAAATTATTATTTGCATTAGTGCCACCATCTTCTTTTCTTAACGCTATCTGAAATCCTTCCCTCTCGTGCATTGTCTGCTTCCTCTCCTAAGCTCCCCAAGATGAAGGACTGCCTGTCTCACACACGATATTATCTCCCAATGCCTAACCCAATGTCTGACACTCAAAATGCATGCAGTAAGTGCTTATCCACTGAATGAAACACAGAATCCCACACTCCTGTTCTTTTAGGTCATTTACCCTCACTAGGTTGCAAGGCTTCCAAAACTAAAAATAACCACGTTTGACTCAGCAGTGGGTGAATGTCCAGATTACTTTTAGTTTCTGGGTTAAGGAGGAAAACTGGGCCAGACCCAGACAGAACAAACTACCTGGTGGTGCATCCTTGCTCGGGGAATGCTAAAGACCCTTGTGTAACAAATACTGATGAAGGCTGATTCTACTTTTCTTTTTCCCAGGAGTCCCAACCTAAACATCCTACAATTTCTAGAAGTGTATGATTCTCTCCCACAAGACCATGAGCTATTTGGGAAGAAGAATTCTGCCTGGCTGCTGTTTTTCCACCCCCCTGCCCAGAAATGAGAAGTGGATCAGGCAAGGCCCTGCATAACAGTTTGATGAATGCTTGAGATTGGCCAGCAACGCAAGCCTCAGCACCAGAGTGTGGAATCATAGAACGTTAGAACCGGAAAGGATTTCAGCAACATCTCAAACTTCTCTGTACAATACATTCGCCAGTAGCTACATGTGGCCGTTTAAGAGTAAATCAAAATTAACTGAAATTAAATGAAGTTGAAAGTTTTCAGACATACTAGCCACTTTTCTAGGACTCAAAAGCCATTGTCTAGAGGCTACCGCATGGGAAGGCACAGATATGAGATGAGAACATTTCCATCATGGCAGAAAGTCCCTTTGGACAGCACTGAAAGGATCTCATTTATAATGAGAGAATTGAGTCTCAGAGAAGGAAAGTAATTTCCCCCGAGTCACGCAGTGAGTGAAAAACGAAAGCATGAGCTCTGGCTTAGGTGCTTACCTAAGTCTCCTGGTTACCGCTCAGCATTTTTTAACCATTACACTGGATTCACAAACCGTGAGGGCCTTGCCTAGAAGAACGGCCACATGACCTCTTCTTTCAAGGAAGCATACCTCTGGATAGCTATTAAGAAATCCTAGATGCACATGGCAGAGAACAAATGCTAGACCCAGCAAGCAAATGACAGGAAACTGTAGCTTCCCACAGAAAGCCGAAGCACCAGAGATCTGAAGCACGCTGCAATGCGGGCTGTCTTTTTTTTCTTTCTTTCTTTCTTTCTTTCTTTTAAGCTTCTCAAAATTGTTTTCATTTCCATTTTGGAGGTTAATAGCCAGGATGGACACTCTTTTTGAAGAGTCCCTTTTGATTTTAATTTCTTAAAGTCTTCATTTTAATTCCCCTTTCTGTTTATATTATACCCATCCCACAAGTTTTCTTTCTTTCCAGGTAACTTGATCCTCGAAAATGTGCAGAATCCATTTATGCCCACTGCTTTTAATTAAACATCAACTCGTTCTTTCAACTGGGTCTTTTAGGATTTTACATTGTCTTTCCTAAATGTATGTGTCTTTTTCTGAAATTACATCCAATCAAGTTCTCAAAAAGGTATTTCTTAATCTTTAAATAGCTGGGAATGAGTTTTGGCAACAGCTCAAGAAAACCTACAAAAGGGAAGAAGTCGGCTCTACCCCTCTCTCCTGCATAGGAGCAGGGCTCATAATCCAAGTCAGGGTCTACACACACAGACCTCAGGGCATTTAACACCCAGCTGAGGCCTGTAAACCCCAGGGTACAGATTCCACATCTGAAAGAAGACTACACATCTTGTCACAGAAACAGCAACGGTCTCTACCTGTTTTTATTAAAGTCACACCGTGAGAAGCAGGATCCAAGGAAACAAGCGTTTGCTCTTGATGGCCCAGACTTCCAGCAGGAACATTTGCCACAAGCAGACACACCAACAAATGATGGCAAGCCAGGTCCCCAGAGTCACCATGTTCAACAGCGGGCCTGGAGGCTGCTGGGGGGACCTGAGAAGTGTGGGGAGAGGTACTCAAGCTCCCAAGGTTCTTGAGCTCCCAAATCAAATCATCCAATTAGGCTACAGATGTCTTCAGAATCTGCAGAGGAGGCCCTCCTGATGGACAAATGTAGTAGGGGGAGAGAGTATTTAGGAAAATTCCACTGATGAGTCATGTTTTTTTCTGGTATGTCTCCTAGGGTTTCTGAAGATTTCATTATCCTCATAAGTGAAATTCTTAAAATTACTGAAAGAGGTGCTTATTGAAACCTATAGCTCTCCATCCCTTGGCAGGCTTTGATTTGAAACATTCAAAACACATCCAACAGCCTCTTCTTCCCTGAAGACAGGGGCTTTAATGTTTTAAAAAAAAAAAAGAAGAAGAAGAAGAAAGAAAAGAAAAAAGCAGGTCTCCTTACACCAGCCAGTTCCCTCCTCTTAAAGGAAAATGGTACCTAAAAATTAAGGTACTGCAGCCAAAATAGAGTAGCAACCTTTAAAATATATGGCCTGCTCTTTGTTCCTAACGAACAAAGAAGCACAATTCTCATAACCTGGAGCCATGTGCACGCACAATTTCAGAGCCAGGACTGGAGTTGTAATCTAGGCCAACCTCTTTATACTGCAAATGAGGAAACTGAGGCCCAGAGAGCTTCAAGAATTTTAACAGCAAGCAGGTGCTGAACCAATACTTAGGCCAGGTGTCCAGAGTCCAAATCTTTTTGAACAGAAGAAAAAGAAATCATTCTATTACATAGAGTAAGCAGAGAGGCATTTAAAGGTGGAGAATTAACACAAACTCCTTACCCTCCCCAGCGCAGCCATGGATCTATACAATCAAGGGTCAGTTTCAGACAAAAATATAAATTAATTAAAGCAGCAGCACAAACGAAGGTAGTGGGGAGAGCATTCACCCTTTATATGCCATGACTGATGGAAATAAAAGTCTCTGCCTACCTCAGAGGCAGTGAAAATGCTGGTGAAAGGACTCTGGAACCACACAGTGCTGGGAAAATGGAAGTGATTGCAATTCTAGTGGACCTTGTATAGTGTCAGGAGTCAGCAGCCTCTTCCAGAAGCTGCCTGTACCCTATGTAATGTGGCATCTACAGGCAGCATCCCTGCCCTCCCTCCCTTGTCCATCCACCAGGAACAACTACCATGCAGGTGGCTCCGGTAAGAACCATGAGGAGACCAAGCACTTTCTTCTTTCCTCGCGCTTCTTCTCCAGAATAGGGAGGGATTAACGACCAAGATGCCAGCCCCGCATCTTTCCCACTGGCCTTATCTTTTTGAATTGCCTTATTAGTCGTGGAGAGTGTTTTGCTCTTTCTGTGTGCCCCATTGTGTGTGCACCTTTGCTTCCCACATTCACATTGAAGCTCCTCTTGGGAGGACTGCCCTCAGGACACTGGAGCACTTCCCACACACAGCCAGCTAGGAGTTCCTGGGAATTTGCTTCTCTCCAGGTGGCCCTTGACCAGTGGTGTGGAGGTACACGGGCCCAGTTCCCTTGGACAACTCGGAGTGTAACTAACACTCCACCGTGCCTCTACCCATCAGAATGAAGTCACTTCTGGGACCTTTGGCCTGAGATTGCACTTGCTCACCTACATCCCCTTCCCTAACCTGGGAGCAGTTCCTTAATAAGTGTTTTGCAGCAAATCCTCTCTTCAGCATCTACTTATAAGAAACCAGGCCTAGAACTTTCATCTCCCTTCTCCCCTTTGCAGCTGGCCTTGTGTTTGGGAGGTGCTGCCTAGCTAGGTCTTCAGAAAACAACTTTTCTCCAGAGGCTTAGACACATACTTGCTTTCTTGTACATTCCTTGGAATGCTTTTCTATCCAGGATTTTTGCTGTGGTCGATTATTAATGTCTGCTGTGGGGTAGGAAGGAGCTGGGGAAGACATATTAGCCCATATGTGAAGAATTTGCCATCCCTGGCCTAGAGGAAAGAATGCAAGAAGGTCTTTTTATTCTAGCCCTTAAGTCGGCCTCTAGCATGGCCCAAAGGAGTCCAGACTTTTATAAGCAATCCACCTCACTAAGATCCCCAGGGTTTATTGTACAACCAGCAATTGTACATTGACCTGAAGTGATCAACTCTGTAGGTGCCTCTAGGAATTTGTGGCAGCTGTGGGCAGCTGATAGAAGATATGGTATGAGGAGTTCCTGGGCCTATCTCATCATGAGTACCAAGTGTTGGATTAAGGAGGCTGGAGAGTGGGGAAGGTAGGTCCCAGAAAAGCTACTTTGGTGCAGGCAAACTCTGATAGTATCACCTCACCTTGAAGTTGGGCAAACCTGAAGTTGAGCATACACTGTACAAGTACCAGAAGTTAGTGCCAATCTTAGAATGTGTTTGAACATCAAGCCAGTAGGCAAGTAGCAGAGCTGATATTGGGAGATGCTGAAGAGCAGAGTCCATCAAGCAAGCTGGTGTCAGAAGTCTGGAAATAGAGACCAAGTACTGGAAGTCAGAGACATACATAGAACATGTTACCAGAATGACCCTGAGGCTTTCTCACCCAAGTCCCCTTTTCTTCCTTCTTCAGTTTTATTGAGTTATAACAGACACACTATAAAGTGCATAAGCCTTACTTAAGTGAATGAGTGAATTTTTACATATTGATGTAACATTTCCATCAACCCCAGAAGGCTTCTCCTTACCCCTTCCTATTCTACTCCCTTCACCAGAGGTAACCACAGTTCTGCTTCTATCACCATAAACTAGCTTTGCCTGATCTCAGATATCACTTGAATGGAATGCTATAGGATAGATTCTTCTGTATCTATTTTCTTTTGCTGCATATTATATCTGTGAGATTCATCTATGCTGTTGCATGTATAAGTAGTATATAAGTAGTTCATTCTTTTGTGTTGTCAAGCACTATTCCACTGTATGATTATATCCAATTTACTTATCCACTTGGGTAGATCCCAATGTCTTACTATCATGAATGAAACTGCTATGCACATTTTTGTACATGTATTTTGATGGACATGTGCGCCCCCTTTCCTTGGTGAAAGCTTTCAGAGTAGAATGACTGGGTCACAGGGGAGACAAATATTTACCTCTAGGTGGTGCTGTCAAGTAATTTTCTAAATTAATTGTACCAATATACACTCCTACCACCTATGTTCTACTTGACCCACAGCCTGGTCAACTCTTAGCATTATCAGTCTTTTTAACCCACTAGGGTAGTAGAATCTCACTCTGGCTTTAATTCACATTGCTTATCTAGGGTGCCCAAAAGTTGGCCATCTCTTCCATGGCATCTTAAAGCTTCTGCTTTACCTGACACATGGACAGTCACTGTGATCCCATGGGCTACCCCTGGCACTTAGAAATACAGTTAGCTCAGGACAGAGACAGATGAGTGTGATAAACAGATCTTACTGTAGAACCTTAAGGAAACTGATGGCCACTGGACTCTGACACATCACTGACTTCAGCAGCTACTCTCTGTCCCAGAGTCTCTCCTGCTGAGGTGAAACTTCTAGATGCTTCTCCAGATCAAACTCCAACAAAGCGTTCATCTCACCCAGCAGAGCTGAGGAAGCCAATCTGCCAAGTGAGCTTGGAGAAGGGAGACTGTGAAGACGGAATGATGCAGAAAACCAAGCCCAGAGCATACAGTATGCAGATCTATGTAAATCAAATATAAAAGCCAGAATGCGAGCCTTCAAGTGATAATGCTCTCCAGCTGTCCTAAAGGCTGTCTCCATTCCGGAGAACACCAGGGTGCGCTGGGGAACCAGCAGGCACATAGTTCAGCAAGAAGGGTATGGTTTTCCTCTTTCCTTTAATCTGGGAGCATGAGTTCACTAAGTCCCTAAGGATCTATAAAATATGAAAGTCTGCTTTTTTTTAATTGGTTGTCCATTTGTGTTCACGTAAATGAGGCACAGCTTCTTCCAGTTGGTCTGCAGCTTGAGTCAGATGGCAAGAGAATTGTCACCATCCGAGGCACCTGCTGCAGGCCTAGGAAGGGGCGCGATGGCTCTCCTGAGAAGCCGGGATGGCAACCCAACTATTTAACTCAGAATCAGTAGCCTGACTTGTGTCCCCAAGTGCCACGTATGACCTTGGGCAAGTAACTTCCTCTCTGTGAGCCTCATTTTTCCCATCTGTAGCATGAGCAGATTAGACTAGGATCCACTCTGTAAGGTCTCCAGATTTCTCTGAGCCGGTGATTCCAGGTAAGGCCCCTTCAATCTAAATGCTGATCAGAGTAAGTCACTCTGCCAAAGCACGGATGAATCCATTCCCACGTAGAGTAATTAGAGCTGCGCGAGTTCCTGCCACACGTCCAAGATGATAGAAAGCCCAACCCAGATTCTGTGCTGTATCATTGAGCATTAAGACACAACAAGGGCTCTGTTGGCGGCATAATAATGCACGCCTGGCTGATTTATGAAGCATCCAACTTAGAAGCGCATTCTTCGGTAACGCCTTGTAGTTTAGGCAGCACTGCATGAAAAACACAGGTAGTGCAGGCAGTTGTGCTCAGATCCGGTTACCATCCACAACTTCCAACTTCCCTGCTCCTGTGCTGCAGCCTTCATCTCCCCTTCCACCGTGTTCAGAAGCTTGGCTGCCCCTGCCTTGAACACACCCTTTTCGCACAGCCAGTTCTCCCCAGTCTGTGGCGCCCCCTATTGACTTTGAGATTTTGTCAGACGCTCCATCACCAACTTCTAAGCTGAGCAATGGGAGCTAATGTCACTGTTGCTTAACTCGTGAAATCTTAGCGATGAGGCCAGGCAGAAGACAAATACTACCAGAGAAACAGAGACGTGAGCCTCCACCACAACCCGTCCCCCACCCAGCCTAATTTTCTCCATAGCACTTATCTCTACCGATGTTTATATTTATTTTTACTACTTTTGTTGTCTGTCTTCCCCTTTGGACTTAAAGTCCAACGATAGCAAGGCCTTTGTTTTGTTCTTTACAGGATTCCGGCACCTAGAGAGTTGGCTGGCATTAAGGAGGCACTGAGTAATATTTGCCGAAGGAATCAAGTGTTCATTCAATAAATAAAGATGTCAGGTGGTAGCAATAGCTATCGAGCAAACTAAAGCCGAGTAAAGGGGATGAGGTGCTAGGAAAATGAGAAGCGTTGCTATTTCCAATAAGGTAGTCAGGGTGGGCTCTCTGCTAATGATACGTAAGCAGAAACCTGAAGAAGTAAGGAAGTGAGCCGCTCAGAGATAAAGGGAGAAAATGTTTGAGAATGAACAGCTGACGCAAAGGCCAAGCAAAGCCTCGGCATGTTTACAGAGTTCAGTGGGCTAAAGCAAAGGGCAAGAGCAGAAGGCAATAAGGCCATGTGGTGTCAGGGCCACATCACCTAGAGAAGAGGTCAGCGAATCACAGCCCGTGGGCCGAGTCTAACCTATCACCCACTTTTTTTTTTTTTTT
>NW_012107586.1:5075618-5077831 GCF_000951045.1 Mandrillus leucophaeus | reverse complement strand
AGACAATCAAAGGCCAAGAGACCAGAACTGGTAGAGGTGTAAGGGTGCCCACCCAACACAGAGCAGCCATGCCCAGTTGAATCCACGTCAACCCAGGACATGAATGGCTCTAATGGGCTTCCGTCCTGAATGGGTCTTTCCTTCCCCTGCAAGATCCAGGGTTGTGGGGTGGTAGAGAACAAAGGAGTTGTGGTAGATGACCAGGAATCACTGCGAGGAAGAGGGAGAAATTCTCCTTCCTTGTTTGCTCCTACTTCAGGCTTCCTCACACCACTGACAGGTAAGGGTTGGCAAGCCCTGGGCATTGCAAGGACAACACAGAGCAGGTGTCTGTGAATTCAAAAGTATTAAGGAATCTGAAGACTAGGAAGGATATGTAAGGTCATCTGAGACTGCAGCAGCACAGTGGACAAATCTTTTACTCTCTCTGAGTCTGCTTCTTCTGTAAGATGGGGATAAATGGTCCCTGTCTATTTCATAAGTTTAAATAGTTATGACATTTAGCTATGGTTTGAGAAAAAGGAACTAAGTAATCAAGACCATCTCCATTCAATCCATTACAAGTTCCATCTCAGAGACAGGAAGACAGAAAAGGAAAGAGAAGGGAATGTGTTTAGATGCCTCCCAAACTCCTGACCGGCCACAGAGTCAGTGCAGCAGCCCAGATTCCCGACCCCAACTCTAGCATCAGACCTGGCTGCTCCATCATCAAAGGGTGCCTATTACAGTAGGAAGCTGTGTTGCGACCCTGAACTCCCCCGACACATCCTAAAAGAGCAGTTTAGTTGGACCTAGTGGGTGCTCTAAGGAGATGTGAGAGGAGACAGCATATGGCTGATGAAGGACACACAGCAATGAGCAAGGCAGGAGTGATTAGAAGGCCTCTTCCTGCCTCTGGCCCTCACTGCCAGCACCTTGCCAATATCTGAACCCCAAATGGGCCTAAAATTGCCAGAGTCTGCTGAGCCCCTAATTAGGTAAGTCCTTACAGGACTTACCTAATCGTCCACCATAACATGCTTATGGACCACAGAACGAGAGCTCCAAAAGGGCCTGCTTTGTTAAAGGTGTGAATGAATGAATGACAAAATGAATAGTAAATTTTCAAATGCTTATGTTTGATTTCTACTAACCTCAACTAATACCCATGTCATGAAAATGACACCCTGGGGCTGGGCGCTGTGGCTCATGCCTGTAATCCCAGCACTTTGGGAGGTCGAGGCAGGCAGATTTCTTGAGCCCAGGAGTTTGAGACCAGCCTTTGCTTTTGGTAGAAACTCCCTCTCTACCAAAAACAAACAAACAAAAAATTACCCCGGTATGGTGGCAAGCACCTGTAGTCCCAGCTACTCAGGAGGCTGAGGTGGGAGGATCACTTGATCCTGGGAGGCAGAGGTTGCAGTGAGTAAAGATTGTGCCACTGCACTCCTGCCTGGGTGACAGAGCGAGACTTTGTCTCAAAAAAAAAAAATTAAAATTAAAAATAGAAATGAGAATGACACCTTGTGCCATCTGAGCTGTAGACTAGAAAGCCCAAAGGACAGATGTCACCTGGGATCAACTCAACCTCTTCTCTTCCCCATAAAATGACAGTGGCAATGATTTCTGAGTTTACTTCACAAGTAACTGAGAGAGTCAAATAAGAATGGGCATGAACGTGCTTTAAATGTAATAGGATGTACAAGGACCTGAAGTTTTCAGAAGCTTCCATGGACCCATTTGAGGTCAAAGGGAAGAACATTACATGGTGGGGTAAAAGGAGAGAGCTTTGATTCTCCAAGTCAGCAAGGCCTTGAATGGTACACAGCCTGCTCACATGCTTTCCTCTCTAGAACTTCATCTCTTAGGCTAAGGATGGGAGTGCCACAGGAATAGATACAGCAGCCACAGCAGTAGCAGTAGAGAAAAAAAAAAAAAAAAAAAAAAAAAGTTATATTTAATGAGAGTTTACTATGTGTAGGGCTCCATGCTAAATGCCCCTCATCATTATCTCACTAAGTCTCCAAAACATCTGTTTCCAATGGGAGTGGTAATTAGATTATGATTTAGTAAATATTCATTACCACCTCCCTCCATAGTAGGGATGCATTTCCTGCTCTGTAGGAAATGGAACTTGTAGATGTAGAACTTGGCCACGTATCTTGCTTTGGCTAATGGAATGGCAGAAGTGACAGTACATGAATTGTAAGCTGAAGAAGCATTGCAGGTTCCCT
>NW_012107586.1:5069643-5072613 GCF_000951045.1 Mandrillus leucophaeus | reverse complement strand
TTTTGTTGGGACACAGCAATGCTTATTTGTTCACATGTTGTGGCTGCTTTCCTGCTGCAGCTGAGCTGAGTAGTTGCTACAGACGCCAGTGGCCCACAAAGCCAAAAGTATTTACCATCTGCCCCTTTGCCAAAAAAATGCCAGCCCCTCCCTTGATCACTGTAGGCCACTGGGAGGACTTCAGTTTTTTCTCTAAAGAACATGAGACACCATTAGAGGAGTGACATGAGCAGACTCACAATTTAGGAGGATTGGAATGGCTGCTGAGCAAAGAATAAATTGGAAGGGTGGAAGCAGGGAAATCAATTAGGAGGAGAAAAATGATGGTGGTTGGGATTGGAAATGTAATCAGATTAGAAGATGCACAAAGTCTAGCCATTCTCACAGCCTGGGGTGAGCAGGGTGCGTTTTGCCCTAATAGATTTTGGCCCTAAGCATCTGGGTTTATGGGAGGGAGTTGGGGAGTCATCCAACTGAAAGTAGGACGACTTTCATCCAAAACTGAAAGTAGGCAGTTTTTTCCAATGCAGGAAAGAAGCCACAGAAATGGTGCTAAAGGTTGCAACGAGCTAATACCCTTTTCCAGTGATCTCCTTCTGGCTGCATAGTCTGGGCTTGGGCTGGGGTGCAGACAAGACCCTGGTTCACTTCCTGGTACCTTTGATGCCTCGTGATTTCCCTTGCTAAGGCAGACACTCAAATGATTTGAGGGGGCTTGGGTACAGAGGCGTGGGCCACTGCATGGAGTGACAACACTGAGGAAAGATCCTAGAAGTCAAAAGGAGGTGACAACACTGACCAAAGATCATAGAAGTCAAAAGGAAGAGAAAAGGAGGTGGTGCCAACAGGAGAGGCTCAAAAAGAAAGTGTAAGAGGGCCTCACATTCTTACAATTAGCCCACAAACTACCAAGACCAGGGATGGGGTTTCACTTCCCACCATCGCCCTCTGCACACCACACACACAGGCTGCCCTGTAAATGAGACATGTATTCCCTGTCAGCTCTGTTCTTGATGTTCTTTTAACCAAACTTCTAACACGCACAGTTATTTGAGAAGGGCTCGGTGAGATCATGAGCAAGTCTAAGAAGTCTCAAGAGAAAGGGAATAAAAGAGGAGTTTGGGAGTCTCAGAGCCCTACACTTAAACCTTATAACTACAACTTATTAGCTGTGTGACCCAGTGCAAGTTATTTAACCTCTCTGGGCCTCAATTCCATCACCTGGCAAACAAAAGGGATGAGAGAGCAGAGTTGTTATGAGGATTGCAAATCATGGATAAGAAGCCCCTGGTCCATATCAGCAGCTATTATTGATGAGACAAAATTACGTGATAGAAGGAGTAAGCTTCATTTACCAAATGTGTAATCCTGAGAAAAATAAATAGTCTTTCCCGGCTTCATAGTTTCCCTGTCTTTAAAATGAAGACGATATCACCTTTACCCTAGGAGTCTGGGGATTCAATTAACTCAGAGCAAACTGCAGATATAAAGCACTTAGTGGAGTGTTGGCATAAAACAGACACTCCAGGCAGCCCAGACACCTTTGTTATTTGTGAAAGGTCCTCTGAAGTCAAGACCTTCATCAAGAGAGTAAGAGGGAGACTGACAGAGCAAGCAAGAGACCTAAGGTCCACAACAGGCCAAGGCCACAGACAATCAAAGGCCAAGAGACCAGAACTGGTAGAGGTGTAAGGGTGCCCACCCAACACAGAGCAGCCATGCCCAGTTGAATCCACGTCAACCCAGGACATGAATGGCTCTAATGGGCTTCCGTCCTGAATGGGTCTTTCCTTCCCCTGCAAGATCCAGGGTTGTGGGGTGGTAGAGAACAAAGGAGTTGTGGTAGATGACCAGGAATCACTGCGAGGAAGAGGGAGAAATTCTCCTTCCTTGTTTGCTCCTACTTCAGGCTTCCTCACACCACTGACAGGTAAGGGTTGGCAAGCCCTGGGCATTGCAAGGACAACACAGAGCAGGTGTCTGTGAATTCAAAAGTATTAAGGAATCTGAAGACTAGGAAGGATATGTAAGGTCATCTGAGACTGCAGCAGCACAGTGGACAAATCTTTTACTCTCTCTGAGTCTGCTTCTTCTGTAAGATGGGGATAAATGGTCCCTGTCTATTTCATAAGTTTAAATAGTTATGACATTTAGCTATGGTTTGAGAAAAAGGAACTAAGTAATCAAGACCATCTCCATTCAATCCATTACAAGTTCCATCTCAGAGACAGGAAGACAGAAAAGGAAAGAGAAGGGAATGTGTTTAGATGCCTCCCAAACTCCTGACCGGCCACAGAGTCAGTGCAGCAGCCCAGATTCCCGACCCCAACTCTAGCATCAGACCTGGCTGCTCCATCATCAAAGGGTGCCTATTACAGTAGGAAGCTGTGTTGCGACCCTGAACTCCCCCGACACATCCTAAAAGAGCAGTTTAGTTGGACCTAGTGGGTGCTCTAAGGAGATGTGAGAGGAGACAGCATATGGCTGATGAAGGACACACAGCAATGAGCAAGGCAGGAGTGATTAGAAGGCCTCTTCCTGCCTCTGGCCCTCACTGCCAGCACCTTGCCAATATCTGAACCCCAAATGGGCCTAAAATTGCCAGAGTCTGCTGAGCCCCTAATTAGGTAAGTCCTTACAGGACTTACCTAATCGTCCACCATAACATGCTTATGGACCACAGAACGAGAGCTCCAAAAGGGCCTGCTTTGTTAAAGGTGTGAATGAATGAATGACAAAATGAATAGTAAATTTTCAAATGCTTATGTTTGATTTCTACTAACCTCAACTAATACCCATGTCATGAAAATGACACCCTGGGGCTGGGCGCTGTGGCTCATGCCTGTAATCCCAGCACTTTGGGAGGTCGAGGCAGGCAGATTTCTTGAGCCCAGGAGTTTGAGACCAGCCTTTGCTTTTGGTAGAAACTCCCTCTCTACCAAAAACAAACAAACAAAAAATTACCCCGGT
>NW_012107586.1:5057561-5068953 GCF_000951045.1 Mandrillus leucophaeus | reverse complement strand
ATATTCATTACCACCTCCCTCCATAGTAGGGATGCATTTCCTGCTCTGTAGGAAATGGAACTTGTAGATGTAGAACTTGGCCACGTATCTTGCTTTGGCTAATGGAATGGCAGAAGTGACAGTACATGAATTGTAAGCTGAAGAAGCATTGCAGGTTCCCTCTCACCCATCTGGAAGCATCAGAGCTCCACCAGAAGAGCCAGCTCCTGCAGCCACTGCTCTCCAGCTGGGGCCCCAGAGCAACACACACAGAGCAGACCCAAAACTTGGGTCTGAGATTCATGCTTCTGTGATCTGAGAAAGTTCGCCTCAGTTGACCAACAGCCCTGTGAGTGAGAAATAAATGCCTCCTGTTGGGGGCCACTGAGATTCTGTGGTTGTTTCTTATGTAGCAATAGTAGATACTATTAATAATTAAGTTTATAGGTGGGGAAACCAAGGCTCAGAGCGTCTAGGTAACTTACTTAAGGTCAACTAGCATATAAATGGAAGAACTAGGGCAGAACCCAGTTCTGCTAGATCCTAACAACTGGGTTCTGCCTCCTACTTGTTGGTCAAGGAGGTGTGTTTTGTGTTGAGCTGTGTGCAGAGAATAGCCAGAGCAATTAAAAGTAAACAAGATAACCCAGGGCCTAGCCAGAAAGATGGCGAGAGTGAAGCCAGAGCAGCTGTCTCCTTGCTCTCCTTGTACAGACGTTCGTCCCTCTGCACCCTGGAGCCCTGCCCATACCAACTGTCCTTCTCTAAGTCTAGGTCCAAGGCCATAAGGGGGATCCACAGAAACCCCCCAAAGCCAGAAGCAAGCTCAGAGCTCCCTACCTTGCAGTAGAAACCCCTGCTGATACTCTACCCGCTCCCCCCACAATGCTCACCCCAGCAGAACTATTTCATGAGACCCCAGTAGATTCCTAATTTTCAGATTGAGGTGGTAAATAATTACTTGAACATTCTCAAACCAACTTTTTAAAGTGTAGAGGGAAAAGAGATGATCTAATCCAGCCACATTTCTGCTTTCAGGGAATATATCTGTCCTTAATCTGAATGGCTTCTTGTGTACAAAGTGACATTTTTAATTCCCCAAAATGTATCCTGCTCCTCCCCAATTCACTTAGAGGTACACAGTTCTTTCCTAAGGCATGCTAAGATATCTTCATCTCAGTCAGAGCTTTTCATCTCAAGCAATGTAAAATTAGTGAGGAAATGAACAAAGCAGTTGCTCACTAAATGAAATACCTCACAGAGCACAGAAACCCAAGGAATTCACTGGACAAGTTATTCAGAACACTAATGAAACTCTGAGCCATAGGGTGAACTGAAATTATGCGAAGAGGCCCAGTCTGACACACACATGGGGAACACCAGGGCTTCCTACTCTGCTGGGCTTCTCCTCCCTGCCCGACTCATATTTCCTTCTGGCTCCTGATAACTCTTTAACCCAAGACATCAGCAACACATTAGACTCTTGGAAACCCCCCATATCACCCAGCTATCAAGTTTGGCTGCATGTAATGGAAAACCCACTTAACAGTGATATGGATAGAATGGAGATCATTTTTCCTCATGACACTAGAAGTCCAGAGATAGACATTTCCTGGTATTGGTTTGGTAGCTGAGTGCCTCAGGGCAAGGTCTCTGCAGTTCTGTTGGCCTTTCCTTCATGGTCACAAGATGACTGCTTCAGCTCCAGAAATTTCAAGGCATTCTAAGCAGGAGGGAAGAGAATTGGGCCAGAAAGAGGAAGGAAAGATGTCTATATTCGAAGAGCAAAATCTTCCCAGCAGACATATCATTACATGCCATTGGCCAGAACTCTTGTCATGTCCCACCAAACTGCAGCGAAGCTGAGAAATGGAGCTTTCCAGGTGAGCACTGTATTAATCTGTTCTTATGCTGCTAATAAAGACATACCCAAGACTGGGTAATTTATAAAGAAAAGAATTTCAATGGACTCACAGTTCCACATGGCTGGGGAGGCCTCACAATCATGGTGGAGGCAAGGAGGAGCCAAGTCATGTCTTACATAGCAGCAGGCAAGAGAGAGCTCATGCAGGGGAACTCCCCTTTATAAAACCATCAGATCTCATGAGACTTATTGACTATCATGAGAACAGTACAGGAAAGGTCTGTCCCCATGATTCAATGACCTCTCACCAGTCCATCCCATGACATATGGGGATTGTGGGAGCTACAATTCAAGATGAGATTTGGATGGGGACACAGCCAAACCATATCAAGCACATTGGTGGTTTCAATAACTTCACACTTAAGAAAAAAAGCAGTGACAGGTTATTCTGAGGTGGTTAGGAGTCACTGAGAAACTAACCTACCAAATTTTCCAAGTTGGCATTAGCCTTGGTTGTGTCATCCAGATTCAGTTTGAGGGACAGTTTCAAATTCATCCCATTCCCATGTTAATCACAGCACCATTTTCTCCTTCACTGTAGGGCATTATTTCCCAAATACTAAAGAGGTGTAAGTGGATAGAAGACAATTAATGCAAAGTAGCACTTTTGACCATCCAGACTTTCCTGTTGATGTGAAGTTCAGAAGGAAAGGAGGCCCTGGGATTTTCCTTTTAAGATGACAACAGTTGTTTCTAATAGCAAATGACTTTCATGTATGTAATAAGCCACTAATAGAATTAACCAAATGAGAGTGACAAATACGAAAGTCTAAGGATATGACCCTAGCATCTGTTGGAAAAAGGTAATCAGACAAATTAGGGTCCCCATGGTAAAGGATTTTTGTGGATTATCTGGAGGAGGTTTTCAGAAACCAAGAAAATTGCCTTGGTGCAGCTGCCCTGCAAACCCTGTCCTGCTGCCTCATTAATGTTTGATGCAGCAGGATACGGATTTCAAAATGCAAAGGACTGTAAATAGATTATGACTAATGCAACCAAGAAAAGGAGGTGCTGCTGACTGAACAAAGTGCAGAGGTGGTAATTCACAGTGAACGCCAACATCGCTTACTACTGAATAGGAAGACCAGCATTAGGATCACAATGCCACTAGGAGGAAGAAAAGGGGTAATGTCAATTCTGTGCATACCTGTCTTCTCTCCTAGAAGACAGTTTCGTTGACAGAAGATATAGAGGCTTGTTACGCCCCCAATAAAATGAATTTGCAGAGAATTCTTTAGTGAATGTGAATTCCCCTATGAAAACTGAATTTCTACATTTTTTGTGAACTCTGGGAAGGATAATACCTGATAGACTCACTCGGTTGCACAAGGGCTGAGACAGAGTTGCCCAAAGGTAATGAAATGGGCCTTCTTCTTTGTTGATGGAAAGAAATCTAAGACAAGGCTGCACTTGTGTCTAAGCACACACTCAACTCTCAGCCACACGGGCGTTTTCTATTTGGTGGCTTATTTCTAGGGGAGGGACAGGGTTAGGTTTTGGTTTTGAGGTCCTAACTTTCCTATTTTGTCTGTCCATTTCTCTACTGCCCATACTAGTTAGTGTGCAATTTAGATAGAACATGATTCCAAAGGTAAACAAGCAAGACACATTCATTTCCTGGGACTGCTCTAACAAAGTACCGCAAACCAGGTGGCTTCAAACAACGGAAATTTATTCTCTCACAGTTCCAAAGGCTAGAAGTCCGAAACCAAGGCACAGCCATATGCTCTTTGCAGGCTCTAGGGAAGACTCCTTTCTAGCCTCTACCTCGTTTTCTGATGATTTTCAACAATCCTTGGCATTTGTGGCAGAATTACTCCAGTCTCTGCCTCTGTCTTCTTATGGCTGTGTCCAAATACACAGACACACTGGATTTAGAGCTCACTCTAATCCCACATGACCTCATCTTAACTTGATTATATCTACAAAGATCCTATTTCTAAATAAGGTCAATTTGCAAGTACTGGTGGTTAGGACTTCAGCATTATCTTTGGGGGAGGGGGATACAATTCAATCCACAACACGAGACAATCCAAAACTTTAAAAAAAATTTTTTTAATTCTATGAGTTAACTTTATTCCTGCTCCCTTCAGGAGAGGATAAAGATATCATAAGCTGACACAATAACTCCCTAAAATCCTACTCATCACTTTAATATGATTAAACACACCAATCCTAAAGGCAGCAAAATGCTCTGGAAATAAACTCAGGTTGGCCACATAAGACCTGAAGTATCATCTTCATTACTAGCTAACTATGAAGTGTGAGTAAGTCACTTCGCCTCTCTGAGACTTTAATTGTTAAACCTAAAAGGTGGGGCTTGGACTAGATCAGTGTTTCTTGAAGTATGAGATATAGACCATTCATTGTAGACCAGGTGGTTGTGCTCAAAACCGACACTAAAGAAATTGTACTGATAAGTTTTATGCTACAAAATGCCTGGCACAAATCTTAGTTCAGGGTCTAAGTTAACTCTGGATGAATAACAAACCACCCTGGCCAGGTGCGGTAACACATGCCTGTAGTCCCAGCTACTTGAGAGGCTGAGGCAAGAGGATCACTTCCACCCCAGGAGTTTGAGACCAGCCTGGGCAACATAACAAGACCCTGTCTCAAACAAATAAATTTTAAAAACAAAACAAAACAAAAACTCACTCAAGCAGAGAAAATACAAACCATCCTGAAATGTTTTAGTGACACAACAATAATTTATTAGTGCTCTCATGTCTATGGGATTATTGGTTCTGCTGACATGTGCCAGGCTCAGCTGATCTTGGCTGAGCTCACTTTTGCAGCTGGAGGATTCACAAGGGGTAACTAGCTAGTCACGTGTCTGGTCATTGGTTGCCTGTTGGCTGGAGTGATGGGGTGATTGGATCATGTGTCTCTCATCATCCAGCAGGCTAGCCTGGGCTCATTCATGTGCCCAGGTTTTCAAGAACAGCAGGAGAAGAAAAGCCCCAGTGTGCAAGTATTTTTCAAGTCACTGTTAACATGACATTTGCTATTGCCAATTGGTCAAAGCTAGTCACCTGGCCAAGAATGAACTCAGTGTAGAAAGCGACTGCCCGACATTGTGGATAAATAACAGCATAAACAGATTCAGAGGTAATGATTCACCACAGGCTTACTATGTCTTTTACAACTTTCCAGCACTTACTAATCTCCCTTGTTAGCAAACAAAAAACAAAACTCGGGTTCAGAGAATCAGTATCTAGTAAGAATTTAATAGCATTATTTTATTTCAGAATATTATTTTATGGTTTTCTTGCATTCATATCAATTGTTTTATTCATTTATAGGAGTAATACAAAGTTTCCTTAATAAACATATGATTTTTTTCAAGTGAGTTATTTTCAAGAAGATAATATCATTGGCATATAGATATTGCAAAATCACGATACAAAAAGATGGAAATTTGGAAAACACCAGGCCAGATGGATGCCCAAGGTCCCCGCATCTCCCCTGTATCCTGAAAGTGGAAAATAGGCCATGTCTCCACTTCAGTTGTAAGCATTGGTCTAACATGACCAACATGTCACTGGTCATTAAAATAGTTTCACTGCTATTAAAGAAGTTGGCTTTTCACAGAGCTCAAAACAATAAATTGAATAGTAAAAATCAACTGGCTGAGACCTATTCTAATCAAATTGTGCAGGTGACCATGAAGCACCTACTCATTTGTCCACCATCCCACACAGACCTATGGTGATACTGATGTGCCGGCATAATTCAGTCATGGAGCTGAGTGCAGTAGGTTGAACACATTCATTGGACCCTTCATAGCTTACACTGAAAAGCCATACACTGAATGAATGCCGTCACCCAAAGCAGCAGTCCCCAACCTTTTTAGCACCAGGGATTTGTTTCAAGGAAGACAATTTTTCCACGGACAGGGTGGGTGTGGCTTCAGGATGAAACTGTTCCACCTCAGATCGTCAGGCATTAGTTATATTCTCATAAGGAGCGCACAACCTAGAACCCACGCATGTGCAGTTCACAATAGGGTTTGTGCTCCTGTGAGAATCTAATGCCACCACTGATCTGACAGGAAGTGGAGCTCAGGCAGTAATGCTAGTTGGCCCACCGCTCACCTCCTGCTGTGCAGCCTGGTTCCTAACAGGCCACAGACTGGTACCAGTCCGTGGCCTGGGGTTGGGGCCCCCTGATCTAAAGAGCCAGAAGCTTGCTTGGTAATAGCCTTTGGGGTCTGTTTGCAAACCACTCAAGAAAATCAATTTTACTACTTTGTGTGTCTTTTTTTTTTTCTCCGCCCCATTTGATCTCACACTTTACTTATAGAATGGGCTCTACAGGATTTTTGGTAAATTTTTAAAAAGCACAAAGTTTGATCACCTCTGGATCTTGGACTCTGAATGCACTCCCATAAAAGGAGTACTAGGGAAGTTTGAGCCATTATATTGGAAATAACTTGGGAATAACACATAGATTTCTGAGGTGATAATTTAAAGGAAACAACATCCCTTTGGAAATTTCTGTATGTTCACTTAAATCCAGCTCATTGCCATGCCCATTCGCAAATATATGCATCAAATCATATCTACAAATCACCCATATATATGCCACACATATATTCTACCTTAAGAGTAGTATCTATAGTTTCCCAGATGTTTTGGTAGAAGAGAAATCTACTTAAGAGATTAAGTACCTGACCCAGGCTAGGGAAAGTAAGAGAGAAACCTCTTCTTAGAGCTAGAATTCTAATCCTCAGAACACAAAGTACCAACTAATGTGGTCCAAGTAGATACATCCTAGTAAGATGCACTCCATACACAGCACAGGGGCATTTTAAAGATACCTTTAAAATACACATCCTATATATGTAGTCAGTTCATAAACCCCACGTACAGGCTCAGTCCCATTTTTCTTCCCTCAATGTTTAGATTCATTGATAGTCATCAGTTTCTCCCTTCTATGTATAATCAAGAGTTACAATTGGAGAATATGACATTAATTCAATAGTATCAGTGATTTTTCCTTCCTATATATAAAAGAAAACAACCACAAAACTCTAAGCTAAACACCAGCTGCTCTAGCTTAACCCTAACAAAATTACTACTGTTGTTTCATGCTGGCTGGGCAAGGTGGCTCACACCTATAATCCCAGCACTTTGAGAGGCCAAGGCAGAAGGACTGCTTGAGGCCAGGAGTTTAAAACCAGCTAAACACTGGATACTCATGAACATAAAGATGGCAACAATAGGTGGGCACGGTGGTTTACACTTACAATTGCAGCATTTTGGGAGGCCAAGGTGGGTGGATCACTTGAGGCCAGGGGCTTGAGACCAGCCTAAGCAACATGACAAAACCCTGTCTCTACAAAAAATTAAAACATAGCAAGACTCCAGCTCTACAAAAAAAAAAGTTTTATAAAACATTAGCCAGGTATAGTGGCACATGCCTCTAGTTCTTTCCACTCGGGAAGCTGAGACAAGAGCATCCCTGAAGCCCAGAAGTTAGAGGCTGCAGTGAACTATAATCATGCCACTGCACTCCAGTCTGGGTGACAGAGCAAGACCCTGTCTCTAGAAAAATTAAAATTAAAATTAAAAAACTAAATTAAAAAGTAAAAATAATATAGCATGCTGTCCTAAGTAATTAAAAGTTGAGAAAATAAAGTGCCTTTATGTTAGGTCAACAAAGTACTCAGATAACCCCAAATCCACAGATCTAACCCAGCACAGTCAAATTGAAAATTGTCAGGACTGAGATCTGGTTTTACCTTTGTATACAAGCTAATAATTTAGCTGGTTACTGTCTCATCAGTGCTAGCAGAAAGCAAGAGATTCCTTGGTCAGAGACAAAGGATGTTATTACTTGTAGCACAGCAAGAGGTATGAGCATCAGCGTGTGTATCAGTTCTCCTTGCCCCCGGATCTTATTGGAGCAATATTGTGGTCCCAGATGGATGCTGTGCACACAGTAGGCTCGCAGCACAGATGAGGGGCACCAAGCTTAAGGAACATGTTGTTTTATAGTAAGAAGTAAGCAACCCAGTTTCCTATCCCAAATAGAGACAACACCATATTTCTCAAATCTGCTCATAGGAAACACAATCCTAGGAAATGGCCAGGTAAAGAATGGTCAAAGCTTTGCATTGTTAGCATAGCCAGCAAAAATTACAGGGATGCTCAGAGCCCATGGCAGATTGCCTGTCACAGCAGTAAGTAGTCTCTGATTGTTAAGAGACCTGGCTGTTTGTGGTAAGGACAAGCCTGTAGCAGGTATAGTTATCCTGAGACATAACATGCCATCTGTCCACCTTTATGAAGAATCTAAACTCAGTAGAGCATGTGTATGTGTGTGCTCTTACTTTTCCCAGATGTATTTCTGTAAACCATATTTGTAAATCGAGTCATATTTTAAATATTCTAAGAGAGAATCCTGTAGGCAAATTCTTTTATAATGGAGATGCTCATCCCCTAATTCGTAACTCACAGTTTATACATTTCTGGGGTTATAAATATTGGGTTTTCTTAAAGCAATCTATACCCATACTAGTGCAACCCTGCCATTTATAATGAGTTGCGGTAAATTATTAAAAGCAAACATCTCACGCATGTCTCATTTGACCACACCTGTAAAAAGAGTCATTGACCAAATGAATCCCATTCCAACTTTAAAACTATTCCGGTTTTCTTTAAAACTTCCCCAAAACTATTTTTATATTCCTCAATTCCTCGGTCAAGCCAGATGCTTTGGGTGGATGATCTTATTTGTTGCAATTCAAACCCAGTATAGTAAAGTAACCTCCCTATACACAATCTTCTAGGCACAAATTAGAAGGTTGTCATTAAAAAACTTTAGAATTTGTATTCTTTTTCTGTCTCACTTTTCTACATAATTCTTGACCTAGATTTCTTCCCCACAAAGACTCACTCCCCACACCAAAAATATGCTGTTTTCTTACTGATAGGGATTTGGAAATTCCATCATTATTGCTCAACATGGCAAACCTACAGGGCGTAACAGGAAGAAAAATGTCTGCTTTTCTCTTGACTAGATTACATTTCATAAACATGTGAACCATAGTAGCAGTGAAATCAGGTCAAAGTGACATAAAATGTCATTTCCCTGCCATACAAGAAAAACAAAACACTAATAATAAGAAAGAGAATTTGTAGCACCTACCAATGCTTTTTAATGGTCCTCCAGGAATCCACAGAACAGAGCGAAGAACATAGAAGGTGCAAAACAAATTTTGTTGAAAATACGAATGTAGCTAGGCATGGTGGTTCGTGCCTATAATCACAGCACTTTGGGAGGCTGAGGCAGAAGGATCACTTGAGCCCAGGAGTTGGAGATTAGCCTGAGCAACATAGAAAGATCCCATTGCTATAAAAAATTAAAATATAAAAATAAAATAAATTTAAATATATATATATCCCACTCAGTATAATCTAATACCAAGTCTTATATTGGTATAACACTTTCTGACTTACACAGTACTTTTGCATGTACACTTGCCTCAGATACTCACCACAACCCAAGAAGGAAGGGTAGGCAAAATACTTGGGTCAAAAATAGAAAAAATTGAGTACTCATGAACATAAAGATAGCAACAACGATAGCCAGGTGCAGTGGCTCACACCTGGAATCCCAGCACGTTGGGAAGCTGAGGTGGGTGGATCACGTGAGGCCAAGAGTTTGAGACCAGCCTGGCCAACATGGCAAAATCTCGCTTCTACTAAAAATACAAAAGTTAGCTGAGCGTGGTGGTGCACGCCTGTAATCCCAGCTACTCGGGTGTCTGAGGTGTGACAATCACTTAAACCCTGGAGGAGGAGGTTACAGTGAGTCAAAATTCCACCACTGCAATCCAGCCTGGGCAACAGAGTGAGACTATCTAAAAAAAAAAAAATTTTTAATTTAAAAAAGAATGGCAACAGTAAACACTGGGGACTAATAGAATGGGAGTAGGGAGAGGGGCAAGGGCTGAGAAACTAACTACTGGGTACTGTGCTCACCACCCGGGTGATGGGATCGATCATATCAGTATCACACAGTATACCCATGTAACAAAACTGCACCCCTTGAATCTAAAAAAAAAATTTTTTTTTTCAAGACTGAGTCTCTGTTGCCCAGGCTGGAGTATAGTGGCACAGTCTCGGACTCACTGCAACCTCTGCCTCCCAGGTTCAAACGATTCTCCTGCCTCAGCCTCCCGAGTAGCTGGGATTACAGGTGCCCGCCACCACACCTGGCTAATTTTTTTGTATTTTTAGGAGAGACGGGGTTTCATCATGTTGGCCAATCTGGTCTCGAACTCCTGACCTCATGATCCGCCCTCCTTGGCCTCCCAAAGTGCTGGGATTACAGGCATGAGCCACCGTACCTGGCCAGCATTTTAAAAAATAAGTAGAAAAACTGATTTTCTTTCAAAGGACATAAACCAACACACTGATCCCCCTGAGTCCTTTGCTCTTTCCAATGCCTTGACTCCATGCTTGGTCACTGGAAAGAGGCAGGCATTTGTTATTACCACCTACATCTGGAGATGGGACCAAATGACCACACACAGTTCACTCTCCTCTCTACAGGGAGCGTAAAGATGACCACTCACTTGGCTAACATCAAAGGGGAAATAAGAAAGTCAAAATTGTAGCTGCACGTCTTTCTTGAGCAGGGCTCAGGAAGCTTTACTCTGCCCCATTGCTCATCGCTGCATCTGTAAGGTTTTAGAACCACCAAGCTAATGGTTTTGCTTCAAGGTTTGATCTGATATTTTCTCTCAACAACCTAATTTGTTGTCTCTTATGATGACATTTTGATTCCATGTTTAGTGCTTAGAACTGTCTAATTTTCTTATCTATCTAGATTTGCAGGACAATTGATGCAACCTTGGGTAAGTGACATGGTAAGTGACATGCTCTTTAAACAGCATCTGGTTTTGTCTACTTTGCCACCTTATTTTTTTCTCTTCTTGACCCCACTTCCTCATTCTTAAAAACTCATATTTTAGTGGTATTGTGATTGTCTTTAGGAAAACTTGGACATACATATTGAAGGCTATGCAGATGTAACAATACGATATCTAGGATTCAATTTAAAATAATCTGATAGCAGTCTCAGTTTGCGGGTGGATGAAGCAAGATGGTACATGATCGGCCATTTGCTGTAGCAGATTGCTACATAATTATGTAAAAGCAGCCATAGACTGCATGTATAAGAATGAGTGTGGCTGTGTTCCAATAAAACTTGGTTTATGGATATTAATTTTTTTTTAATTGAGATAGAGTCTCACTCTGTCACCCAAGTGGAGTGCAGCGGGGCCATCTCGGCTCACTGCAACCTCTGCCTCCTGGGTTCAAACAATTCTCCTACCTCAGCCTCCCAAGTAGCAGGGTTACAAGCATGTGCCAAAATGCCCAGCTAATTTTGTGTATTTTTAGTAGAGATGGGGTTTCACCATGTTGGCCAGGCTGGTCTCGAACTCCTGACCTCAGGTGATCCACCCGCTTTGGCCTC
>NW_012107586.1:5037396-5057316 GCF_000951045.1 Mandrillus leucophaeus | reverse complement strand
CAGCTGCAAACTCCTGGGCTCAAGCTATCCTCCTACCTCAGCCTTCAGAATAGCTGAGACCATGGGTGTGCACCACCACACCTGGCTAATTTTTTTTTTTTTTTTTTTTGGTAGAGACCGAGTCTCACCATGTTGCCCAGGCTGGTCTTGAATTCCTGGGGCTCAAGCAATCCTCCTGCTTCAGCCTCCCAAAGTGCTGGGATTACAGGTGTGAGGCATTGTGCCTGGCTAAAAAACATTCTTAGCTCACAGGCTGTACAAAAATAGGTGGCGAGCTGGGTTTCACCCTTGCACCATAGTTTACTGACCCCTGATCTAGCTATATATCCTCCACCCTCACCCTCCCTAGCTATTTCCTCAAGAAGGCCCCACACCCTTGTTCCCTGTAATAGTTCTCTATTTCTTCTGTACAAATTACCCAGAATTTGGTAGATTAAAACAACATAAGCTTAATCTCTTACAGTCCTAGTAGTCAGAAGTCAAGCAGGAATTTTTTTAAGGCTAAAAACTGAGGTGCCTGTAGATAATGATTCTTATTGGAAACTCCCGGGAAAAATCTGTTCCTTGCTTCTTCCAACTTCCAGAGGCTGTGGGTATTTATAGCTGTGTTACTCCAATTTCTGCTTCTGTCCTTACATCTCCTATGACTGACTCTCCTGCCTCCCTCTCTTACTTATAAAGACCCTTGTGATTACATTGGGCCCGCTGGATAACACAAAATAATCTGTCCAGGAAAAAATCCACAATTTAATCACATCTGCAAAATCTCGTTTGCCATGTAAAGTAACATATTCACAAGTTCCTGAGATTGGGACGTCTTAGACATCTAGGGGAGGCAGGGTATTGTTCAGCCAACTACACTTGTATTTAGATTTTCACAGTGTCAGTGCACACAAAAGAAGGTGGCCCCACTTAGCATGCAGAGACCTTGTGTTTACACAGAAGGTGATTTCCCTTCTCTCCTTATTACCTCCAATAAGAGGCCCCTTCTCCCCACAGAGCAAGGGGAAAGCTGAGGTCAATATTTTCTCTAATCTCATCCTATGAATTGTGACCATTAAACCAGTCACTGCTCCAGTAAGTGATGTAACTCCTAAATCTTTGAAAATTCTCTCAATTCTAATACAAAAATTAGCCAGGTGTGGTGGCATGCACCTGTGGTCCCAGCTACTCAGGAGGCTGAGGTGGGAGGATCGCTTGAGCTCCAGTTAAGGCTGCAGTGAGCTCCAGGTAAGGCTGTAGTGAGCCATGATCGTGCCACTGCACTGCAGCCTAGGCAACAGAGCAAGACCCCGCCCGAAAAAATTAAAAAAAAAAAAAAAATAGTAGAAAACTCTCTCAATTCTGGCCTTGTTTTCCTCTGAGTTATTTTTAAAGTTACACAAATTCTTCTCAAAGGCATGCCAGAAATTTGCTTTCAGCTTCTTATCTATGCACAGCACAGACAATTGCATTATACCTAAGAGAATTAATGTGATTTAATTATATTATATTTGGGGGTAGTTTAATATCACACTTCTTTTGTATGAGGAATTATTTCTGGGTGAAGTTAAACTCATTTATTATACTCATTCTTTATTCATTAAACTCATTAAGATCAGTGGGATTTGCTTATAAATAACTATGCTACTGATTTGAAACACAGCAGATAAGTGAGGATATTCTAAGAGTACGAGAGCGTGATGCCTCTTAGTTATTTTCTTGGGAATTCATATATTGCAATTCTATGTGTAGCACTCTTGCAAGACTAAATGTATAACATTTAAAAGGTTCTCTCTCGTCTTACCAGGGGAAGATGGACAATAAATGGACTATTGTCTTTAAAAGGTGCTAAAGCCAGGGCCAACGCATGTGATTTTATAGGATATTCACAGCACAGGGGTATTCCCCAAAAAGGAAAGTGAGGCTGAAATCTGACCCATGCCCTGCTACCAAGCCATCCATCCTGGGACAGCACTATCAAAAGGAAGGGAACCTTCCTTAAATCACACCAAGTCACTGTGTCATTGTATGCCTACGAACCTAGGCAGCCCCACTTATAAGGTGTGCCCTTTTCTGCTGTGCAAAGGCATCCAATGGACTAGCACAGGCCTTGGCTAAAATCCACTTGGGCTAGCTTAAGCAAAAAAGGGAAAATTATTGCAAGATTATAGGTATTTTCTTGAAACCCAAGAGCAAGAGGTATAGTAAATATCATGTAAGATTAGAACAAAAAAAAACTACCTGTTAGTAGAGGGAAGCAATAACCAAATAAATCAATATTTACTGGTATGTGTAGTCCTTGCAACAACCTTGTGATGATGAAATATGTTATGTGTGATGGGGTTGAGTTCTAATTTATATGATGTTGATAACGAGTATGATCATAATTACAAATAGTAAGAATTAATGCCAGCTGTGGGGGTTAAGGAAAGCCTTTTGGGCAGCAGAGATTTTAGTTGCCCTGTAAAAGATGGGCAGGATATGGGCAAGTGGTAAAAGGGAAGAACTTGTGTGGCTCACTGGGTAAGAAGATTTACTAGCTGCTAGATATAGAGAGAAGGCCCTTAACAGCTGTATCAGCTGTTATGTATCATTCCATAGATGCAGTCCCAGCTGGTAAGTGACAGAACATTCCAATCTAGGTGCACCTATTGACAACATCCTTGTGCTGTCCACTATTTGACATAGCCTCTCTTGCCCTGGACATGCAGTTGGTGTTTCTCAGTCTGTTTGTGTTGCCATGACAAAATATCTGAGGCTGGTAATTTATAAAGAATGGAAATTTATTTCTCATCATGCTGGAAGCTGGGAAGTCTAAGATGGAAGGCATTTGGGGACTGGTGAGGGCCTGGTCTCAACTTTCAAGATGGTGAGCCTTGTTGCTGTGTCCTCTGTAGGGCACAAACGCTGTGTCCTCACGTGTCAGAAGAGAAGAAGAGGAAGAAGCCTAAGCTAGTTCCTTCCAGCCCTTTCACAAAGCACTAATCCTTTCATGACAGCAAAGCCCTCCCTCATGACTTAATCATTTCCCAAAAGGCTCCATCTCTTAAAACTACCACATTGGGGATTGTTTTAACACAGGAACTTGTGGCGACCCATGCAGACCATTGCAGTGCTCTAAGAGATACTCAGTGGTATTTCCTGTACTTTTTCTTCCAGGAACAAAGGAGGAATCTACTTCCCCCTTGACATTAAGCAAATACATGTGATTTGCTTTAGCCATGGACCTAAGGGGCTGCATGTGTCATGTCCAGTTAGAAGCCTGTAACAGCCAGTATGTGATTTTCTCTTCTCTCCTTGCACCGTGGTGACCAGAGGCATTCCAGGGAGTGGTGACTCTCTCAGCCTGCATCCCTGAGAGAGGACAATGTAGAGTCCTCAGCCAACCTAAATTTGTAACTCAAATGAAAAAGAAACTCTAACTGAATTAAGCTAAGATTTGGGCTTGTTTGTTCCTGAAGCATAACCTAGACTATCCTGGCTGATACAGCTGTTAAGGGCCTTCTCTCTATATCTAGCAGCTAGTAAATCTTCTCACCCAGTGAGCCACACAAGTTCTTCCCTTTTACTACTTGCCCATATCCTGACCATCTTTTACAGGGCAACTAAAATCTCTGCTGCCCAAAAGGCTTTCCTTAACCCCTACAGCTGGCATTAATTCTTACTATTTGTAATTATGATCATACTCGTTATCAACATCATATAAATTAGAACTCAACCCCATCACACATAACATATTTCATCATATGCTGTTTTAACTTGTTTCTTTCTTTGGGAGATGTCTTAACTCTCCAATTAAATGAAACAATGAAACAGTCTTTTCTGGGCAGCAATCATATTATATATTTCTGCAGCCTCCAGCAGAGTGGCCAGAACATTGGCAGGTAGAGCATAGAGACCCAGTAAATAACTATGTCATCAAACTGTCACAGAAAAGAAACACACGACAAAAGGAACCACAATTCTAGTCATTCTGTGCCCTGCATACATAGGCAGATTTGAACAGTGGAGCACTCTTCCATATGGAGGAGGGAAAGAGTTAAAATTTAGTACACTATAGCCTGAGACAGCTAACATCTTTGGAGGTTATATTTCTCATTAATATAAAAGAGTTAATTATATATCTTGGAAATTCTATTCACACCAAATTTTCCTTTAGGGTTAAGTCATGCATGATCCATTTATATTCAGGCATTAGCCTTGACAGTGTCTTGTTCTGTAGGGCGGTCTTACGCACCTGCCCTAACGATCCATGGGGGCTTCAGGAAGCTGTTCTCAGAGTAGAACATTTTGCTGAGAAGATGACCTACACTGCAAAATACTTTATATAACCAAAGGCAGGGCATAAATATTTTATAGCATAGAGTCCATGAAAACACATCTTCATTTCTGTAATGTGCTATCTCAGGACATATCGCTGGGGGAACAGGACTTGCCTGAAAGATTCAACAGCTCCAATTTGCCATAGCTCATTAGAATGCCCTAGAGAACAAGCACAGCAAATAATTCTAGATCCCTGCTGCTCGTGGGGTAGTTAATGTGGACCGACCACACAAAAACCACCTTGTGCTTGCAAAGCACATTTAACGAGGAATCAAACAATGTAGGCTGGGAGGAGCCTCCAAGACATCCTTTTTCTGTACTTGAAGAAAGGAGGCCCAGAGAGATGATATGAATTCTCTAAAGTAACACAGTGAATTGGGGTTAGACTTACTGTTAGTCCTTCCCTTTTTCTGACATAACCACAAAATAAAAACCCGTGGGTAAAGCAAGAACAGTAAACCCCTCCACTGATTAGACACATTCTCGGCTTTGAAGTCAAGTATCATGTTACCATTGTGGCTTTCAGTAAGCGGTGCTGTGTGTGAATATCTGCAAATAACTTCAAATTTCTCATTAATAATATATGTTTCCATAAATACCATGCCTCATGGAATCCCTCTTTTGGCATTTGTACATCAACATCTATCATTAATGCGTCAGTGAGAAAATTATTTCCTAGTAAGTGCTCTATAGTGATGAAGTAAATTCCATTAATTCCATTTCACATCATTTTTTTTTTTCAGTGATCTCCCACTTTGTTCAAAATTAGGTATACCCACTCAGGTCTCTTGAGCCAAGATGTCACTATGCTGTGTAATTAAATTCTAAAATAAATAGCAAGTCCTCAATACAAATCCGACCTTTTTGACTCAGAAAGTCCTTCAAAACTTCAACAGAACAACTAGAAAATTCTTGTTGTGAGTTGCCAGTGAGACCAACAATAGCTTTGTTAACCTTTGTCAAGCCAAGGCAGACAAGAAAAGAAGGATGCACTTTTTCACTTGCTATCTGAGGTTTCTTTTACGCTTCCTTAGATTTGAAGAAATCACTCTATAACCCTGTTTTCAAATGGTCCTTTCAAATGTGGTTTGAATTGTACAGAGATGAGAGAAAAGGGTGGCCCCATTAAAGTCAAACCTAGGCAGAAGCCCATTAAAAGTGAAGCGAAATCATGGAGCTTCTCAGCAATGCCACTGCTGGCTTTGGAAGGAAGAGCGATCAAATGATAAACAACACAGTTGCCTGAGAAATCCTAATTTAGAAAAAATAAGTCAAGCATTCAGCTGAAAATAATATTAAGCCAGCAATCACCCACCTGGCACAGCCTCTCCTAACTTCCCACTAAAAGACTATCATGGCACTGGGAAATGCCAAAATTCCCAAAAACAAAAACCAGCATGGAGGCCAATCTAATTCCAAAATCCAGAAAGAGCTTCTAGTGTGCATTAAACTAAACTGGACACCCAAATTCCCCATTGTACCATATGAAGGACCACCTTTGTATTAATCTGTACACAGGCTGCTAATAAAGACATACCTAAGACTGGGTAATTTATAAAAGAAAGAGGTTTAATTGACTCAAAGTTCCATGTGGCTGGGGAGGCCTCACAATCGTGGCGAAAGGTGAATGAGGAGCAAATGTCTTACATGGAGGCAGGCAAGAGAGAATGTACAGGGAAATTCCCATTTATAAAACCATCAGATCTTGTGAGACTTATACACTACCACAAGAACAGTATAGTGGAAACTGCCCCCATGATTCAATTATCACCACCTGGCCCTGCTGTTGACAGGTGGGGATTATTACAATTCAAGGTGAGATTTGGGTGGGGACACAGCCAAACTGTATCAATCTCTATGAAATAAAAGCTGACAGATTAGAAGAGAATGGGCTGAAAAGACAGAGCACTACGCTGTAGCTCCTACCTTCCTTCCTATTAGGAAATTAAATGTGTATTAAGTGTGTGTGTGAACCAGAAAACCGTGTAGGTGCTGCTTCTTCACGGGGTTACAATGTTGCCTTCTTACAACTGTACATATTCCTTCAGAAACAGTGACTTTCTATAATCACTTCAGAAGCCGGCTTTCTGTCTCCCCTCAAAATAATACAAGCTACCTGTGGTGCACTGCATACTGGGAAGTGTGGTCTCCGCAGGTAAAGTAGTGCTTTAGGGTCAGGGAGGGCAAGGCAAGAGCATTCTGGGAATTATGGTTTTCTTTGTGCATGTACTGTTTCAAAGAACCAATGAAATGGGCAGTGGACTCCCAGGAGCTGAGTTGCCTATTCTATATGGGGATTTTCACTCATAGAGTTGTACCTTCAGCACATCTCCACTCAAGAAATGAGGAGCATTAACCATCAGCTAGATGGACGGAGAAAAGGGTGAAGGGCAGGTGAATAGACTAACATGGTCATTTGGCAAACTCTGGGTCTATATAGATCTTGCCTTATTCAAGGAAGGAAGACAATAAACATCATAGAGTATATGGGGAAATGCAGCCAGACAAGAGAAAGCGTACAGTGTCTTGAAGACTAAGAGATAGGATACACTTCTGAAAATATATTACCTAGGGGTAAAGAAGAAAAGCTGAAATTTAAAAGGATGCAAGGCAAGGCTTCTATTAAAAAGTCAACATACAAAAGAAAACAACAGAATGATATGAAGAGAAAAATCAGGTCAGATAAGTGATATGGTTTTGATGTGTCCCCCCCAAATCTCATCTTAAATTGTAGTCCCCATAATCCCCACGTGTCATGGGAGTGACCCAGTGGGAGGTAATTGAATCATTGGTGTGGTTACCCCCATGCTGCTGTCCTCATGGTAGTGAGTGAGTTCGCACGAGGTCTGATGGCTTAATGAGGGGCTTTTTCCCCTTTGCTTGGCACTTCTCCCTGCTGCCGCCATGTGAAGAAGGTCATCTTTGCTTCCCCTTCCACCATGATTATAAGTTTCCTGAGGTCTCCTCGGCCATGCAGAACTGAGTCAATTAAGCCTCTTTCCTTATAAATTACCCAGGCTCAGCTATGTCATTACTAATACAATAAGAAAAGACTGCCCCAAACCGAAAACAGTAATACATTCACAGTGATAGTGACAAAGGTAATAAAATACAAAGTCAAATCAATGAATCACAGGACTAACTCGAGATGCTATCTGAAAATGCAATGGGCAGAGGTGAAAACAATGAGAGTAAATACAGAAGGAAAATGGAAGAGGAAAAATAAAGAATAAAAAGTAAAAAATAGGGATAATTGGTGTTTCTGAAGAAAATACCAGAATAAATAAAACTAAAGTAATAATAAAAGATGAAGGGAAACAATCTTAGGTGAAAGAAATATGGATATGCCGTATTCTGTTTGAAAGGATTTATCATAAACCAGAAAAAAAAATCAATGAAAAGGGACATTTCACCTAGATTAAATTTTGCAATTTCTAAAAAGTACACGAATAAAGAAAATATCCTTAAAACATCCAAATAAGGAACAATAGGTTATCTATGAAAGAAAAAACAATTGAGTCAGCCTCAGACTTCTCTTCCATAACACTAATTGCCAAAAAATAATTAGGTAGTATCTAATGAGTTTGAAGGGCAGAAGCCCATTTGTCTTTTATGTGTAAATACAATATAAAATTATTCTCAGATACACAAAGGCTAAAAATATATATTACTCATCTAGCTTTTCTTTTTTGAAAAAAAATCACTTGATGTAATTCAATCAACCAAGATATTAAACAAAATTAAGATTTTAAGAATGAAGAAATCAATATATAAAAGAACTGGTGAGACACACTAAACCCAGCTAACCATAAAGATAAGTCTAAATAATTGTGGCAAATGTGACTATAACACTAAATACAAAGGTCAAAATTTATTCTTGAATGCAAAATCATATAATGTAAAAAAATGCATTAAGTTTTAAAAATGCAGGATTTGAAATCCAGATTATATAAACAAAGTTGGGGAAGAAAAGGAGAACACTGTGACAGTATGCTAAATTTCAAATATTAGCTAGAAGTGACTCAAAGATACTGGTTTGGCTGGCATTTTACAATTAGACGAATACAGGTTAAATTATCTTTTTGAAGACTTTAAAATTACTCATTAATAGAATGGGAAAGAGAATGCCTACTTGGGAAAGACAAAACAATAGAAACTTAGCATTTAGCAATAACTATAAATAGTCCAAATATCTATCCATAGGATATTGATGAAATAAATTATTATTACTCTAGAACCATAAAGGAATAAAATGCAGCCATTTAAAAAATCACATCATAAAATACTTTGTCGTGGGAAAGAAAATGTAGTCAGTATAGGAAGTAGGAGTGAGAGTTTCAAAAGTTTGTGCCCTGTGATCCCAATTTTGAAAAACATAATATTTCATATATTATGTATTTTATATTAAAAAAATACAGCCATGGGGTGGGGTGGGGGGAAGACTAAAAGGATATCTGCCAAAGAGTTAACAGCAATTACCTAAGTTGAAAAATAAGATTTCTATTTGATTTCATTTGCTTTTCGGTATATAGGTAGAGTTTTTGACAAAACACACTTAAAATAAACATTAACATCATAAAAACAAATTAGTTTCATGCTATGTATCAAGGATCAGCAAGTTTTTTTTTTTTTTTTTCTGTCAAGGGCTAAATAATAAATATTTTAGTATTTTCCATTCATACGATCTCTGTTGCAACTACTCAGCTCTGCCATAGCACTTCCAAAGAAGCCAGACACTATGTAATCTAATCAGTATGACTGTGTACCAATAAAACTTTATTTACAAAAACTGTATTTGGGGTCAGAGTTTGCCTACTGTATATCAATATCTGATATTGAAGTTTTAGAAATTATTTAAGCGTACTATTTTTCTGTTTTCTGTAATTGTTTAGTGCAAATAGTGTGTTTCTAGATCAGTACTGTCCAGTGGAAGTTTCTCTGATGCTGGAGATGTTCTATGTTTGTGCCATCTCATACAGTAGTCACATGTGGTCTTGAGCACTTGGAATGTGGCTAGTGCAACTGAGGAGTTCAATTTTAATTTATTTTAATTAATTTAAATGTAAATAGCCACACGTGAACAATATTGAGCAGTACAGGTCTAGATCACATGCTATTTGTCTATGCTTTCCACTGTGCACACATAGAAGGGTACAGCTACTGATTTTATCACTCTACTTTCCTATCAGACAAGATCGTCTCAGACTCAGTGCTTCTTAATTCTTATCAAAACTCCCTTGTGAGGAATGAACATGGTGAAGATTGTCTGAAGGACACTTTTTCATCAGTGTACTTATGCATGTGTCTGACAGTATTCACTCAGCTCCCATTATGTGCAAATACTATACCAGGCTCTGAGAAAGAAAAAAAAAAAAATATGAGGGTCCCTAAGCTCACATCTTTTTCCCCAAATGATTTAAAGATGCTAAAAAATAAAAATGAATAAAAATGAGCACATGTTCCAAATATACACTGCTTCCAGGGGAAACAACTTAAATATAAGAATAATGGGTGGACATAGTGGCTCATGCCTGTAATCCCAACACTTTGGGAGGCCGAGGTGGGAGGATCATGAGGTCAGGAGTTCAAGACCAGCCTGGCCAATATGGTGAAACTCCGTCTCTACTAAAAATACATAAATTAGCTGGGTGTGACAGTGTGCGCCTGTAGTTCCAGCTACTCGGGAGACTGAGGCAGGAGAATCACTTGAACCTGGGAGGTGGAGGTTGCAGTGAGTCCAGATCGTGCCACTGCACTCCAGCCTGGGCAACAGCGTGAGACTCCATCTCAAAATAATAATAACAAAAAAAAAAAGAATAGCGAGGTCAGGCATAGTGGCTAATGCCTATATTCCCAACACTTTGAGAGGCCAAGGTGGGAGGACTGCTTGAGCCCAGGAGTTCAAGACCAGCCTGGGTAACATGCCAAGACCCTGTGTCCGATAAAAAAAAAAAAAAAAAAAAAAGTTAGCCAGACATGGCATGCATCTGTGGTACCAGCTACTCAGGAGACCAATGCAGGAGGATCCCTTGAGCCCAGGAGGTCAGGGCTATAGTGAGCCACATTCACGCCACTACACTCTAGCCTGGGAGACAGGGTCTCACCCTGTCTCAATAAGTAATAAAATATAACAATATTTAAGTTTTTTTAAAAAAAAGAATAGTGAGAGGTTGACTGTAAAAGGGTGAAAAAGAGCCCAATTAAGATATCAGGGAATGATGGGGTCTGCGGAACTAACAAGGTTGCCCGAAGGGTTAGTTCAATTCCAATCATATATTCTTAACACTCTGTAGGCCAAGTAAAAACTATCTGCAGGCAAGAACCAGCCCACCAGTGGCCAAACAGCAACCACCTAATTTCTACCTTGTTTAAACCCAGAGGAGAAATTTCTATCCTGAAAATCTGGGTTTCAGCTGATTGAAAAATACACGTTCTTTATCTTACACGTAAACTATAAATCTTTTTTAAATATAATTTACATTATGCTTAAAATTAAGTACAAAATAAACACAAAAATGTAGACAGTAGTTTGATGAGTTTTACAGATAGATATACCCAGGTAACCACCACCCTAGTTGCAATTTAGAATGGGAGCTGCACACTCTGGCCTGCCACCTATTTTTGTATAGCCAGAAAATAATGGATTTTATATTTTCAAATAGTTGAAAAAAATTAATAACATTTCATTGCATGTGAACTATATACGAAATTCAAATTTCAATGTACAAATAAAATGTTATTGGGACACAGCTGTGTTCACTCATTTACATGTCTACGGCCACTTTTTGGCTATAATGACAGAGCTAAGTAGTTGTAACACAGACCATATGATATGAAAAGCCTAATATGTTTACTATCTTACCCTTTGCAGAAGAAGTTGGCTGACTCCGACTTACAACAGTGCCATCGTACCAGCAAATTGTCTCATGTCTCTTTACAGTAAATTTTTCACATATTATACCCATCCCCAGCGACCACTGATCCGATTTCTCTCCCTGTAGATTAAATGTACCTATTCTAGAACTTCATATAAATGATATAATATATATATATCTTATTTCTCTGGCTTCTGTCTCTCAAATAATGTCTGTGAAATATATCCATGTCGCATACATCAGCAACTTGTTCATTTTCATTGTTGAGTACTATTTCATTGTATGAATATACCACAATTCAATTGTCTATTCACCCTGGGACAGCTAAGTTGTTTCCAGTTTTTAGCTATTATGAATAAATCTGCTGTTGTCATTCATGTACAAGTCTTCTGCGTACAAGTCATGAATGAGTCTCTTAGTCACTTAGTGGAATTGCTGGGTCACAAGATAGGTATGCGTTTAACTTCATAAAATACTTACCAGCATTGTATCAGAGTCCTGGTTGCATTACATCCCAATAGCACTTGATATTGCCAGTCTTTTGCATTTAAACCAATATAGTGAGTATAATGTGGTATCTCATGATTTAAACTTACATTTCCTTCATGACTAACCACGTTGAGCATCTCTCAATATGCTTATTGGCCATACATACATCTTCTTTTGTGAAGTATCTAAACTGTGAACATTATAACCATTCCTGTTTTTTCTCCTTTGCTTTGGCTACTTGGAAGCTTAGAGCTTAATTAGAGGCCTAAATATAATAATTATACAAGATTTCCTGGCATGTTGGGGCTCCAACTTGAATTTTTATTTCATCATCTCTTTATCCCCTTATTTCCTTTCTCTCCTAAATTTTCATCTACTTAATTGTTATCCTGTGTTTTCAATTTTTTTTTAAACATGATTCAATCCTATTTTAGAATGAAGCAGGTTACAACCAAAGGAAAAAGGGCTGAAACTGGCTGGCTTACCTCTTACACACAAGGAACTGTGTTGGGCCCTGGGAATATGGAGAAGAATATGTCCCTGCCCTTCAGGAACTCATAGGAAAAGAAGCCAGAAATTACAAAACAAGTCAACAAGTGCAGTAACAGAAGGTGGTCCCGAAGGACCCTGGGCGTGTGGGAGGTGAGGGGGTGGGAGCTTTTGGGAGAAGATGATTCTTGACTGTGAGTTGACTGAAGAATGAGTCAGCGGTGCCCTGAAAGAGTGTGGTGCCCTCGGGGTGTGGTGGATGTTGGGACGCATGAGAGAATATTGTAAAACTATTAACAGGAAATGTGTGATGCAAAGGTGTGTGATGTACTCTAGGAATGCACACGATTTAGCACAAGTGGAACACCAGGTGGGGAAAGTCAGGAAGTGAAGAATAAGCCATGTGACATCTAACAGCCCAAAGCAAGTCACATGGCCAAACCCAAAGTCAAAGGGCAGGGAGACGTGGCAGGAACTGCAAAGTCACATTGTAAAGGATGTAACCAGAGGGAGGATGAAGGAATGGGGCGATTCATACACTCTATCCCAGCAGCTTTCCATGGGAGAAGTGTTAAGTACCTACAACAAAAATCTGCACAACAGCTCAGACAAAGTAGATTTCTGAACCACATTTGGGTATAAACGGCAGACTGGATGATGTGGTTTCATACCTCTGGGATAGTACAGGGAAATATGAGAACAGCACAGAAGATTTAGACTGTTCCAGAAATCCATCTCTAAATAGGTACAACTCAGGTACCAACCACAGAGGACAAAGGGAACCAGAGCCTCTTCTAACAAACTGAAATCTACCAAATGCTGGTAGATACCACACTGTTCTTTGGATTGGATTTTTGTACTTAAAGCTAAAAACAGAGATTCTGCCTCAAAAATTCATGTCAGCATTCTACTGCCCAATTATCATTAAGCATGTGATTATAACCATTGGATCGTTAAACTATAGCTGGCACTAATGCAATTGGATTGTTAAAAAATATTCCTGAGCACCGCTCTTATCCCAGTACTAGTTAACTGCTATGCTAATGTCTTGGCACATGTGACTAATAATGAAATGAGTTATAACTGTGTGTTTGGATCACATTACAATGCTTCAAGTGTATCATAATATTTTATAGCTTAATGGAGAATCTGGCTTATAGCAATACAGGAAAAATAAATCTCAGCCAATCATCATCCATAAAAAAAAAAATCTACGGTCAGCAGCTGACAAGATTTTAACCATCAATAACAATTACCCTGAAACCTTTTTGACACGATAGGTAGATATTTAATATCAATAACATAAAATACACCCTTGCTAATGGAGATGTATTAAGATATTGATTAGTTATGCAAGAAAGTTTATGCTTATTCCATTCCCACTAGTAATTATGAGCAGACTGTTGACTACTCCTTGAACCACATCTTTTAGTCCATTTCCCTTTTTCTACCCAAGAGTATACTCGGTTGGCAGATAATCAGAACAGACAGACATTCCTAGAAAATGTGAACCATATGTGCAACCTAATGCAGCAAGCGTTTGCCGAATGCCTACTAGGTGCACCCTAACTGTGCTGAAGGTGCCAGGACTACACAGTGGAAAGGGACAGCCCCATTGCTCAAGAGGCTTATGGTCAAGTGGAAGACAGAGAGAGGACCACAGCACACAGAAAGATGGGAATGGGGCATGCAGAGAGGCAGCTAAGCCAGCCCAGTGGGAAACTGGAGGAACGACTAATGACTGTACCATAAGGCAGAGGAAGCCGAGGAAGGGCTGGGAGGAAGCAGGGGAGCTGGAGCGCAGGCTGTAAGAGCGGTGCCTTTTCAACATTTTTCTCAGGTTAATATGTAGACATGACAGTTGCTAGGACACTAACGGGAAAATGTTAAAGGAAGTAATGGGAAAGCAAGATGTGTGGAGACGTATACAAAGGCAGCAGAGGACCACAGGCTGGCTAACACATTCACTAACCCAACCGGAGGGCCTAGCTCAGTTCCCCACAGGGACCCTAGGGCCCAGCTTCTCCTCCCAAGCTGGAGGTCAGGCCCTCAAAGGAAGCACAAGTGTAACCACCTATGGGTTCCTTCTGCCCGTCTCACAGACAAAAACAATTCACTGAGACCATGACATTGCAATAAAGAAAAAGTTTAACTGACACAAAGCCAGCCATGCCACTTGGGAGACAGAGTTATTACTCAAATCAATCTCCCTGAAAATTCAGAAGCTAGTGTTTTTCAAGGATAGTTTGGTAGACCAGGGAATTGACTTCTGGGTGGGGAACAAAAGGACTGGTTGGCAGTTCTGGGTTGGAGCCACTGGTCACCAGAAATGCAAAACCTGAGAAGACATCTCGAAAGGCCAATCTTAGGTTCTACAATGTCATGTTATCTTCAGGAGTAACTGGGGATGTTACAAATCTTGTGACCTTTGGAATAATGGCCAGTAAGACTCCTCATTCTCCTAACCTGGTGGTCTTTCATTAGCTTTACGCAAGTGGTTTAGTTTTGGGGAAGGGCTATTAT
This sequence comes from Mandrillus leucophaeus, assembly GCF_000951045.1. NCBI lineage: Eukaryota > Metazoa > Chordata > Mammalia > Primates > Cercopithecidae > Mandrillus > Mandrillus leucophaeus. Next base: position 5,042,635 of record NW_012107586.1, on the reverse strand, counting down.
CATTCAAATTATAAACTAAATAGCTCCCAAAGTTAGCTTGGCCTAAGCCCAGGAATGATTAAGAGCAGTTTGGAGGTTAAAAGTAAGATGGGGGTCGGTTATATTAGATCTCTTATACTGTGATAATTTTCTCACTGTTTAAATTTTTGCAAAGGCAGTTTCACAAGGGTTCTAGGGCTTGGAAGGGGAAAGTTCAAGACCAAGGGTGAGGAGGAACAGACAATGGGAATTCAGAAGAGGATCCATGGAGGAGTGGCATCTGGGAACTAAATAACTTGAAAATGATCCAAGAAACCAATGTGCTTTTTTTGTATTTCAATCACTACGAATGATTTCAAAGTAAGTTTCATAGTCTCTCTTTCTCGGAAACTTGCCTGCCTTGTAGTTTCTATGCCTCCATTTAGAAGGGGTGGTGCCAGCCCTCATGCTGATCCTGGATCCTTACTTCCTGCATGTGTGATGAGCACAGAGGTCTAGAAGAGTCTCAGAATTGACCAAGGAGCCAGAGCTACCACTTTCTGGCAGCCAGTATCTTACCCACCAGCCATGCTGGACTTCATGAATCCCCATATCACTCTCTGGGCATCAGGAAACCAAATGGTGAAGGTGCCACCCCTGCTCTGTCAGGTCTTCCAAGAATGAAGCTTATTTGCAATGCAAAGCAACATGAAAAGTACATTCTTTTAGCATTGAAGACATGTGCCAATTCCCCAGGCACTGGAAAATGGCAAAGACTGACGTTTTGATGTTATTTTTTAAGGCATTTTTTAAAAATAACGATTCCCATTTTTTGCCATTCTCCTGAATGGAACAGAGGTAAATGGAGTGAGAGAAAGACTCTTTTAAAATATGGTCTGTTTTTTGTGTGCAGTCTGCTTAGAATGCCAATGCCTGCAGGCTATAGGGGAATTCAGATGAGAGCATTTCCTTCATTCCAAATTAAAAAACAAGGGAGCTAGACCTAAAGGCTATTTCTGCCTTAAAACTCTTCCTCAAACATGGTGTTTCACAATTACAGTACAACGATTAACAAAGAATGATTTTCTTTCAACTAGGAATTGAAGTAAAACACAGACACCCTGCCGGTCACTCTTGGTGGCAAAGTTGCTGCAAAGCAAATAACAAAGCACTGGGGGCTTACTATGGCTTTCTTATCAGAGCCAGTCAACAAGAAGTTTATATATAATGGTTTATACAAAACCTAATTTTCCGCCTTGATGCCCAGGGAGGGGGTCTCTGCCACACTACAGGGTTCAGTAAAGTACTCCCTGTACACAGAAGGTAATTCCAATTAGATCATGGTAACCAAGACCTCTAAAGCTCAGCAGAGCCCCATAATTGCCTCTACCTAAAATTGTTGTAACTCAAGGCAAATGTTAATGCACCTTTGTACTGCTGAGTCCCTAATATCTAACTAAAGTTTCATCCAGCCTTTCTAACGCCTATCCACCACCTTGGAGTATCTGTCTTCTTCAACTAACTGGTGAGCGCCTTAGAGCTGGCCACATCCCATTCATCTTCCTATTCTCAACTCCTGTGGCAAGATCGGCCTACTAGTAGGCAACTAACATGTGCTTGTTAAACAAACGATGCAGACCTTGACCCCCAGCAAGTTTGTCCCTTGCCCAAGATCACAGCTAATTAGGAACAGAATCAATCCAAGTCTCCCAACTCTCAGCCCTTTGTGTTTCTTTCTTAATGCCCAGAAGTGAAGTAGGATATTTCCCTGACCCCTTCACAAGTGGGAACTGGAGTGCAGAGGCACTAGAACTAGCCACCACTTTGGTGCCAGCAGCGGCGGACTCTACTTGCTCGGTCCCACTGTGTTCCACCCTCGTGGGGGAGGGGAAGCACAGGTAAGCAGGTGCAGGAGCCAGGGCAAGCGTTTTTGGGTGCCAGCAGAAGTAAAACTCTGTGTGGGCCCCACAGCAGCAGCAGTGGGGTGCCCGTGACCCCTGAGGCCTCAGAAGGAGTGTTACAGTGCCCTTTTAGCTTTGCCATCTGCAAACAGCTTAAGTGTTAACAGCTCAGTAGAGGGTCAGTGTGACAGCCTTTTGCACTCACACTTGTGGCACCTGAGTTCTTATCCAGTGTCCAGGAGGAATGAGGTCGCACAAATGAATTGGAGATGGGGAATGCAGGGGATTTGATTGCCGATGAAGGTGACTCTCAGCTGGAAGGTGAGCTGAAAAGGGGACAGAGTGGGAAAGGTAATCTCCGAAGCTACAACGTCAAGCTGTCCCTCTGAAGTCAAGCCGCTTCTATCTGACATCCAACCATAGTCTCTGACAGTCTCCAACAGTCTCCAACATCCAGCTGCTTCTCCTCTTTGCTGGCTGAACCCGGGGTTTTTATGGGCACAGGATGGAGGGCAGGGTGGGCCATAGGTAGTTTTGGAAAAGGCAACATGTTAGCGGGAAAACAAGGATGTAAGTTCTCACTTTGGGCTGCAGTATCAGGCTTTTCAGCTTGAGGGTGCGGCCCTTGCCAGGGACTTGCCCTTTTCTGCCCAGAATTTCCTGGTATCTTGTCCCTATCTGAAAGGAGTCAGAGATTATTAATAATGGCTTCCACTTATTGAGTACTTAGGTGCCACATCCCTCCCCTAGTACTATGCATACATGATTAATCTTTGTTACAACCCTAGATGATAGATAATCCCTATTTTACAAATGCCCAACCAAAGGAGGCATTTGTTCAAAGTCACAGACCAAGTAAATGGCAGAGCTGGTGAGTGGGCCAGACTGGCCTGTGCCCACATCCCATGCTTTCTCACTTCAGCATCATCTCCTCCCTAATGAACAGAGACCAAAAACATTTTTTGAAATGAATCACAAATGGCATAAAACCTTTGTTACCAAACCACACTGAGGCCTGCTCACCTAGCGCATGAAGGCCAAACATTTACATCTGAGATTTTGCAGAAAAGGAAAGAGAAAGGGGGGTGTTTGTTTATGGGGCACAATGTAAGAGAACCAGGCAGTTCATGCTTAAGACCCAACCTCCACAATGGCTTATAACAGAGGTTCCCAATCTTTTGGTTTCCCTGGGCCACACTGAAAGAATTGTCTTGGGCCACACATAAAATACACTAACCCTAATGATAGGTGATGAGTTAAATAAATAAATAAATAACAAAAATATCTCATCATGTTTTAGGAAAGTTTACATATTTGTGTTGGTCCACATTCAAAGCCATCCTGGGCCACATACGGCCCACGGGCTGTGGGTTGGACAAGCCTGGCTTGTAAGCAAGGGTTTTTTAACTCAGTGGTAAATTTCAGGAAAGCAGAAGTTACAGGCAAAATTACAAATCAATACATGAAGTTATACATGGGTTTGTCCTAAAAGGGTGTGATTTCTTGAAGCAGGGGCTTACAGGTCATAGGTAGTTTCAAAGGTTTTTCTCATTCACTAAGGAAGGAAAGCTTTCTCTAGACACTTGGGCTCAACAGAAAAGAATGTTCGATCTGGCCCATGGATGTGACTTCCTCTAGGCCCCTCTGGACGAAATGTAGGACACAGAATGGTGCTCAGAACTCAGCCCTCAGTTCTCCCTTATCTGAGGTCTGTGTGCCAGTGGATTCATTAGGTGGGGGTCTGGGTTTCTGAAAAACAACCCAAGGACTAACTAAGATGTGATCTTTAGTTTCTACAGGGGACCAAACATCTCCTGACTCTAACTTCTTTGGCTATTGTTTTAAGCTATTATGACTTTCTTTCTTATCAAGTCACTCACTAACTTCTCAGGGCTAGCTAGATGCCTGGAATTTCCCTTAAGGGAACTCCAGGTACTTCTTTATTTTCATGCCTGGGGAGGAAGCAGCAGGCCCCTAAGAGGGGTCCGTGCTCCATCTCACCCTGACATGACTCAATATATAGTTGATGAATTTTTTTCAAAGGTGTGAAAAACATCGGTTTCCTTTCAGTGAGTATGTTATGAAAAAAATCAGAGTCAAATTAAAAATAAGAAAGGAGAGAAAAAAGTGTTTGAAGAAGCTGTTATACCTGTTTAAATAGTAATAAAACACAAACTAAAGTCCTTTCGGTACAAAAATATGAAGAGGTAAAATCTGCCTGAGAGTTAGGAGGACCCACAGGATTCTGGGAGCAGCTGTTTGCTATGTACTTTAGTCCTGAGAGGTTAGTAATTTAAGGGGCTCATAAAAATAAGCAAACAAACTTTCAAAAGTCTGGATCTACATCTTCCTCCAAAAAGCCAACAAAGAGCTCCCGCTAAGAGATTGTCACAAACATACAAAGAATCATATTACAACCTCAGCAGTCTTACCTACAGCTTGGAAATGTGATCTTTTCTGTTCAAATGTGGTTGAAGTTTGTTGGGACTGGAAAATAGATTATTCTTTCCTTAAAAGGGCATGCTGACTGCTCTGTGGCTAGTACAAGCAGGTTATATCTTGGCTGATTTAGATTTTAGTTCTGTCAGATTGGACCCAAACAATGTGTCTGGTCTGATTCCTTCTGTCTTATCCAGACAGTCAGGATCATGTGGGCTTTGGAGATTTGAGCCCCAGGATACTGAATGCTGGTCTTGAGACTCAAGCTCCACAAGCAAGAATAAGAACTACAATCAATTTAGAATACCGACTCCAACACCATGGACTGCTGGAACAAAACAGAAGCAGGAAACATAGAGTCCAGTCTCTTCATTTTATAGATGAGGAAACTGAGACCCAGAGAGAAGGAACCTGTGGACTTTCGGACTGTTCTGGAAAATGCCAGTCTTGAGATCACAAGGCCAGGCTAGCAGAATGGCTATGTTTGTTGTTGTTGTTGTTGCTGCTTCAATTGGAATTAATTGCAAACATTTAAAAATTAGAAAGCGCAATATGGTGGTTCCTAAACATAGAATTACCATGTGCTCCAGCAATTCTACTTCTAGGTATGTACCCAAAAGAATTGAAAGCAGTCAGTCAAGCAGATATTTGTACACCCATTTCCATAGCAGCATCATTTACAATAGCCAAGAGGTGGAAGCAACCCATGTGTTCATCAACAGAAAAACGGATAAACAAAATGAGCGCGTACATTCATCAGTGAAATATTACTCAGTTTTAAAAAGGAAGGAAATTCAGGCCGGGCGCGGTGGCTCACACCTGTAATCCCAGCACTATGGGAGGCCGAGACGGGCGGATCACGAGGTCAGGAGATCGAGACCATCCTGGCTAACACGGTGAAACTCCGTCTCTACTAAAATACAAAAAAAAATTAGCCGGGC
>NW_012107586.1:5031378-5037291 GCF_000951045.1 Mandrillus leucophaeus | reverse complement strand
GAGATCGCGCCACTGCACTCCAGCCTGGGCGACAGAGCGAGACTCTGTCTCAAAAAAAAAAAAAAAAAAGGGAAGGAAATTCTGACACATGTTACGACATGAATGAATCTTGTAAACATGATGCAAAGTAAGACAAGCCAGTCACAAAAGGACAAATACTGTATGATTCCACCTACACGAGGGACATAGAGTAGTCAAATTGGTAAAGACAGAAAAAGAACGTTGGTTACCAGGAGTCGTGAGTTATTGTTTAACAGTTTGGGTTTTTTGTTTGGGGAGATGAAAAAATTCTGGAGATGGATGGTAATGATGGTTACACAGTAATGTGAATGTACTTAAGGTACCCTTAAAGATGGGTTAAATGGTAAATTGTAGGTTATGTATATTTTATCACAATTTAAAAATTAGATGTTTCTATGTAAATACCCAGACTTTCAGTGTCATTTGAAAAATACAAGGGCTGGTGACAGTGGGTCCGCATCCCCACAGAAATCTGCACAGCAGCTGCCCCCTTAGAAAAGATGCTCTCCCATTTTGTGTGGCCACCCCCTATGCCCTCTTCATCCCTCTCCCTTATCAGCTGGGCATCTGAAGCCATCAGTTCCCAGACTTGGCTATGTGAAAGGAAAATAACTTGGGCACCCAAAATCACTAAGGTAAAGGGAAAATTCAAGCTTGGAACTGCAAAGGGCAAAACTGCTTCCCATTCTATTCAAAGTCATCCCTCCGCTGAAATAAATGCATATCTGATTGCCTCCTTTGGAAAGGCTAATCAGAAACTCAAAAAAATGCAACCATTTATCTCTCATCTACCTGTGACCTGGAAGCCCCCTTCCTACTTTGAGTTGCTTCAAGTTACTTTGAATTCTCCTGCTTTTGCTTCGAGTTGTCCTGCCTTTCTGGACTGAATCAATGTTCATTTTATATATGTTGATTGATGTCTCATATATCCCTCAAATATATAAAACCAAGCTGTGCTCTGACCCCCTCGGGCACATGTTGTCAGGACCTCCTGAGGCTGTGTCACGGGTGCACGTCCTCAACCTTGGCAAAATAAACTTTCTAAATTAACTGAGACCTGGCTCAAATTTTGGGGGTTCACAGGTACACACCACAATCAGCTGGAGAACTTTCCAAACCATACCCCAGGCTCCACCCCAGATAAGCGAATCAGAATCTCCAATGGGCGGGGCCCAGGCACCAGTAAGTTTTGAGCGCTCTCCAGGTGATTCTAAGAGGCATCTGGAACTGAGGACCGCCTGGGTTCCTGCTCTGGGATTTGGTTGCACATTGGTATTACCTGGCAAGCTTTAAAAATGACTGACGTCTCCTCCTACCGGTTCTGTATTAATTGGCATAGGGTGTGGCAGAAGATCAGGATTTTAAGAAGTTTACTGGGCCATTGAATCTATGGCAAAGATTGAGATCCACTGCTGTGGGCATTTGAGTTGATATCCCGTGCTGCAGACACACAGCACTTGTTTCACCTCTACCCCACCACCCTGCCAAATTAAATACATCAATAATACATAAAATTATGTTATATGTGTTATATACATATTTATACTTACATATACACTGTTGGCTAAAGGAACAAAATGTTAAGCTTTTAAAGAATTAAAGTTAGTTTCATTCAAAAGTCTTATGGAGGATGATAAGACTATAAACCAAGGCCTCCAGCCACAGAGCAGTCCTGCCAGACCACCAAGGCAGTGTTTCAGCCCATTGCTTACATACAGGTGGTGGAGGTTCTGAATGTGCAAATTCATCTCCAACTTGTTCAGAAGTTACATCGAAGTAAGGATCATATCAAGTCTTCGGTGTGAGAGTGTATCTGGTCATAGATTACAGAAGCATAGTCACCAACCCCATTGGACATTATCTTCTGTGTAGGAAAAGGCAAAGCTAAGTAGTGACTCAGGCAAGAGACATGGCAAGCACGTGCCTTACTCCATTTTGTCTTCAAAGCATCTTTCCAGAGAGCTGCAGGTTGTCGCAGAGTCAGGGGGTTTGGGAAATTATGCTGGCAAGCAGAAATGAACAAACATGGTTTCTTACATTTGTTACTTTGTCTACAAGACACACACACACACACACACATCCTTTGAGATCAGTAATTTAAGAGCTCATAAAAATTAGAAAACAAATTGCGGCATGCACACACCCACAACACACACACACACACACACACCCCACACACAGTCCATTAGCCCGTCACCGTACTCTCCATGGTTGACTCCAAATTCATCCCACAGACCAGAGATAAACCTTCATTGGAACACACAGAATAGTTTTCACATGGGAGTTCTAGTGATGAATGAGTAATTGTAGTTTCCTTGGAATTGAAGACAAAATCTACCCTTTTCTTGAACATTTACTGCACCCATGCATTTTCTTAGTTATCTCATGTAAGCCTCTAGGGCACCACAGTGAAGGAGACACTGTCATCCTCATTTTCGATGAGGTAAGTGTAAAGGCTCACACGGTGATTACTTTGAAGGGAACACCACTCCTTTGAATGTCTAAGTCCTGGAATTTTTCTTCAAATCAGCCATAATCTTTTACAATCACACCTTGTATGTTCCCAGAATGTTCTGTTAAATAGGATTTTTGTAATGTGATTCTCACTTTAAAGGCACCCAGGGAATTTGGTATTTTTAGGGAACACTTCAGAGAACCATTTTATAAAAACAAATAACCCTTTAGTGCTGTGAACACTAAACTCTTAATGTAGCTGTTTTGTGAGTTAGGTGTTTTTTCAGAGCTGATTTTTTTCCAGTATACTAAATCTGTTTTCAATGCATATCCCAAAGAGTGTATGAGTAAGTAAGAGAAGATTTAAGAAACTAAGTGTTCTGAGTAGAAATCGTAAGCTTTCAAAGCCTGCCCTCTAACATAATAATGATAAAGAAATTTTAAGCTCCCTCCCTCTCTCAATTTTCCAGTTGCAAAATTTGAGTCATTTATTTGAGTCATTTCTTTCTAGAAGAATGTCTAATAGAATTTAAGACCACGTCTCTGCATCCTACTTAAGTGGCCTTTCTATCATCAATTTTCTGTCATTGTGGCAGATGGGCTGACTGACTGCTGAAAGGCTGGGGTGACTTGGTTGGCTACAACAACAGCATCGACCATCCCTAACCCAACTGTTCTGTACTCCACTGTTAGTAATATGAGAAAAACCTAACTCAGCTGCAATCGTCTACTTGGTTGTACCATAGGCAGAGAAATAAACAGAGGCATAGGACTTCACAACAGAGTGTTCCTTTTAAAAAAAACTGAAAAGTAGAGTATTTTACAAGTTCTCAACCAAGCGCGGCAGTTATATCCTAGGGACCTAACAGAGATAACCTCTCGGTAACTACTGGTAAAAGACGGGGATGGAACACAGAACAAACACCTGGCACTGGACTGAAACTTAGAAGAAGTTACACATTGAAGTATGGGCAGGCTTTATTCAGAGGCTGGCTTCTAAATGTTCAGAACCCAAATTCACAGGTGGTGGTTACATTCCCTAAGTAGCCTAGAAATGCTTATTTAGTCCTTAACATTCTTGGAGAGTAGCCCAGACACTAGCTTTGCTAAGGTCTGGGCCCTAAAATGAGGTAGGTGACATGATACTGGGAGAAGAGGAGGAAGTGAAAAAGAGACATAGAGAAAAAGTAGAAGGTAGAGGGAGTGAAATATGTTGGCCTGAAACAAAATTCTGAAGTAATAAAATAAACATTTAGGTTTGACATTTCTCAATCTCACTTTTTGAACTACATTCCCAGTACTTCATCAAATTAACACTCAGGCCTATACTCTCTCCATCCAGTGCTTAAAACTCATCTTTATCTGCTTAAATCAGAGTTCCACTGGGAATAGAGGATTCGTTCCCACCAGACTAACCCTCTCATAGAAGACAACTATAAACCCTTTTAAAAATACAAAAATTAACCCTAAGGCCCTAGAAACTCACCAAAGCATGAGAAAATGGAGGCGGGCAGAGGGAGTCTTACTTAGGAGAATGCTGAGTGCTTTTATAGTTCTTTGTCTCTGGACTCAGTCGACACTAGGCCAGGCAGCTAAAAGTGGGATTGAAAATCAGCAGTCTTTTAGCTTGAAGAATGAGTAGACAGACATTGGTGTGACCACTGCAGCTGGAAAGCCAGAGGGGAAATCCTGGAAAGGGGGTGACCAAGGAGAGTGCTAGATTTTTCACATAAACTAAGCCCAAATCTCTGGCTCATCCCTGAACTGTGCATAGTACAGGGCAGACCCCAAGAAGCCTAGCCGGGGCTAAAAGATCTGAACAGATATTTCATCTCCTGCCTACCTCAAAGGAAAAAGAGTTTGAGTCTGAGACCAGCTAATGCTGCTGAAACAAGCAAAAAAAAAAAAAAATCAATACTCTTCAGAGGAACATAACAGAATTCAGGGCCTCAACAACATATATACAGAACACAATCCAAAATTACTAATTGTATCATGATACAGGAAAATGTGACCTATACTCAAATGAAAAGGCAATCAACAGCGACTAACCCCACAATGGCCCTAATGTTAGAATTAGCAGGTAAGAATTTTAAAGCAGTTTCTATAACTTAAGAATGAAAAGAAAAACTGGCTCATAATGAAGAAACAAATAGATAATTTCATTAGAGAAATAGAAACTATTAAATGACTGAAATTCTGGTACTAAAAAAAAGAATATCTGAAATAAAAAATTGACTAGATAAGTTTAACAGAAAACAAGATAACAAAATAGAGCACCCATGAGCTTGAAAAGAAAAATCAATACAAATTATTGAATCTTGAAAACAGGGAAAAATTTTTTTTAAAAAAAGGAGATCATCAGCTGGGTGCATTGGCTCATGCCTGCAATCCCAGCACTTTGGGAGGCTAAGGTAGACAGATTGCTTGAGCCTAGGAGTTCAAGACCAGCCTGAGCAGCATGGCAAAACCAAGTCTCTACAAAAAAAAAAATACAAAAATTACCCAGGCGTGGTGGTACATTCCTGTAGCCCCAGCTACTCAGAAGGCTAAGGTGAGAGGATCGCTTGAGCCCAAGAGGTCAATTCTGCAGTGAGCTGCAATCATGCCACTACACTCTACCCTGGACAACAGAGCAAGACCCTGTCTCAAAAACAAAAAGGACAATATCAAAAGATCTAACATACATAAAATTGGAATTCTAGAAGGAAATAGAGAGAAAATGGGGTAGAAAAAATATCTGAAACAAAGCAGGGCACAGTGGCTCACACCTGTAATCCCAGCACCTTGGGAGGCCAAGGCAGGTAGATCACCTGAGGTCAGGGGTTCAAGACCAGCCTGGCCAACATTGCAAAATCCCATCTCTACTAAAAATACAAAAATTAGCCAGGCATGGTGGTGGGTGCCTGCAATCTCAACTACTTGGGAGGCTGATTTGAACCCAGGAGGTGGAGGTTCTAGTGAGCCAAATCACGCCACTGTATGCCAGCCTGGACAACAGAGTGAGACTCCATTGCTCTCTCTCTCTATATATATATATATATATATTTGAAACATCTCTCTCTCTATATATATATATATATATCCATCTCTCTCTTTCTCTCTCTCTCTCTCTCTCTATATATATATATTTGAAACAATAATGACCAACAATTTCCCAAACTGGGGGAAAGAAATTAAATTTGCAGATTCAAGGAGCCTAGTAAGGGCCGGGTGCCGTGGCTCACGCCTGTAATTCCAGCACTTGGGGAGGCTGAGATCAAAGATCAGAGAGGCTTGATCAAGAGATCAAGACCATCCTGGCTAACACAGTGAAACCCCAGCTCTACTAAAACTACAAAAAATTAGCCGGGGGTAGTGGCACATGCCTGCAGTCCCATCTACTCGGGAGGCTGAGGCCGAGGAATTGCTTGAACCCAGGAGGTGGAGATTTGCAGT
>NW_012107586.1:4985153-5031209 GCF_000951045.1 Mandrillus leucophaeus | reverse complement strand
AAGCCTAGTAAACCAAAAAAGAATAAATAAATAGAAAAATGCAACTAGGCACATTATAATCAAACTGCTAAAATCAAACAAAGAAAAAATCTTGAGTGCAGCCAGAGAAAAACAACACATTATATACAGGAGAATAATAATATGAATGACCGTTGACTTCTGATCAGAGAAAAGAATGAACGCCAAAACACAGTGAAGCAACATCTTTATGATGCAGGAAGAAAAATCTGTCTACGTGAAATTGTATGTAAGAAAAATATCCTTCAAGAATAAAGAAAAAATAAAAACATTTTCAGATACATGAAAACTTGGAGAACCTATCACCATCATACCTGCACTACAAGAAATGTTAAAGAAAATTATTCAGACTGGAAGGAAATGACCAGTTGAAACTTGAATCTTTAGGAAAGAATAGTATCGGAAGTGGTAAAATATGGGTTAAAAATTAATAGTTATTTATATTTATTTATTTAGAAGATACATGAGCATTTAAAGCACAAATTTAATGTCCTATTTATTGTGTGGTTTATGACACATAGATGTAATACATATGACAGCTACAGAATAAAGGATGGAGGGTGAGGGTCAAAGGGACAAAGAATCTAATAGTTCTTATATTTTTTTATAAAATAGTACAACTTTAACTCTATATGAATACACTATAAAAAATTAAGGAATTGAGGTTATATGTCATAATCTCTAGAACAGCCAGTTTTTTAAAAACTGTCAAGAAGTATTCATTCCTAGTAAAAAAAAAAAAAAAAAGGCTTAAGTCTACAGAAAGAATTCTGAGAAAATGTTCACAGCAGCTTTATTCATGAGTCAAAAATTGGTGTACATTAACAGGACAATAGCTAAGCATCCTGTACTATATTAATACAGTGGACACATAAAACACTAAATAACAAAAGGAAAGAACTGCTGATACATGCAACAACAGGGATGAATTTCAACAACATTAAACTTAATAACAACGTTCTAGAAGAGATTAAATCTAACTGTAGTGAAAAAATACCAAACTTGGAATAGAACAAGATTTGCTTGAGAAAAAATAAGGGAACTTTCTAGGGAGAGAGTAATGTTCCATATCTTAATAAGAGTTTGTATTACACAGGTGTATGCATTTGTCAAAACTCATTGAAGGGCATGACTAAGATTTGTGCAATTCATGATATGTAAATTTACCTCAAAAAATAATGGGGTCAGGTGTAGTGGCTCATGCCTGTAAGTCCAGCACTTTGGGAGGATGGGGCAGGAGGAATGCGTGAGACCAGGAGTTTGAGACCAGCCTGGGCAACATAGTAAGAGCCTATGTCTATAAAAGTTTAAAAATCAGCTAGGCGTGGTGACACACATCTGTAGTCCCAGCTACTTGGAAGACTGAGGCAGGAGAATCACTTGAGCCCAGGAGTCTGTACAGTGAGCTATGCTGGCACCACTACACTCCAGCCTGGGTGACAGTGCAAGACCCTGTCTCTAAAATTTAAAAAGTAAAAATTGAACAATTAACAAATATCAAACTCTAGTTAATGATATATGTGTTAAGATATATAGGGAGAAGTGTTCTGGTGTCTTCAATTTATTTTGAAATGCATCCAAAAAATGAATTAATGGATGGTGTATTAGTCCATTTGCATGCTGCTGATAAAGACATAACAGAGACAGAGCAATTTACAAAAGGAAGTTTATTGGACTTACAGTTCCATATGGCTGGGAAGGCCTCACAATCATGGCCGAAGGCAAGGGAGAACAAGTCACATCTAACGTGGATGGCAGCAGGCAAAGAGAGAGCTTGTGCAGGGAGAATCCCATTTTTTTAAAACCATCAGATCTCTTAAGACTTATTCACTATCACGAGAACAGCATGGGAAAGACCCGCCCCCATGATTCAATTACCTCCCCCCAGGTTCCTCCCACAACACGTGGGAATTCAAGATGAGATTTGAGTGGGGACACAGCCAAACACAGGAATGAAGAAATAGCTACGTAACAAAGAAAAATGCCAATGTTGAAATATAGGAGGTAGCTTATAGTAAGCTGAATAATGATCCCCAAATATGTGCACACCCTAATCCCTAAAACCTGTGAATATGTTACCTTACACAACAAGAGGTATTTTACCAACGGGATTAAGAATCTTAAAACGCAAAGATTATCCTAGAGTATCAGAATGGGCCAAATGTAATCCCAGGGTCCTTAAAGAGGGAGGATCCTGACAGAAGGCCAGAGGCAGAACAACTGGTATGACTGCAGAAGCATAGAATGATGGGACCACAAGCCAAGTAATATGCACATATTCTAAAAGCTGGAAAAGGCAAGGAATAGATCCCCCTTGGAATTTCCAGAAGTAACACATCCTGCTAGTACCTCGATTTTTCATAAGCCTCATTTTAGACCTTTGACCATCAGAATTGTAAGATAATACATTTGTGTTCTTTTAAGCCACTAAATTCATGGTAATTTGTATAGGAGCAACAGGAAACTCATACACAAATATAACATATATATGGCTGTTCACTGCCTAATTCTCTGGGTTTTTCTGTATATTTGAAAATTTTCATGTTAAAATATTGAAATTTTTAAAAAACTTCCATTGGCCAAACGTAGGAATAGGTCAAAAAAAAGCTAACTGTACTATTTTACTCCAATATCTGCTCAGCTAACAACTTCTCAACTCCCTCAATGTTACTTAAAGGTTTTAAGTAGAACCCTTGCGAGTCATTAGAATTTTAATTACCCTGATTAATAAAATCTATAAAATTCCATTAATTTTATTTATCTCCTACTGATTGATAAAATTGCAATCAGTAGGAGAGAAAGTGAAATAAAATTCTCTGGAGAATATAGAAGAAATCATTGATTTTATTTAAGGAATCCATCACACTGGAAGATGGGCCTGGCCTGGAAGCTCTCCTGGATCCCATTCCCTCAGATGTTACCATTGTTTATTTCTTCTTCTACTTCTGAACCCACAGGTCCAAATACCCAAGATGTGTTGTTTGGTTGGTACAAAGGTAATTGAGGTTTTTGTCATGACTTTTAATGGCAAAAACCACAACTACTTTTGCACCAACCTCATAGTTTACTGTTTCTTTTCTTCCCAGGAATCCAGGAATAGAAGGAAGAAATTAGGATGTGGGTAGGGGCCAGCAGCAACTCTTTGAATGACTGGGTCAATGACTTATATGTAAAGATCAATTCTAAGTTAAGTGCTAATGAATCAGAGATCAGCTATATTAGAGAAAACTAGTCTCCTTTTTACCCAAACAATGACCAATTTTGGTCTTTTCCCTTTTTCTTTTTTTTTTTTTTTTTTCCTTTTAGATTTTAGTCATCCAAATCTAGAAATTAGCCTTCATTATATTATTCTAAGAGTACAACTGCCTTTTAAAAGAACAGTAAAAATTCACACTAATGAGAAAAGAAAAAGCAGGCAAATCTTAAAGTTGATCTTATAATTTCTGGTTCCAAATGGCAAACACAAACTTAAACAAAAATTTTACACTAAGTTGATAGGCTAAGCCATGAATAAAAACAGTAATCATAGTCATGCATGAAAGAACTTGTACACACCCTCTACACAGTTGTGTTCTCAGAAAGGGGGAGATCTGACTTCTCAAAATCTGTTTTTCAAGCAAAATGAATAAACATCTCAAATATTTTATAAGTGCCAAATATGGCAGATGGCATTTGCATGAGGATTATATAACCACACTGAAAACCAACCATAAAGTTCTAAGAATATACACAGAGTGAAAATACCTCTAACTCATCCTCTCACTAACCAGAAAAGCTGTCCCTCAGGGAGGGCCCACAGTCTTTGAAGGCTCGATGGAGAATTGTAATCAGGGGAGAATTCCATTTCTCTGGCTCAAGAATAAAACTGAAATCAAGAGTTCAGTCAGTGCTAGTGTTTTCTCATTATCACAAACAGTCCAGTGATTTGAACCTAACAGCCAGTGAATTCAAGGAGGATCTACTTTGTAAACCCTTGAATTATTTTCATGAAACATACAGATTTTTCAATTTTGTAGTTTTCTGAGCAACAGATATATCTTCAGCAATCACTTATGTCCTGTTTAGTGCTAGGCTTTAATCATGTCTCAATATACATTTTGGATAAATGAATGTATGAATATGTGAAGTTATGTTTTAATAGATGGTCTTGTTCTGTAATGAAACATGAGGGAAAATCTTTTTCCCCCTCAATCAGACCATAACCTCTTTCTTTTTAGAAAGGGAGCCAACATTTATCCCATTGCACCTAGCAAAGGTGGCACATTTAGCCTCTCTACAAATACATGTTGACTGGTTAATATGGCTGTGGATAGGCAAGTACAAATCTTTGTATGGTCATATGTTTTATGTTTTTTTGAGTAAATTCTTAGAAGTGGAATTGCCAAGTCATGTGGTAAGTACATGTTTGATTTTATAAGAAATCGCCAAGCTCAGGATTTATAAGTAGCTATGTTTACAAGTGGCTATATTGTTAAACTAGATTTATTGAGCTACAATTTTACATAAAATTCACCAATTTTAAGAGTACAATTGGATAAATTTTAACAACGTTTACAATCATGTAACTACCACTATAATCAAGCCATCACCCCAAAAAGTGTTTTCCTGCTCTTTTGTCACCAATGCCATCTCCCTACTCCCTAACCCCAGGAATCCACTGTCTATCACTATTGTTTTATGTTTTCTAAAATTTTATATAAGTTGAATCATACACTGTCTGGCTTCTTTCACTTATCATAATGCATTTGATATTTATCCACACTGTTGTATCAATAATTCATTTTTTTAACGTTTTTTGAGACAGGGTCTTGCTCTGTTACCCAGACTGGAGTGTAGTGGCACAATCACAGCTCACTGAAGCCTCAGCCTCCTAGGCTCAAGCAATCCTCCCACCTCAGCCCCTCAAGTGGCTGGGACTATAGACGCCAGTCACGGCACCCAGGTTTTTTTCTTTCTGTTTTGTAAAGATGGGATCTAGTGATATAGCCCAGGCTGGTCTCAAACTCCTGGGCTCAAGTGATCCTCTCGTCTCATCTTCCCAAGGTGCTGGGATTACAGGCATGAGCCACCATGCTTGACCCATTCTCATTCCTGGGTTGTATTGTACGGATATACCAAAGTTGATGGGTATCTGGATTGCTTTCAGTTTTGAGTAGTAAGAATAAAAGGGCCATGGACAGGCAAATATAAGTCTTTTTATGCTCATATGTTTTATGTTTTCTTGGGTAAATTCTTTGGAGTGGAATTGCTAAGTCATGCAGTAAGTATATGTTTGAATTTATAAGAAACTGCATTCCCACCAGAAGTATATAAGCATTCTGGTTGTTCCACATCCTCATCAATACTGATGGCTCATAGTTGTATCTCATTGTACAGTTTTAATTTGAATTCCCCTAATGACTAAAGTTGTGAAATACCTCTTCATGTGCTTGACAGATTAATTCCAATTACTAGGTTTTTTTATCTACTATTAAGAACCGCATCAGAAGGGTCCAACATTTTCTTCCAGAACATAGCCACTTGTAGACCCACAGCTGGGCAGAGTCTAGAATGACTGTCTTGAGATAAACCACACCTAGGAAAAGATGCACGCCTAAAAGGGATCCATACTTTAGAACAATATTTCAAACCTAAAGTTGGATAGTTAAGGCCAGATTAATTATCCATTTCTTCTTCCTTAGGAGAGAGAGGGGCGGAAAACTCTCATCTCACAAATAGATCTGGAAATGGTGCAGCAGTTCCTTCTCTAACAGTCTTAACTAGACACCCCCACACAGCACATCACTAGCTATCAGATGGCCATATGAGATGTGAAGCCTTCAGAACACTAAATTTGCCTCTCAAAAGAACCAAATGTTAAGCTGTACCACACATGTCGTTAGTCTCTTGTAGTATTCAATTTTCTCTTCATCTTATTATTTTTAGGTGGAATTCAAAACACCCACCAGGGATTTTTTTTTTCTTATGAGAGAGAACATTGTTTTGGTAGAAAATGTGTTTAACTCCTAATCATTTGTCAGGGTTGTTTTTTTTTTTTCATATGAGATGTAGCTTTCCATCTACTTAAAGTACAGTAAATTACTCATATTCAGGACATCAAACAATGTTACCCCTTTACTTAGGAAAAGAATAAAATCAGTCTACACAATTATCCTCTCCATCAGTAACAATCTTGAAAAAAGTTCTAGGGAACTACTTCTCTCTACAACCCCTCCAAATTCTTCACTAGAAATGAGTATAGGCCCTGGGTCTCCTCCTCCCAATTTCTGTCTTCACTCCAACTGTATACCGTAAAGCTTACTCGCCAATCATTAATTTGGAGAATCAAGCTCAATAAATTGTATTTTTTTCCAAAACAAGAGGTCTCTTCAGAAGTAATTTATATAATAACCTTATTGCTTTTCATCAGAAAAGAAGAAAAAAAAGATTTGAGGCAAAAATCCATTTACAACTGAGATCCATTAATTTGCATCATCTCCTTCTGTAACCTTAATTTGTACTTATATCTGCTTGGTGATTACAAATTTAATTGGCCAGCCCACACTTTGACTCTGTGGGTGCAAAAGTATGGCCAGGATGAAATGAATAAATCTTTCTTTCAGGGACTCTAGATGACTCTATTCTCTTTCATAAACCATGGGTGATGGTAACTACATCTGTATCAAACTAGATTTCAGTTTCCACCTTTAGGATAAAGGGACTATTCCATTTTTATAAATGTTAAATGATTGATTTATTTCTTTAACAAGAATATTTTCCAATGTGACACATATCATTTTAAATAAATGTAAGTTTAAATTAAACATAAGTTTAAATGCCTAAGATTTGGCTAAAGAAACAGACCTGGTATCAGATGAGAACAGTATGTTTCATTCACTTATGTGTTAATTACTCCAACAAGGAATAAGTCCCCAAAGACATTTTTCTTGACATCTATCAATCAGTTCTTTTGTGGAAATTGAAGTTTCAAAATTCAAAAGGATTGATAAACACAATTACAGCTTGCCTCCTTTTCTATTTTCTCATAGTAGTCCTTATCCACAATCCATCTCCGTATCCAGCCCCAGGACCTTTTAAATCCCAAATAGTTGCCCCTGCTGCCACCCCTAGTATACTCCAAAACACCAGCCCCATAACCACTCATGAGCTCACCTTCATTCCCTTCATCTCTGCGGTCACAGGAAGAAGAAAAACACGGTCTAACCCATTTCTGTAGTTGTGCCCTCTTGTGACTAAAAGACTTGGTCTGCTTGAAGCCAAATTCACAATGCAATGTGCAGCAGAGGCATGAGGGAATCTGAAAATAGCATTCTTACAGCTCAAAGCACCATCTTAATAAGAAGCACTGATTTTGCTTTTTAAAAAATTCGCTACACATGGTAATTATTTAAACCATGAATTAGTAATGCTTTCCCAATATCATATATATGTCCAAACATGGTTATTCCCTTTAACAAGAAGTTTACCTGTGGGTATGGGATGAGGGGAGAAACTCAGCTCAGGCTGCCCTAGTGAGCTGCAGATGCAGAGCCCAAGAAGGGTTACAGGCTGGGGCACAACAAGAGTGGGCCGGTGCCCTAGAATTCTTAAGCCACCTGTGCCAATATCTGTCTTCCTCTTTGCCTCCTCCCCGGACTAGAGCAGGGCTGCAACCATGCCACTTTGTAATGGTTCTTCCATGAGGCTGCTGCAATAAACGCTTGCTAGTGGGCCAGTTGATTGAACCTGCAAAGCCTTCCAAACCCTGAAGGCTCACAGACCTCAGGCCTTGGCTAGGATTTGCTCACCACAGGAGCCCGGGGGAGTCTCTGGAGTCCCCCACTTTCACTCTCATGCCTGCCAAGTGGACTCTCAAGTAGAAGGAATTTAAAGGAGAGGAAGAAACCCAGCTTGGAACATGGTATTTCCAATAAAACTGGTCCTTTACCGATCTTCACAGCATTTACTGTTGCACCAAGGATGCATGGTTTCCATAAGCTGAGAAATGAAGTGAGAAGGCCAAAGGAGGTTAGAGAATGTGTAACCTGAAGTCATCAATTCTCAGAGCCAGAGTGACCTGAAAGGTCCTCTAATCCATTCATTTTGTTTTAACAGATCAAAGTACTACAATCAAGAGAGGGTAGGTATGGCTTACCCAGGATTATAATCTGGTGATCAATAAATTGATCCAATGCACCCTCTTCCCTTTACAGTGCTTACTGCTGCCACGCACTGTGCTGAGTGCCCCACTTCAGAGATTATTTCATTTAAACCTCACGACAATCCTATAAGGAAGGTACTCTATTCTCATGTTACAGATGAAACTGAAGCCTATTTAAGACACTGGCCAGAGGTCACATAGCAGATAGATGGAAAAGCCCATGCCTTTAACCATACGTTTTATACTCTGACATTCAGTATTCCTGCTGTGACCCTAGGAATTTCCTGAATCATCACTACCTACATTATTTTCAGGATCCTTGTAGAATCATATAGTCATAGAGAGCCAGGATAACCCATTTCTCCAAAATGTCAAAAAACAGATTGATTGTAGCTGCTTCCCATGAGTAGGATCTGATAACTGTTTCAGTCTTCTCCGTACTCCAAGCAAACTGGAGGATTTACAAAAAGGCCAAGTCCACTTGACCAATCTTGAGAAAATATATCCTTATTTCATTTTGAAAGGGCTTCTCAATATTTTCTACATTTCTCACAACCCAAACACTTTTGACGCTACCACCTCCAACAGTCACAGGCGTCCAGCTCTGCCTCTGAACACCTAACATGAACACGTTGACCCAGCCGGTAGCATCCCACAGCCGGGGAGCATGTCCCACAACCCTCAGGGTGTGTGGACATTTAGTGAGGACTTTCCACTCGTTCGAAAACAAAAGACATGAAGACCTTCCATTGAAGAAGTCTGGTCTGGGATATTCTTTTTTTCTTTTCTTTTTTCTAGAGACAGGGCTTCACTCTGCCACTCAGCCTGGAGTGCAGTGGCACAATCACAGGACTCCTGGGCTGGGATATTCTGAAATGTACAAAGTGGTCCCAGAGACATTTGAGATGAATTTCCCACACCAGCAATATTTCCCAACTGACAGCACAGTGGTTGGGCAGAAAGACGTTCTCAGAGAAGCAATATAGGGTCGTGATTAAAGAGAGTAGGCTCTGCAGTGAAACCTTGGTTTCAATCTTGTATCTTCCATTTCCCAGTTTAGAGATCTTAGGCAAGTTAGCAACCTCCCTGAGCCTCTAGTATCCCCATCTGTAAAAGACAAATAGCAGCTACCTCACCAGGCTGGTGTGAAGATTAGATGAGATAATGTAAGTGTCTAGCACTATGCCTGGCACATAGTAACTCAAGTTAACGGTTGTCTTTTTATATTTCGGTTGTATTAACTGTGCCTCATTTCAGGGAAGGATGTTTCTTCATCCCAATTCCAGGAGAGAAAAAAAGGATGCGATGGGGGTCAAATTTGGGGCAGAAAATTCTAATGCTGGTGAATTCCAAGGCCAGGAAAATCCAAAGGAATGACTCTAAGTCTGGGCACGAACAGAGAATGCAGCCAATTATACCAACTTTCCAGTACTTCAAGTATATATTTATAGCATATGTTTAGGTGTTTATGCTGTATATGTAATTAGCCATTTTTCTTCAGCATATCCAGTAATTATTTTATCAAATGCACATCTGTTTTAATTAGGCATGTACACACTTTACTATACTGTAAAATGTCAAACGCACTGTAAAATAGCTCAGAGTACATTAACACATAAAAACGAAAATTCATGTGACATATCACAAACAGCTGCAAGAAGCTCATAGACCCAACCAGCTGCTACTCCACAACTTCTAGCCAACGGCTGTTCTGTCAGGTCCTTCAGAGATTACTCCCATACTGGAGCTGCAATTTCTGTTTTCAGTTCTCTTGCCTTGACGTGACTGTCAGAAATGATGTGTGGTGATGCAGGTGTAACTTGGCTGGTACCACGCATGCCAACCCATCTTCCATTTGCCAAGCCGGAGAATCTTAGTGCAGATGATAAGACCAAAAATCTCAAACCCAGGAGGGCTTCAGCTGCCAACTGGTACAATTCCCTCATTATACGGATGGGGACACTGAGAACCAGATGGAGGAACTGAACTGGTGAATGAAGTAGGATCATTCTGTGTCATTCAATGCCCGATCCAGTGTTCCTTCTACCCCACTGGTTTCTAATCATGACTGTATCAGAATCATCAAGGGTACTGATACAAAATGCTGATTCCCAGAGCTCACCTTGACCAAGAATCTTATGCAGAAGATCTGAGGTAGAGCCAAGGAATAGATATTCTAACAAAGGGTGCAGTAATACCAAAGCAGCCAGTTCAGGGACCTGCATGGAGGGACTGCAGTGGCCACATCTCACTGTGTTTCTCCCTGACATTTCTTCATACTCTGTTCCTTAGGTTCTCTCCATTTCTGATTGGCAGACACTGACAGGACTTTAACGGTCTATGACTGTTGACTTGCCAGAATATTGGAATTGACTAGCCCGGAAGCACACAAAATCTTTTCTGAAGGGAATATATACTGGTAGATTATCAATGTTACCCCTTAGCTAAGCCATTTCTAACGACATTGCACTCTGGCAAGTGCTCTGTGCGCAGAAGCACATAGTTCCCATGTTCAGTTACTTTCCACAGAGAAGAACTTACCAGAAATCCCTCAGCACTGCTGCTAAGTTATAATCTCACAGGTTTTCTGACTTGTTGATCAGCAATAGACCAGCCAATAAGTAACAAGTCAGAATAAAGAAAAATATCGATTATCTAAATAAATACAGATTTGACAGATATGACACTCATAATTTTATATTTTTTTAAAAACTGCTCAGTAAACTTTGAGTAGAAGAAAAACCATGTAGTCTAATAAAGAGCATCTAGAAAATATAAACACAAACTTATAGCTAGCATCATATGTAATGGTAGAAGAGTAAATACTTTCTTCCTAAGATGGAAACAAATATGTCTGCTTTCATCAATTCTATCAAACATTTAATACCTGGAGGTCTTAACTCAAGCAATAGAAACAGAAAATATAAGGCATAAATATTAGAAAGAAATAGGTAGAACGACCTTTATTTGCAGAAAATATGATTGTCTATGTAGAAAATTCTAAGGAATCTACCAAAATTAAAACCTACTAGAACTAATAAGTGAATTTAACAGGGTTGCTCTATATAAAGTCAATGTTTTAAAAAAACTCAACTGTATTTCTACATACTTGCAACAAGTATTTGAAAAATCAAAAATTTTTAAATAACATAATATCACCAAAAACATAAAATACTTCAGCATAAGTTTAACAAAGGATATGTAAGACCATTACACTGGAAACCATAAACATTGCAGAGAAAAATTAAAGACGACTTAAATGGAGAAAGATACTATGTTCATGCATTGGAAAACTCAATATTGCTAAGACACCAGTTCTCTAACATTGATCTATTGCTTTAATGTGATCCCAATCAAAATCCCAGAAGAGTTTTTTTTTACACAACTTGTTTTCAAGACTTACTATAAAGCCATAGTAATTAAGATAGTATGATATTGGTATAAGAATACACAAATAGGGAGGTAACATTCTTTTCAAATGCTCCTGGAATATTCTCTAGGATTGATCCTATGTTAGGCCACAAGTCTTAACAAATTTAAGATGAAAATTATATCAAGTGCATTTTCCAACACAATGATATAAAACCAGGGGGAAAAAATGAGAAAAATTGGGGATTTCACAAATACACAGAAATTAAACAACAAACTCCTGAATAACCAGTAACTCAGAGATCAAAAGGGAAATTTAAAAATATATATATCTTGAGACAAACAAAATGTAAACAAAACATACTGAGATTTATGAAATGCAGCAAAGGCTACTCTAAGATGGAAATGTAAAGGGATGAATGCCTACATTAAGAACAAACAGGCCGGGCGCGGTGGCTCAAGCCTGTAATCCCAGCACTTTGGGAGGCCGAGATGGGCAGATCACGAGGTCAGGAGATCGAGACCATCCTGGCGAATACGGTGAAACCCCGTCTCTACTAAAAAATACAAAGAAACTAGCCGGGCGAGGTGGCGGGCGCCTGTAGTCCCAGCTACTCGGGAGGCCGAGGCAGGAGAATGGCGTAAACCCGGGAGGCAGAGCTTGCAGTGAGCTGAGATCCGGCCACTGCACTCCAGCCTGGGCGACAGAGCAAGACTCCGTCTCAAAAAAAAAAAAAAAAAGAACAAAGAGATCTCAGATAAACAACCTGACTACAAACCTAAAGGAACCAGAAAAAGAACAAACCTCAGCCCAAAGTTAGCAGTAAGAAGAACATAATAAAAATCAGAGCAGAAATAAATAGTGATTTGAAAAACAACAGAAAACATCAATGAAACTAAGAGTTGCTATTTTGAAAAGATTAACAAAATTGACATTTAGCTAGAATAACTAAAGTGAGAAGATTCAAATAAAAAGGAGGAAACATAATTAATGCCACAGAAATACAAAAGATCATAAGAAACAACTATGAACAATTATTTACCAGCAAACTACATAACCTAGAAGAAACAGATAAGTTTCTGGAAACATGCAATCTACCAAGATTGAATCTCGAGAAAGTAGAAAATCTGAACAGACCAATAACAAGGAAGGGGATTGAATCAGTACTGAAAAACCTCTCAACAAAGAAAAGTGCAGGAGCTGATGGTTTCACTGGTGAATTCTATCAAACACTTAAAGAAGAAGTCATGCCAATGTTTCTCAAATTCTGCCCAAAAATTAAAGAGGAGTAAATGTGTCCATATTCATTTTATGAGTGTACTATTACCTGCATACCAAAGCCAGGCAGCCACATTACAAGAAAAGAAAATTATAGGGCCACTATCCATGATAAAGATATATGCAAATATCCTTTCAAAACACTGCAAACCAAATTCAACAGCACATCAAAAGGATCACACGCAATGATGAAGTGGGATTTATCCCTAGGACAGAAGAATGGTTCAATGTACACGAAACAATAAATGTGATACTTCATGTTAGCAGAATGAAGAATAAAAATCATATGATTATCTCAATCAATGTGGACAAAGAATTTGAAAAGTCAAAGTTCTTTCATAATAAAAACTCTCAACAAACTAGTTATAAAAAGAATGTGCCTCCATGTATACCTATGTAACAAAACTGCACGTTCTACACATGTACCCCAGTACTTAAAGTATAATACAGGTAGCATATGATGAAAAATTAATATATAACTAGAAAATAATGAAGATAACATTTAAAATGGCAATCACAAAAATATAAACCACCTAAAACTAATCTAAAAAGTGCATACCTTTTGGAGAAAATCACAAACTGTATTGAAAGACATTAAATAAGAACTAAATTTTTAAAAAATTATGCCTTAACACAATGAAGGCCATATATGAAAAGCCCACAGCTAACATCATACTCAATGGTAAAATGTTGAAATTTTTTTCTATAAGATCAGGAATAAGACAAAGATGCCCATACTCACCTCTTTCACTCAGTATAGAAATGTCCTAGCAAAAGCGATTAAGCAAGAAAAAGAAATAAAAGGCATGTAAGTTCGAAAGGAAGAAGTAAAATTGTCTATTTACAGATGATATAACCTTATGTCTAGAAATCCCTAAAGACTCCACCAGAAATCTCTTAGAATAAACAAATTTAATAAAATTTCAGGGTACAAAAATCAACATACAAAAATTATTTGTGTATCTATATACTAACACTAACAAATGATCTGAAAAAGAAATTAAGAAAACAATCCCATTTACAATAGCATCAAAAAGAAAATGAAATACTTAGGAATAAATTTAACATAGGAGGTGAAGATCTATACACTGCAAGAGGAAGAAACTACTAACCATAAAGGACAAATTGATATATTGGATTGCACCCAAATTAGAACCTTCTGATCATTAAAAGATACTTTTAAGAAAATAAATGGGCAAGCCACAGACTGGGAGAAAATATGCTCAACACATATATCTGACAAAAAAAAATTTGTATGCAGAATAATGAATTCCTACCACTATATAATAAAAAAGATACAACCCAAAACTTAAGCATTCTAAAAAGAAAACTATAAAACTGGTCAATTAGCACATGAAATCATGTTCAACTCCATTAATCAATAGGAAAATGCACGTTAAAAATCACAAAGACATATTATTTCACATCCACGCAAATAGCCGAAATTATAAACACTAACACCACCAAAAGTAGGTGAGAAAGTGTAGCATCTGGAATGTTCATCCACTGCTGGTAGGAGCATAACATGGCACAGCCATTTTCAAAAGGTATTTGACAGTTTCTTATGCAGTTAAACATACATCTACCTATGGTCCATCAATTTAATCCCTAGATATTTCCCCATCTTCATCCATTTTGCACTGGTATAACAGAACACCTGAACTAGGTAATTTACAAAGAACAGAAATAGACTACTCACAGTTCTGAAGGCTAGGAAGTCCAAGAACAAGGCACTGGCAGGTTCAGTCGTCTGGTGAGGGCTGCATCCACGACAGTAAAGGAACATCGTGTCCTCGCCTAGGAGAAACAGGAAGGGCAAGCAAACTAAATGCTGCATGAAGCCTCTTTGATAAGGACCTTAATCCTACTCACAATAAAGGAACCTTCATGGCCTAATTACCTTTTACAGGCCCCACCTGTTAACACTATCACGTTGGCAATACCTGAATTTTAGTGGGAACATATTTAAACCATAGCATTCTGCCCCTGGCCCTCCAAAATTCATGTCATTCTCACAGGCAAATTACATGCATTTTATCCCAATAGCCCCCCAAAAGTTTTAGCTTGTGCCAGAATCAACTCAAATGTCTAAAGTTTAGCATCTCATCTAGATATCATCTAAATCAGATATGGGTGAGATTCAAAAGTGTGTTTCATCCTGAAGTAAATTGCCCTCCAGCTGTGAACTTGTAAAATCAAACAAATTACGTGCTTCCAAAATACAATGGTGGAACAGGCACAGGACAGACATTTCTGTTCCAAAAGGAAGAAATGGGCAAGAAGAAAGGGGTAACCAGTATCAAATTAAGTCCAAAACCCAACAAGCCAAACAATTAAATCTTAAGGTTTGAGAATAATCTTTGACTCCATGTCCCACCTTCCAAACACACTGGGGTGGAGGTTGAGTCCCCAAGATTCCAGAGGACCCTGCCCCCTGACTTTACTGGGAGCATCTCATGCCTCACCTGTCATGAGCGTAGTACAGTTCCTGCAGATCTCTCAGGCTGGTGTTACACACCGGTGGCTCTGCATGTCTGGGATCTCAGGAGTGGCCCCATTCCCACAGCTCCACTAGGCATTGCCCTAAGAACTACTCTCTATGGTGGCACCAGCCCCATGGCTATGCTGGATGTTGCCCTAGTGAGGACTCTATGGTGACTCTGCCGATGCACCAGGTTTCTGCCAAGGTCCTAAAGCTCTCTGAGGCATCCTTTGAAATGATGGTTGGGGAAGCCATACCTCCACAGTTCTTGCACTCTGTGTACCTGAAGAATTAGCACCATACGGACAACCACCAAGGCTCATTGCTTGTGCCCTCTGAAGCAGCAGCTTGAGCTCTGTCTGGGTGTGCCTGAGACACAGCTGGGGCAGCCACGGAGCATTGCACTGGAATGCAGGGAGCAGAGAAATAAGGTGGCCGAGCAACAAGATCCAAGGTCCCATGGGTGCCCTGTACTCCTCTCTTGAAATCATTATGCCCTCAAGGCCCTGGCACTCTGAGTCTGTGATGGGCATGGCAGCCTCAGAGATCTCTGAAAAGCTTTGGGGTCATTGTTCTGATGAAGAGCACCTGGCTTCCTTTAGCCATACTAACCCCTTCTCAAATGGTCACCTGGTCATACCATTGGTTTTCTCTCCTAAACACACCTTTTTACTCTTTACATGGCCAGGCTGAGAATTTTTCAAATTTTTATGTTCTACTTCCCTTTTAATGATCAATTCTGCCTTTAAGTCATTTCTGTTTTCTCACATCTTGCTATAAGCAGTTAAGAGAAGCCATGCAGCACCCTGAACACTTTGCTGCTTAGAGATTTCTTCTGCCAAATATCCTAGTTCATTGCTCATATCCAAATATCCTAGTTCATTGCTCATATCCAAATATCCTAGTTCATTGCTTTTTAAAAGTCCTAGGATTTGGACATACTTCAGCCAAGTTCTCTGCCATCATAACAAGAGCGGTCTTTCCTCCAGCTTCCAATACCTCGTTCCTCACTTCCAACTGAGGCTTCATCAGGATAGTCATTACTGCCCGTGTTTCTATGAACATTCTGGTCACAACCATTTAAGTGATCACTAAGAAGACAGAGGCTATTCCTACACCTCTCTTCTTCAAGCCCTCATTAGAATTTCCCTTAATTCTCTGTTCACAACCGTACAGGCTTTTTCCAGCATTCACTTGAAAACAGTCTCAGCCTCTACCCACTACCTAGTTCCAAAGCCACTTCCATAATTTTAGGTTTTTGTTGTAGCAACACCCCCACTTCTCTGGTACCAATTTCTGTCCTCGTTCATTTTGTTGCCGCTACAACAGAATTCCTGAGCCTGGTTACTTTATAAAGAATAGAAATTTCTTTCTTGCAGTGTTGGAGGCTGAGAAGTCTAAGATCAAAGCACTAGCAGGTGCAGCTGGCTGTCTGGTGACGGCGGCATCCTGCAACAGGAGGAATGCTGTGTCCTCACCCGGCAGAAGGTGAAAGGGCAAGTGAGCCAAAGACTGCGTGAAGCTTCTTCTATTTAATCCCATGCAACAGGGACGAGCCCTTGTGATCTAATTACTTCTTTAAAGTCCTATCTCTTAATACTATCACACTGGCAACACCTAAATTTCGGAGAGAATATATTCAAACCACAACATTCCTCAAAATAAAGACAAATTTCCCCCAAAAAAACAATACAAGAATGTTCACAGCAGCTTTATTCATATTCTTCAGAAAACAGTGCAAATGGTTATCAACAAAACAATAGAAAAATAAATTATAATATATTAATACAATGGAATACTACTCAGCAATAAAAATTAACCACTGAAACATGCAAAGACATAATGAATCTCACTGACATGCTGAGTGAAAGAAGCGAAGCTGGATACAAAAGAGTGCACACTCTAGGACTCCGTTTATGTATAGTTGTAGAGTGCGTGAAATCAATTTATGGGATTGAAGTCAGGATAATGATTGCCTCTAGAGGATGACAGAACTGACTGGGAAGGAGTTTTCTGGGGTGATAAAAATGTTCTATACCTTAATAGGGGTATAAGTTACACGGATGTTTATATTTATGAAAATTCATCAAACTGTACAATTAAGATCTATGGTTTTCACAGCAAATAAATTAAACCTCAAATATCAAAGAATAAATAAATACCAAGCAACACAGACACCTATTTTACTAAAATAGTGCTGCCTTCTCTTCTCTGATTCATTTCTTAACTTCCTTAGCAGTGTTCCTGTCACCTATCAAATAATTAACTTGTACTCAAATCTTTGTCTCAGATACTGCTTTTGCAAAAGTCTTTGCTACTGAGAGATGGAGCTGAGATCTGAAAACAGGTTTTTCTAATTCCAAAGTATTAACTCATCACACTGCCTTTGGCACTCATTTACAAATAAAGACTTTATTATATTATTATCAATCTATGACAGGTCAAGTAATCAGAAAACAAGAGAAAAAATGATGTTTTGAATCTAGAAGGTTACATTGGCATGTGTGTGTTTGTGTGGGGGGATGGGTGGGTGGGTGGGTGTGTGTTCTCCCTATCTTATGGAGAAACACCTGCTCTGCTTTTTAAGGATTGTACTAAAAATCCTTAATGCGTTCTAAAAATTAGAAGTGATTAGGCCACATTCTCTGAATGCAACACAGTAAAACTGGAAATTAACAACAAATGTGATATGTTTGGATATTTGTCCCTTCCAAATATCATGTTGAAATGTGATTCCCAGTGTTGGAGGCGGGGCCTGGTGGGAGGTGTTTGGGTCGTGGGGGCGGATCCTTCATGAATGGCTTGGTGCCCTCCCCTTGGTAATGAGTGAGTTCTCACTCTGAGTTCACACAAGAGCTGGTTGTTTAAAAGAGCCTGGCATCACTCTCGCTCCCTCTCTTACCACGTGATATGCCTGTTCCCACCTCACCTTCTGCCATGATTGGAAGCTCCCTGAGCTTCCTGAGGCCTCACCAGGCCTCACCAACAGATATCTGCAATATTGTATAATATTTTTGTTTTAAAATTTATTTTTATTTATACACACATATATATATACACACATACACGTATTTATAGGATATGGTTAAAACTGTACTATCATATAATACATAACCACATATATTTCCTACTATTTTAACAGAAGGTAAGATAATAAAGTTTTCAACTCAAGAAACTAAAAAAATGGCAAAATGGAACTCAAGCAAGGCAAGAAGATAATAAAGATAAATAAATACATAAAAGAATTAAAAATAGAAAAGCGAAGTTGATAAATGATACCAAGAATTGGTTCCTTGAAAATTCAGTAAAATAGACAAATCTCTGAATAAGCTAATCAATAAATATAAAAAGCAAAATCATAAATAAATGCATTTAGGAATGAAAGATGAAAGTGGAATACGGAGAAGATTTTTAAATTATAAGTAAAAAATGTACCCGGTATGTAAACATATTAGTAAATTTCTATGAAATGGATAACTTTTGGCAATGGCAGATGAGGGTGAAGAATAACAAACTGAATCAAGAAGAAGTCATTTTATTTTTAATTACCTTCAATAAAAAATCAAGTGATCCTCTAGGTAAGTTATTATACATTTTCAAGCATCCATTTTTTTCAGAGTTTTTGAAGCCAGTTATGTGGTGTTCAATCCAAGATTCTCAACCATGAAGGCCTTTTAAACTCCCTGATGTTGTCCACATGCTGTGGACACCAGTATGAAAGCGATTTTTCTGTAACATAATTGCACCAGGGAGAAAGCCCAAGCGATGCTACACGATTTAGAACAACAGAGGTTTCCAATCCATAACCTTGGCATCTTCCTAAATCTTTTTATAACTGTCCTTGTCTTGCCTTGGAATACATATCCGGCTCCTCATGCACGGGGAGGCAAGCAGCATGTGTAATCACAGTATAACTGGCCGGAACTGCTTCGTAAATGTCAAGTATGAATCCCATTGTCTCTTCTTCTTCTAATCAATCATCCAAATCTCCACAGGCCTTATTAACAGGGAGTCTAATATCTCCCTTTTAAGACTCCTCTCACCCTTTGATAATCCACACTGGCTGTGAACATTTCTCCAGGGCCGGTGGTTACACCTCTTTCTAGGAACATCAGCCATTCCCTCAGTACTCAGCTCCTCTGAGGGAGCCTCCTGGGGCTAGGACCCCCAAATCTAGCTCTGAGTGCTTTGGTTTACATCCAGCTGTAAACCATGTGTAGTGACCACATCCAGCTGCCACGTGAGCCTAGAGAGCTCAGTGAAGGAGTAACCAGGATCTACCAACACAGAGTCCGGGGGCTGCTTTCCTCCCCTAGGATTCATTGCCCAGAGGTCTGGACCTTCCCTTCTGAGCCCCAAAACTACAAGGAGTCTAACTAGATAACATCTCCCCCAGAAAACGGGGCTACTCTTCTAAACTGGTCCCCCCGGCACCTTCTTCCTAACTAACGCTCTGAGACTCTGCAGGTGATTCCAGAGCCCAGGTGGTCACCTGCTCTTCTGAGGGCCACCTTCATGGGTTTTTTGGCATAGGAAAAGACGCAACCCGCAAGTGTACCTATGCCCCATTAAAAGTCACTCCACATCCCTATCCAGTCACACCTGCCATCTTATCCCCATGTATAGGTTAGGAATTTGAAGCTCAAAGACTTTTGCCTAAGGTCACTTGGCTAAGCTTCCTTTCCTAGCTTTCTCTCTTCCTCGCTAAGCCCTTGTCCTCTTATTTCCCTCCATCTCTTCTTTTCCCCAGTCAACTTCCTCTTCTCCACCTTTGCGTTCATCAACAAATTTATTGAGAACAAATACTAATCCAATATTGCAGCAGGACATAGATGGTAAAGGAATAAGACATTTATTCACGATCTCACAAAGTTTGTAATCTAGTTATAAAAACAAGATTAGCAAATGACATGAAGCAGTCTTAAATAATTGTTGGATACTAATTTTATTTCTATGTCTCATTCTTTCTCCACCACAAACTCCACTCTTTCCTTTGTCTCTTGTGTTAAAAAAAAGTTGACTCTTTTTTATATTTCATTATATACATATATATATAGAGAGAGAGAGAGAGTGTGTGTGTGTATATATAATCACAAAGGCTAAAATGTACTTTGAAGTTTATAGGGAACAATAATAAAATGACATCTATGTACTTTCCATTATACTTAAGCAGCAAAAACATTACCAATCAATGATTGCCTCTTAGTAGGTAAGATAATTTATTCCTGTGGGTGTTTCAGAACAGACAGGATTTGGAAGACTGAGCATTGTCCCAATTAGAAGAGGTATATACACACACAGAAAGAAAAGAAACACTGCAATCAAATCTACGTATAGCCCTTCAGTTCAGAGACAGGGTATGGAGCTGATGGCCAAGAGTAACAGGACCTTGATCATAATATACTGTGACAGTTCAAAGAATTTGAGGGCTAATAAAGAAAATAATAACCCCCAATGAGTTTTACTGGGAGACATTTGGACAAGGTTGCATTAGAGGAGAAGCCCTTCATATCATGGGACTGTCCAGAAGGAACTACTGCTCTGAAGGGCAAGAGAACCAGGGAACTCTTGGGAGAGAGGGGGACCAGAAGGGGGGAGCAAAGAGGAGGGTTATGTCCACGAGATGTTCCTCAGCAGGATGGTAGAGCGGGTCTAGGTCAGAGAGCGTGGAAGGATGGGAGCTGCTTGGGTCTTGTAAGCATAAGGCCCTGCCTTTCAAAGGCCAGCAGAGGGGAGGTGAGGTTTTGCAGGATATGCAAAGCAAGCAGGCCCTAAGTGGCTAAAAATCTGCTTGTTTGGGCTATTTTTAAAATAATTGGACGTGTAAAAAAACCTGAATTTGGCACCAATAGGCCTTGGAGCTAATGAATCTCAGCCTGAAGTGAAGAAATAAACAACCCAGGGGCCAATATACAGAGACCATCTTTGGCCCATTTATATAACACTTGCTGAGTATGTGCCCATCGACCCCCTTGGAAGAGGCCCCCATCACATGCCCTTGGTGGCTGCCTCCATGTTAACCCCTCTCCTACTCACAGAGCCCAGTCTATCAGCCACCTGATGATGCTGGGGAGAGAGGGGAACTCTTATTGAAGGGGGTAACAGCAGCAGACCTGCCCAACAGCTCCAAGGATGCCCTATGTATCCAGGGCAGGACAGGACTCTCTCCCTGTCTCAGACCATTGGGGTTTGCTTACCATAGGTAAACTAACAGTCCTTCCAGGTATCTCTAAGAATCAAAAATAGACTCTTCTATTTACGCACGCACGCGCGCACACACACACACACACACCTGTCTACAGACTCTTTTTACAAACTATAGACAAATAAAGAGGCTAAACATCCAAAAACTAACAGTTAACAGTAAGATTCTCCTCATATTATCAACATTGAAATGTAGAAATAATGGTGAATTTCTCCAAAGCTTTCTTTTGACATAGGGTATTTATAAGCTGACGCTATCTGATGCTAATTGGTAAGGAAAAAACATTCAGCCATAAAGCATTTAATAGAATGCTTAATAATCAGCATATTTCTTAAAAGAGTATTTCTTTTGACAGAATCAGATACAGGGAAATTTTTAAAATAAGAAGTGTCAGTTCAGCCAGTAGCCCCGATGAGACAAGATTATTCCTCTAATACACTTACTAGGAGTTCGCTGCCTAATGGAACTTCTGCGGCATCCCTTCAAAGAAAATTGTATGGTTTTAGAGGGGATACTCTCAGATAGCTTATCCTGATAACGGTTTAAAAAGAGCCAATACCACAGAAAGGCTAGACCTCCAAGGATGAGACCATCTGCCTGCACAAAGTGAGCTAGAGAAGTGAGGCAATTATCTGAATAAATTCATCTCACCTTTCCTCCCTCATCTTATCTCAGGAAAAACTTCTCCAAGCCCAGACAAAATACGGATTTTGTTTGTTTGGTTTTCCTTCTGTTTTTCCCATTTGCTTAATTATCCAGATAAATACATTATTTGCCACTTTACCCAGAGAAGGGCACAAGATCAAATAACATCATTACATCTTTACCAGCTACAGGAGAAAAAAAAAATCTTCTGTAGCCCTACACCCAGCCAATGTGACACATTTTTATCAGTTTTCTTTCTCCCAGTGGGTGAAATTTAACCAATACTTTGTTAGCGAACATCTAGTCGTTCCCCAGAGGAAAATTACAGGAGTGAAGATATAACCTCGGCCATACCACATGTGAGCTTAAAAGGATAGATTTCTAGGTCTAGCCACCGTTTTGAAATTAGGTTTTAAAAGGAATAGGTTTGTTGCTATGGATTTGAGGGGCAGAAGGGCTAACATTCACTTACTGTTCTCAAAAATAACAGTGAGTGGAATATTTCCATCCTCTGACAGCTCTGAAGGAGGATAATAATAATAAAAATAAAAATACAAAAATCCCTGTTGGACAAAAGTGAAGCAATGATGGTGGCTAACAACATTAACTTTGCATTATTGAGATTCACGCACTCACTTCATTACCGAAACGTCCTCCAGATTAAAACAGACATAACTGGTAGCCTGAAACTAATCGTAAAGGGCTGCCTGGCCATCACTCTGTCAACTTCATCTCCATGACTATTTCCCCTGACAGTTTCTTCCAGGATATTTCAACCAGCTGTAAAAGCTGCCTTCTCCTTCTTTTCTCCCTTTAAAGAAAAAGGCTGCCAGAGAAGTACGGTGCATTAGGGGAGACTTTATTAAACAACTTAATCCATCTCTGCCTGCCTAGCATGGCCTAGGGAGTCCTAATTAATCAATAAGCATCTATTGAACATTCTAATACGCATAATAGTCCTGACTCAGGTGCTTCGGAGCCTTCAAGGATCTAGTTAGGAAAATGGAGCACATTGCCCCGTAGAGAGTTTCCTGACAGTATGAGTTAGTGCATGGGGAACAAGAAGTCACATTTGTTGAGGGTTCCTAGCTACAAACACTCAGCTAGATGCCTACTATACATGATTACTTCATTTACTCTGTAGTAGTCTGCTAGGACTGCCATAACAAAGTCCTACAGACAGAGCGGCTTTAAGCAACAGAGATTTATTTCTTTGTAGTTGTAGAGGCCGAAAGTCCAAGATGAAGCTTTTGGTAGAGCTGGTTTTATCCCCAGGCCTCTCTCCTTGGCTTGCATATGGCCCGCTTCTCATTCTTCCCTTTCTTCTGTTTAACACACATGTCTGTGTCCAAATTTCTTCTACTTACAAGGATCCCAGTCATATTGGATTAGGGTCCACACTAAAGACATAATTTTGATATAATTACCTCTTTAAATACCTTGTCTCCAAATACGGTCACATTTGGGGGCTAGATATTACAACTTCATATGAAATTGGGGGTGACACAGTTCAACCCATAACATAATCCTACCGTAGGGGTGGGATACTATGTCAGATAGGACCCTTTCTGTTTAAAAATAAACAAGCAAAGAAAACAAAAGCTGACTCAAACCGTGGGTTAAGATGAGGTTCAGCTGTGAATAACAAAAAAAGTGACAGTGGCTTAAATGTAATAGACATTTACTTCTCACTTTCAAATGATAAAAAATAGTCCAAAACTGGAATAGCGTTCATGGTGGCAGGAACCTAGGCATCTTCTATGATTTCCATTCCCAAGGTCACCTCATGGTCCAAGATGGCTGCTGAAACTCCAACCATGAAGCCTATATTCTACTGTGTTGATTCCATTACCAGAAAGGCTCTCCCCTCACAGTTGTAAGATGGTTGCAGCATCCTCACGCTTTATCTTCCCTAAGTTTCAAATCCAGTAGAAAAAATCAAGAGCCTCTTTTTCAGAAATATTAGCAAAGTAATACTGTGTTTCATTGATCTTGATTGTGCCCATGGCCCATTGCTATGGCCAGGGGAATGTGATACTGTGGTGCCTTGGGCCTGGGCGCCTACCCCCACCTTGGCTCAGAGCATGGCTGGGATGGGTCCCAGAGGGAAATTTCGCCTAATGTTATACTAGAAGAAGGACAAGTAGTCCAGGCACGGTGGCTCACGCCTGTAATCCCAGCACTTTGGGAGACTGGGGTGGGCCAGTCATGAGGTCAGGAGTTCAAGACCAGCCTGGCCAGCATGGTGAAACTCCATCTCTACTAAAAATACAAAAAATTAGCCAGGCATGGTGGGGCGCACCTGTAATCTGAGCTATTTGGGAGGCTGAGGCAGGACAATTGCTTGAATTCAGGAGATGGAAGTTGCCGTGAGCCAAGATTGCGCCACTTCACTCCAGCCTGGGCAGACAGAGTGAGACGCCATCTGCAACAAAGGACAAGTAAATACTGCATGGTACAAACCCCAAATGCCCACAGAGTATTACCCACAAAGTACAGACACGCGCAATGAGACTCAGAGAGGCTGTGGCTTGACCAGGTACCCACACAGCTGGTAGAGCCAGGATTCAAACGTTGGCTGTCTGACTGTGAAGTCCTTCCTCTTTTTACTCTGCTGCATTAACTGCTTTCAGGTCAGGGGCTATCACTATGGGATGGAGCAAGGTGGGAAGACTTCCTGAAAGTGGTGAATTAATGAAGGACAGGTAAGACCAGCAAAACTGAGGTAAGAGCATCACAGACAAGGAGATTTTCTTCATAGTGAGCCAGTGCCTAGAAGCAACCTGTGAGGTGGTTATCTTAACAAAATACCAGGGTACACTGGGGATCAGCCGCTGCTGAGCGAGAGTTTGCAAATACCTCCAACTGGTAATAAGCTTTCTGGGGAGGAGGGAGAGTGTTTCAGAGCCAAATGCCTTGCAAGAAACCTTTCCACATCCCCTTGGTGAGTCACAGAAACATCAAAAAACAAAGTCCCTGAGAAGTCCTACAGAAAGTTATTTCATTTGGCTTAAGTATAATAGTATGTCCAAAACAACTTTGTTTGTTTCCCAAAGATTTGTTTATTGGTTGCTTTGTCTTGAACATCTATTAACATCTTTAATATTCTGAAAAATCAGTGTTCTTTTGGCTGTATTTCAGGGCATAAGAATTGCTCATTTAATCCAAACCTTTATTTCCAGATGTGGAAGTTGAAGTTCAGGGACATTAAGGGATGTGGCCAATATTGTCCAACAGGTGAATGGCTGCCCAGAGACTAGAACCCAAGCATCTACAGTCCCAACCTGTTGGTGCCTAACCCATTTGTAATAACTTGCACGTGTTGGTACTTTCCAAAATACTTTTATATTAAATTATTTTATTACTGCGAGCAGGACTAAACTAAGTCTACCAATGTCCTCATTTGACATTTCAGTTTCCACCAAGTAGTAGCAGAGAGGATCATCTAAGCAGAGGATGAGTTCTTGAATTTCCAAGAAGTCTGTATGTGTGTGTATGTCAGTGCCTGTGTACATGTATTTCCATGAGCTCTTGCACGTACCCACACCAAAGGCAAAGGCACTCAGAGTTAAATTACTTCCCTACCACCATTCAGTTAATATAAGGCTGGGTCTGTTTCTGTGCCCTCCATTTTCTCTATATAGGTTTTGAATAGATACATTAATCAATCAATCAGTGTTTATTGAGTGTTTACTATGCTCTCAGCACTGTTCCAGACCCTGCAGGGCACACAAAACAACTGAAAATCAATCCAATGATCATATATTGAATATTTACTATGTGTCAAGCCCCTATACTAAACATTACGGGAGGTACAAAGTTAAACATGCTGTGGATCATTTCCCAAGCAGCTTACGGTCTAATGAACGACATAAGTGCTCAAATAAATACAACGAAAGGCAAAACATGATCTGAGAGAAACATGGTTGCTTGTCTGTTTAACGGGCGTTTGAGCTGGGGTTGAAGCATACAATCCAATCTCATTGGTTGGGTGGACGGCAGGACTATCCCCTCTGCAGATGAGAAAAGCAAAGTTCTCAAAGCTTCTGGGCTCTTGATTTGGCAACTGAACACAGGAAAGCCTCTAACAGAGGTTCTTAACCCAGGCTGCAAATTGGAATCACCTAGGGAGACTTTAAAACACAGATGTCTGTGGTTCCATCCCTGACTCACTGAATCAAAATCTTGGGGCTTGGTGCTTTAGGATTGCATTCTTTTGTTAAAACTTCCCCCAGGTGATTTTGGTGTGGCCAGGGTTGAAAGCTGCTGGCCTCGAGCTATTGCAGCAGGCCAGATGCCCAAGGAAGAAGGCCAAGGCAAGACGGGCTAATAGAAACAGCAAAGAAGCATTGGTGTGAAACATGGTAGAGAAAGACTCAAGGTCCTGATGAGAAACTAGATACAGGGTGTAAAGAAGAAAGCATAAAGGTGGCTTCAAGAAATGAGCAATAAAGCCCTCGCACAGCCTTGGAGAGTGTGCTGGGTGAAAAGAGCAAGGGTTAAAAAGAAGGGTCAAGAGTCCAGTTCAAGTGAAACTGTGGGCCAGGTCTACCCTAAGTTTTATCTACCCAAGGTTTGTGAGGGAGCATAGCCCAGAGATTTGGCTTGGTTCCCCAGCTTTTAAAGCATCTTGAAGGCCATAGTTGCCCAGGGAATCCACAACCACTACTCTGCAAACCCTTTCTTAACACAGCTGAACACACCTGGGGATCTCGAAATAACAGGTGCAACAAGAGCTAAGTGATAGGGTTTACTGCGTACCTGGTCTGCACTAAAGCTTTGGCTATATTATCTCATCTAATCCTCACAACAATCCCAGCAAACAAGCCCAGTGGTTATCCTTTTACAGAAGAGGAAACCAAAACACAAAGGAGTCAAGGAACTTGGTGAAGTTTCCAGAACTCATGAGCTGAAGGATTAAAATGTGAATTGATCAAATTAGTGATTTATTCTGCTTCATTTTCCTTTGTAAAAAACATACATTGTGTGTATGGCCTTCAGGGCCTGATATTTGTCGGCTGAATTTTTGCTGGATTTCTATTAGTGCCAGAGACTGAGCTCAGCAGGATCCCAGATCCAATCAGAGGGTATCTGGAAGTTGATGAGAAGGAAACAGGGAGCCCCAGAGGATTTCTGAATGGAAAAATAGGTACATTTCATTTATTCTCACAACAAAGCAATGAGAAAACTGAACTACAGAGAGGTTAAGAATCTTGCCCAAGTGCCGCTGGAAAAAGAGGCAAAGGTGGGATTTGAACCCAGGTTCGTCTGAGTCTAAAATTGCATCTTTTTACATCATATCCTGTACTGCTTCCCAGTGTATCTGGGTCTAATCTAGCACCCGGACCTGCTTGATGGGCAATTGTTGGCAAATAATCACTTTAATGTGTTTCTCTAGCACCACCCACAGACCCATCTTCCCACTCCCTCCTCTCTCACCTGCTCTACCCCACCGAGGCAGAAACCTTGGCTCTGACCCTGCCTACAGGACAATCCTCTCCTTAAAAGGCCTTACCACTTCAGGTGGCAATTGGGACAAACAGCCAATAGCCTCTACTGGCCTGTGGAAAATGTGGTCGGAAACAAAAGCCTGAGAGAATTTTTTGGCAGCGCTAGCAGCCAGTGGGAGCACAGGAGACATTTCACTTCAGTGAAATGCAGAAGGATTCAAATTCTGCAATCTCCACATGCCAGATTGCCACTAACTACTTTTGCTTTCTGGGGCGGAAAGCAGAGGTGGGACACCTTCCAGCTGCTTCCAGGCTAAGGCCAGCCAGGAAGGTTCAGCCTGCCACCAGCTGCTCTGTCAAGCCACCTGGCTGCCAGACGAAGGGTTTGGCCAGAGCCCTCCTGGAAGTGGAGAAATAACCACCTCTTCTCACCAGATGCAGGGTTAGGCTATGAGCCGGGAGAGGGGTGCCTGGGAAAGTGACTGTTATGGTTATAACCGCATTTGCAGGTTGCTCATCAATTACACGAGCAGAGAGTACCAGCAAGATCATCTGGCCCCTCGCTCCTCCGAGTGCGGTACCCAGTTGTGATGGTTAGTTGTACAGGTTGGCTGGGTTACAGGGTGCCCAAATAGTTGGTCAAACATTATTCTGGATCTTTCTGTGAGTGGTTTTACATGAAGTTAACATTTAAATCAGCGGACTTTGAGTAAAGCAGTTGCCCACCATATTGGACCTCGTTCAATCAGCTGAGAACCTGAATTGAACAAAAGACTGACCTCTCGCAAGCAAGATGGAATTCTGCCACAGACGGCCATCGGACTCGAACAGCAATAAAGGCTCTTTCCTGAGTTTCCAAGCTGACAGTTCACCCAGTATATTTTGGACTTGCCAACCTCCATTACTGAGTGAGCCAATTCCTTAAATCTCTTTCTACATATATACATCCTATTGGTTCTGTTTCTCTGGAGCACCTTAATGAATACACCAGTCCAGCAGCATCAGCGTCTTCTGGGAGCTGGTAAAAAATGCAGAATCTCACCCCCCACCCCAGACCTGCCAAATCAGAACCTGCATCTTACCAAAATCTCCAGGTGAACATGTGGACATTAAAGTCTGATGAGTGTTAATCTAGAGCGCCTCTCTTGTTTTACAGTTGAAGAAATAGCTCTAAAGAGGTCAAGAGGCTTTCCCCAAGGTCCCATCGCTAGACCTTGGCAGACCTCACACATGTACAGCACTTTTCTATTTAATCATCAGATCCTCACAGCAGCTGCACGAAGTGGGCAAAGCAGAAACATCCCCATGTTACTTATGAGAAACCTAAGAAAAAGAGATATTAAGTAACTTGCCCAAGGACATACAAAAATTGACAGAGCCAGGACTCCAGCCAGGGATTCAACCTCATTTTGTCCAGTGTTCTGGGGCAGGGATCTGCAGGATTTTTCTGTAAAGAGCCAGATGGCAAATATTCTAGGCTCTATGGACCATACAGTCTCTATTGCAACTATCTAGCTCTGCCATTGTCACAGGAAAGCAGCCACGGTCAATACATGAATGGGTACGATGGTGTTCCAATAAAACTTTATTTATAACAACAGAGGACCAGATTTGGCCCTGAAGCTTTCGCTTGCCAAGCCTCCATCTATTGCTTGATTCTTGAGAAGGTAATCCTTACACAAGCCTTCCTACCCTTTTCGAGAGTCATTGAAAGGAGGAAGGAATTGAATGGGGCTTTGTCCTCCCAAGGAAAAGCCCTCCCCAAATCTCATAGAGCACAGGATATTTGTCCAGGGGACAGGGAGGCTTTTATCCTGGTCCAAAGAGGGTCTGAACAAAACAAGGTAGACATCACCAGGGATGCTGCGTATGGTTGTGCAGGACTTTCCCTGAGAGGGCTCCAGTAAGGGCTAAATTCTTCCTACTCTGTGCTCACCACACTAAGACCCTGGCTCAGGATGCACGGGCTGGAGAGACACATGCCCTTTGCTAATTGTTCTGCCCAAAGGGGTTCCCTTCTGCAGGCTCCCTCCCAGAGGGGATGCCTTTTCTACTCTGCAGGAAAGAACTGCATGCTAGCAGCAATCCTGGGAAGTCCATGTCCCACCGGAGGCTGAGCTGTCCCACCCCAAAGACATCCCTGCAGTGAAGGCCACTGCAGCCGCTCGGTGAGTACACTTGTGTCGCAGAAAGAGCACAAGGGACAAAAGAGGAAAGAAACCCCAGTAAGCCATGTCTGACTCAGGAAACAAAGCTGGGGACCATCCTTTAATGTTTGCATTCATTAATGTTCCCGTCAATTTTAAACATGGGTAGAATTTCCAGACTTTGCAGATCATTTAAAAGCTTAAGGGATTATCAAACCAGTCATTTAAAATGACATTTTCACTGTGCAAATATTATTCTATTAAAGAGCATGCATGGCACAGGCAGAGATCAGCTTTGGCAGGGTTACAGGGCCTTCCTCCATTGCAAACCCCACTGTTTCCTCATAAAGCTGTCAAGCCCCCTCTTAATGAAACATATATAAATGCAATGATGTTAGCCATGTCACAGCAAGCTAATTCATTTTGGCTTTTTCCCGTTGTGCTACCCTATTAAGGGTTTTATTATTGTATCCTCTTAGGATCACCCCCCAACAGGTCTGCCATTGGCCCAAAGAGATGAAATCTAAGAAAGTGTTTAATTTCCAAACAGGCCAAACATCTTAAATAAATAAATAACCAACAGACCTGACTTGAGTGTTACGGTAACATGCATAAGGCAGACTATTGGGGTTTTATAAGGAAAGAGATACTATAAGATTAATAAACAAGTCTGTTCTCTTCCCAAGTTCCTTTGACCTGATATAGCTGCTAACTTCAGTTCTTAGGGGGTAGGTTTCCTTCTTTAATTACTGAAAGAGAATTCACTTGGCATGATCAAGGCTTAGCAAAAACCTTTTTAAGCCCCATTTCCAGATTGTCTTTCAAAAAGTGTATCTTTATGGTTTTTCTGGCTCTGCCATTCCTGGAATGCTCTCCTTTTGCTCGTGAAGTCTGACAGATATGGAGAGAGTCCTTTTGGTGTGGTTTTTCCCTTGCAGTCCAGTGAATAAAAATGATTTAGATGGAAGATGTGAAAGCCTTCACAGATCCAGAAACCTTGAGTTCAAACTCTTTTAGGGAACAAGAAGGAAGACTGCCAAAATGATGGACCCCATGAGGATTCATGACGCTAGGGAGGATTATTCACCAACTGTATTTGAGGTTCCTGGACTACAGCCATCTGAAAGTTCCTGTCTTCTTTTTAAGGGAAATAGGGGGCATGTCTTCTCAGGAAAACAACTGTTTCCAGTGACTTTCTTCTTGGCATAAAATTACCTTCCCAAGCTCACATCCCTGAAGAAAATTCACAAATTGGCCCAAATGACTGGATGTCACTATTTTCAGCTGCAGAAATCTGCTCATGTCAATGACAAGCTGTAAATACTGAGCCACTTGGGAATGACTTTTACAACAATTCCACCTATGACTAGGCTTTGACAATTGAGGCCCAGGAAGGAAGATTCTTGGAGGAATCCACAAATTTGGGTGTTCCTAACAGGAAGGAGCAAGTTCCCATCCCTTCTTCCAACTTCCTCTTTTGTCCTCATTCCAACCACCAGCCCAAACACATACCCCACACACACACACACACACACACACACACACACCCCCGTATGGTGTGCTGCCAGATGCTGCATTTGAACCTGACTCCAGCCTCAGCTCCATGATAGCCTGGCATCTTAGCAGAAATGCTATGGACCACAGGACTCTAAGGAAATGCTTGC
The DNA here is from genome assembly GCF_000951045.1 of Mandrillus leucophaeus. Lineage (NCBI taxonomy): Eukaryota > Metazoa > Chordata > Mammalia > Primates > Cercopithecidae > Mandrillus > Mandrillus leucophaeus. The sequence goes on along the minus strand of NW_012107586.1, from coordinate 4,999,810 downwards.
TCAACCTGCATCTCAATGGGGGCCACTCCTGCAGTTTTAAAGAGAACAGTATTTCCCAGGATGCATATGTGAAAAGAAAAAACCCAGATAATTTGAGATTTGGAGCAAACTTTTTTTTTATTTTGGGGAGTAAAAAGTACCACTTAGCAGGCGATTCAAAACTAATTTGCACATCCAAGGCTCTGGAAAATCCTGCAGTAAACATACCTGTTAAAATTTGTGGGATCTAGCATTTGGCAATCTTATCTGACGACAGAAAATTTTATTCAAGTGACATCCATCACCAAGGAACAGTGGCTTGGAAAGTCTAGTAGAACATTGATTAAACACAAACTACCCCCAAAGAAAGAAGCTCTAAGGGCATTAAGTCCGTAATTCGAAAACAGTATATTTTCCAGTCAGCATGAGAGCTTCTAGGTAAGGGAGAAAGATGCCTGTATATAATAATTCTGATTCTTTCAAAAGCCAACAACCTACTCTCCCTCCACCGTACTGTTAACTAAAGCAAATACCACATGGTGTGTGCAGCTGTATACAACTGACACAAAGGCATTTGTGTACAGACTTTCGAAGCCATCAAGGGAAGAGAAAAATTTGTTGCTGGGAAAAAACCTAACTGTGCACTGCCAACACCAATAGTCTTCCTCCACAACAGACTTGGTGCCCGTGCCAAAAATCACTCTCGGTTCCCTTTTTAATTCTGCCCTCCTTTATCCACTAAGACTTGGGGAAGGTTATTTTGATTGGAATTAGACAACCACCTGCAGCTAGATCTTTAGCTGTTATTAGTGTTCTGTTTAAGCCCTTTCACAACAAGCTCATTGAAAAAGACAGTGGACTTTTGAAGTTGCCCAATACTATCTCTGGTGATTTTCTCAAGTTAACAACCTCCATACCAGCCAATTGTGCTAGCTGGGGGAGGTGATAATCTCCTCCCCAGGGTCGTGGTCAGGAATTAAAGGGTCTGGGATAAATTACAGCAGCAATCTCTGCCAAGAACTCTCTTCTCCTTGATCTCGCCCCATACTCCTTTAATGTATTTTTATTTTAACACAATGTTCAGGTGCTGTTCTACCATCCCTTTCCTAAATTTCTCCAGTAATTCAGGCCTTTGTGTCCTTTCCAAGCACCACACCCACTCAGAGGGAGCCTCGTAGGTGCCCAATTTCTCATTTGCCTCTAAACATTGCTTACTTAAAATGATTTCTATCCAGTTACCTATTTCTTTCCCATGGAGAACACGAACAGTTCCCCTTCCTTTTCAAAACCCAACACTACAGCCTTCAATACCCACTACATTTGTAACAATATGTCTTTGTATTTGCTTATCCATTTAGAACTTACAAAGAGGCTTCAAATACAAATTCCCTGTTGACATTCACACAGCACTGCTGCCATTGTTCGGGGACAAGCCCTGTGGGTGCTTGTTATGCGGCTCATTGAACAGGGAGCCAACTTGGGTTCCGTTTTTCTGGATCAGTACCTAAAGGAACTCAACCAAGTCTGAGCTGGCCTCCATGATGAATGACGAAGAGAAAGACCAAGAACTCAATCTCTAGTGGCTCAAGGCAGAGATGACAGAACCAAAGTTCCAAGACTCAGAAGAGCCACTTAATTCCTTGTAATGCTTAAGATGAAACTCATTGGGTGGCCACAGTGTCTTTGATCCCTCAAACTTGGTTCTCCCTTCTCTTGCCACAGCTGAGACCCATTCCACCGATATCCACATTGGGCTGCTTTTCTGAGGATACATAGCAGGATGGTGGGTTTCTGCTTCTTTCTTTTAAGATTTTTTATAACCAGTGAGTCCTCATCTTCTCCACTGTTAACAGTTTTCTTTCCACAGGTAAAATTATAAATTAATATTAAAAGAGTTTTTTTTTTAATGGAAGAACTCAAAGAAAAATCTCCTAAAACAAGAAGTAAATTCACCATGATTTAAGCCCTGGCTTTACCACTTACAGGCAGGGTTGCCTTGGACAAATTACTTAACTTCTTTGAGCTCTAATTTCTACTTCTGAAAAATGGAGATGATAATCATACCTCCCTCACAGGGTCATTGTGAGGATCAAAGGCATGAATAGACAGTTTCTAGCACCTGATAAGCACTAAACGGCATTTAATTACTATTTCTTCTGTCTGAACTACTAGAAAAACAGTAACAAAAATCAATAAGTAATCTATTCTTAGTACAGTGAGCACCCCCCTGCAAACCTGAGGGCTATTGACAGCTATGCCATAGCCCTCCTTTGTCACAAAAGGTCCCTTCCTTCTCTTACAGAAGCTCCAGTGATTTCCAAACTTGTGCAAGATTAAATAGCCTATAAGTGACAGAGGAGGGGTTTGAACCTAAATCTCACTGACTCCAAAAATCTATCCCTTTCCACTGGACCACCATCAAATGTATCAGAAAGAGGAAACTCACCAAAGAACATTATTGTACTTTGATCGATTGCTGAGAGAAAGCAAATGTCAGGTGACCCCAGAGACAGAGCTTTTAGTATTATTTTTATGCAAAGTCACTAATCCCCAGCCCCCTTCCCAGTTCGCCCCCAAAATCATTAAGCTAGAATCAGGACAACTCACATGAATAAGGGAGGAGGGAAATCAAGCTCACACAGAAGCATTCTCTAAGGCAACTTACACAAGCTAGAAAGATAGACTGTCTCTGCTAAACCTGCACCCTACAATGTTTCAGAAACTTCTAGAATACTGAAAGATCCATGCTGGCTGTCATAAACCAGGATAGTGGTAGTAATGAAGGCAGAGCTGAGAAACAGCCAGCATGGGGCTTGGGTTTGTTTTTTATTTTGTGGGGGTGTTTTGTTGTTAACCCTGCAAATGACAGGCAAATAAATCTGCTTGCTATGCCTAAGAAAATGCTGAAAATATCTTCCCTTCGACAATCTACAGATGCCCTAGAGCTCGTCATCGTGGAATAGTGCAGTCCTAACTGAGGCTTCTCAAAGGCCAGGACAGGGCCTTGGAACTGGAACACAGAGAAGGAAGCCATAAGATCTGTCTGTCTGTCCTCGCTGTGCTGGCTTCTGTCGTGCCCCACAACAGCTACTCACATGAGAGCTGAAATGAAGACAGCCTGGACAAGCCAGCAGGCGGGTGACTCTGTAGACGGTTTCAGGCATGTCACCTGTCAGTCCCACTCTGTGCTTCCACAAACAGCTGCATGCTCAGCCCCTTGAAGTTCAGAGCAGTGAGGAGGGCTCGGCCCTCAGAACCAGGCAGTCTGGCATTGGCTCTTGGCTTGGCCAAGATGCAATGTAACCTAGTACTTGATTTTGACAGATAAGACCACTGAGTCAAGCTCAGAGTCAGACAGTGGATTTACCAAGGCTAGTACTGCAACCCGGGTCTCATGGCTGCACCACATGACAATGCCCCCCCGGGCAATGGTGCCCCGAGGCAGGAAGGTAACCCACAGCGGGCAAAGGTAGGGCTGGCAGCCATGTAAAGACACAAAGTGAGACACATGGCCAGCCACTGCAGACGCACTCTCGGAGAAGGAGCCATGAAGCGGCTCTGCTTCCTGCATCCCACTCTCCCACAGCACATCCTCCCTGGGAACCATGTAAGCCCAGCCAGAGGGCATAATGTGGAGAAAGGATGCCCTCCTCTTCCTGCCTCGGATCATTCTTCAGTTCCTGGGCCTCTCAGCCTTGAGAATCCAGAGTCATTAACAAAAGGGCCAGAACCATCAACTGCAGGGCAGAGTGGAGGCCGGTGCAGGACTGTGGTGGTGTGGGCTTCACTCTCCAGCCTGGGTCTGCTTAAAGTCAGGGACGGGCAAGAAACTTCTAAGGAGCCCTTAAGGAATGGGCAGTCTCACTGGGGAAAAATAAAACTCACAGACAATAGCTGAAGAAAGTTACAGGCCAGAATGAAGTACCGTGCCAAACTTGAGCTTGTCAAAGGTTCTGAAACGAGAGGAAGCCCTACCGTGATCACTGGGGAGGGTGTTGTGACCATTCTGACGATTGGGCTGCATTCAGAAGTTCATGATGTAGCACAGATTTTTTTTTTTTTTTTTTTGAGACGGAGTCTCGCTCAGTCGCCCAGGCTGGAGTGCAGTGGCGCAATCTCAGCTCACTGCAAGCTCTGCCTCCCGGGTTCCTGCCATTCTCCTGCCTCTGCCTCCCGAGTAGCTGGGACTACAGGCACCCGCCACCATGCCCAGCTAACTTTTTGTGTTTTTAGTAGAGACGGGGTTTCACTGTGTTAGCCAGGATGGTCTCAATCTCCTGACCTCGTGATCCACCCGCCTCAGCCTCCCAAAGTGCTGGGATTACAGGCGTGAACCACCATGCCCGGCCGCAGCACAGAATTTTAAACAGAGCCACCTCTGAACCCCTTTAATATGGTTCGGCTGTGTCCCCACCCAAATCTCATCTTGAAGTGCAGCTCCCATAATTCGCATGTGGGAGGGACCCAGTGGGAGATAACTTAATCATGGGGCAGTTCCCCCATACTGTTCTCATGGTAGTGAGTAAGTCTCATGAGATCTGACGATTTTATAAGGGAACACCTATTTTGCTTGGCTCTCATTCTCTCTTTGCTGCCGCCATGTAAGACGTGCCTTTCACCTTCTACCGTGATTGTAAGGCCTCCCCAGCCACTTGGAACTGTGAGTCCATTAAACGTCTTTTTCTTTATAAATTACCCAGTCTCAGGTATGTCTTTATCAGCAGTGTGAAACTGGACTGATACACTCTTCAACACCACACCTCATCTTAGGACAAGGCTACTGTCCTCTCTACAAATCTCTCTGCAATGTCCCCCTTCTGAATCTCCTGTCCCAGATAATGTGTCACACACTGTGTGGTTGGAGAGCAAGGCATGCCGATCCCATGCAGCCAGACAACTCCCAGCATTGCCCTGGTTCCCCCCACCCTCGGAGCCAGCCTCAGGTCTAAGCCCTGGTGTGGATTTATAGACCAGGTGCCCGGTGTGATCAGACAGATGGGGCCTTGCCACACAAGGGCCTGGCACTGTTTTACTCCTGTTTCAAATTAACATAAGCATTTCTCAAGGCACACCTTGTATTAAATTGGAAAATAAAATCAAAAGGAATCTACCTTCTAGCCAATAAAATGTAAGGCACCTTCTTCCAAAGTCAGCCTCTTTCTGCACCCAGTTTTATTTTGTAAAGCTTCTTTGGGGGCAGACAAAAAAGATGCTATGTCCTCCCTATTAAGTCCTGTGAGTAATAAGTGCAAGAGGAAAAGCACATAATTGTTTCCCCCTTCCAAGCACAGTGACCTCATTTAGTGCATTGCTGTTCTCTGGCGGCTGGAATGTGAGCTTGATTTCTGGCTGGGAAAATGCAACCCAACTCCTAACAACAACCCAGGCCTCGGCAGCTCCTTTCTCTTTGTTCACCTGGCAAGGATGCTGGACACAGAGCCCTTGGGTCTTACTACAAGTCTCATCTACTGCAGTTTGCAGGATGAACATAAAGTGGGAGCTGCCCCAAAGGGCTGAAGGTCACGGTACAGGAGACAAGATTTATAGAGTGTTTCCAACAGCTCCATCGGCTCCAGTGCAGGAAAGAATACATGTGTCCCAGTGGCAAGTTCTAGTTGTTTTTTCCTTTTGAAGAGATGTATGAGATGGCAAGCAAACACTGGACACAGAGCCAGCACTGGTAAGAGTGAATAATTCCTGCCTCTATTGCTTGCAAGTTCTTAGACGTTAACTGTTCATCGCCCTAAGTTGTATTTTTATGCCTGTGACACTCCACCCCTAGCAAGGCAATTGGGTGGAGAATCATATTTTAAGGAATCTATCTAAATGCTCCCGGGGCTTCCACATATTTCTGGATCACTTTTATCCCTGGTAGATGGGACCAGCGTGTGAGCCACCATTCTGATTTATTAGCAACCTGGAATTCAGACAAGCTGAACAGAACAAATTAAGTTAAAATATTAGCTGTAAAACAAAGCCGTGTGTTTCATTCCACATCTCCTGGCTGAACTTTGAGAAGGGTAGCCTCTGAATCCAGCATCTCTAAAGATATCCTTTCTCATACACATTGAGGATGTCACCAACTCTGAGGGATATATCTTGGACAAGTGGTTTAATGGAAAGAACTCTGGATTTGAAGGCACAGGCCAGTGACCACGACCTTGGGCATATCACTTTAAGCATTTGGGCACTAATTTGATCAAATTGAAAGCAACTAAAAATGGTAGACTCAGTCAGAGGTTTCCCAAGGTATACCTCACTGATTTATCTACCTTACTGTTTTCTATTGGGTTGGTGCAAAAGTGATTGCGGTTTTTGCCATTGAAAATAATGGCAAAAAAAATATCACTTTTGCACCAAGCTAATCTATGGGACACTATGTGAAAATCTTAGCAGAGACAGGAGTCAGGAGAACCACGTTCTTTTCCCTCCAAGGCCAGCATAGTCTAAAACACATGCGGAGAACAGCCCGCCAGCTGAGCGTGCTGGGCTGCTTCCCTCACTCAAGAGAGATATTCATTGCTCTGTTGGGGAAGGAACTCAAATTTCTCAAAGGTCAACCAGGCACCTCGCACATATCCTCCTACACAATAACCTATGAGACTGGCACCATTATCATCCATCTTTATTTTGCAAATGAGGACCTAGAGATTTCACTGTGCTAAGCAATTGTGAAGGTCACTCACCTAGAGGTGGTGGGGTCTGAGGTCTGCTTGATCCTAAAGAAGATGCTGTCTCAGATTGTAACACCTACCAAAGTGCTATCACATATTAAAGGGCTTTGTAAACCGAGAGATGCAATGCAAATCTAAGAGACTGTGACCCGAGAGTCATCTCACAACAGCTACAAATTCAGTAAGAGTAGTTCACTCAATTTCAGAAGTTCCCTTTTGACAAGACTCTCTCTAGTTGATGTTAAGTGTTCCTAATATAGTAGATACTGACTAAACTATACAATAAGTCAGATGTGCCTTCCGTAGCAGCTCCATGTTTATAAACTGAAATTTTAAAAAACTGGCCCAAAGATCATTGCCCAGTAGACCCTTGATCTTATGGCGGGCTTGGCTTATTGGGATGAGGACACTCAACCTGAATTCTAGTCTCTGCCTGACCACTATACACAAGATTTTGCACTGGACCAGCACTGTGTGAAATTCTTGGGGTAGGGACCCTGCTTTAATTATTCATGTATCTCTAGGGCCTATCAGAGTACCTGTCATATAGTAGACCCTTAATACATGTTTGCTTGTTGAATGAATGAGCACATGGAGAGATTCTGATTATAAAGGAGGCATTGTATGGAATGGAAAACACTGGACTAGCATTCTGAAGACCTGTGTTCAAGTTCTGGCTCCGCTGATTAACCAGCTGAGTGTCTCTGCAAATCAGTGAACTTCCTCTGAGTCTATGTCCTCATCTATCAAAATGGGGTAAAAATTTTTCTCTGTCCGTCTCGTAGAGATGCCATATCAAATGAAGTAATATTTGCAGATGAACTTAGTTTAAGTCTATTCAAATATAAGGTACACCATTTTATTATACAGAGTCAAGGAACTGCAGCATGTCACAACCAAAGCCATTGCTTTTTGCAAGTGGGGAAACTGATGCCCAAAGGGAAGAACAGCAGATCCCAGGCCTTTTGCTCGCTGCTCTGCCTTACTAATGACATATTGACTGACCTCATGAGTGCCCTTGCCAGAGCTGACAGATCTCCTTCAGGCTAAACCCAAGGCACCCACTTCACTCGGTGGCCCATAAGCTTTTGCAAGATGTCTGGGGATACACTTCAGAAGCAGATTGGGCATAAGGCTCTTCATGTGTGACTGCCTCTGTCTTCTGAAGGTTTTGGGGAATGTTGAATGGAGTTTTTTCCAGAATATGGGAAATATGGTTGAAGCCCAGCCATTCAGTTTTCCAGTATGCTTGGGTAGCTCCACAATCTGGCCCCAGTTTCTTTCCCCAGTGTCAATCTTCATCACTCCCCAGTTCATTCCTCTGTCCCTACCAGGCTGCCTCCTCGCCAGTCTCTAATCTGCTTCAGTCAATCTCTGTGACCCCAGCCATATAATTCTTCCCTTTTTCCCTTCCATCCACCTTGGAGTCCAGCCCACCCCTTCTCCATCCAAATACCACATATCCTTGAGAAAGAGCTCAAGTCCCATCATGCCAAGATGTCATCCATGACTATCCAGTTCATAGGGTCCTTCTATCCAGCCAGCCTGCATGTTGACATCTGCTGTGGCTTGAATTGTGTCTCCCAGGAAGATATGCTGAAGTCCTAACCCCCGTACCTATGAATGTGATCTTACTTGGAAACAGGGTCTCTGCAGATGTAATTAAGATGAAGTCATACTGGATCAGAGTGGGTCCTAAATCCAAAAATGTGTGTCCCTCTATGGAGAGAGATTTGAAGACACAGAGAAAACTGGAGTTATGCTGGCACAAGCCAAGGAACACCGAGGATTTCTGGAAACTACCAGAAGCCAGAAAAGGCAAGGAAGGATTCTTCCCTAGAGCCTTTAGAGAGAGTGTGGCCCAGCTGACAGCTTGAATTAGGACTTCCAACCTCCAAAACTATGAGAGAATAAATTTCCATTGTTTAAGCACTCTCAACCCTAGGAGACCAGTACAACATTTTGGGCCACTGGTTGGGCTTAGAGGCACCAGACTCACCATATACTACTGGTCACCTTCTTATGAGCATATCAGAGGCCAATGAACTGCCTGAGGATAGAAACTGTCCCCCAAACTTCCTTGCAGCCTCCCTAGAGCCTGGGGCCTAATGACTTGATCGATTTAACCTCAAACATGAGGATTCAGCTTCAACACTCCAGCAGGAATGGGGCTGCTTTAGAAAAGGCACTTACTTTCTTCTCAGGTTCAACAAGTAATGGCAAATTAAAAGTAATGCCAAAAACCACAATTACTTTTGCGCCCAACTAAAAGCAACATAATGAAGTAGAATGTGGGTGACTAATTCTCAGAGAATACATCTCCACTTCTTAGCTGCAATCCAGTAGCCCCAATGTATTGAAACGAGCTTACCTGAAACTTTTCCTTATACCCTACTGCCACCAAATCCTACACCAAATGCAGTCCAAACACCAATCCTTAGCTCTCTGTCCCTAGGAGGGCTGGCCTGCCCAACATCCTGACCTTCCAACACTGCCGCCACCTCCACAGACACACACTCACCCACAGTGACTTGACTCTGTATTTTGGTCCCTATCTCAGTCCTCATAATCAAATTCTACGTGAAGTTAACCTTTGAAGTTCAATGGCACAGCCCCATCATAACTAGACAGAGAGATGACCACATATGAAACAGTGCTGGCCTCTAGGCTAGCCATCCCACTCCATGCACTTGGGCCCCAGAGTGAGCATGAGATTGGAAAGGAGAGCCTGCACTGCCTTCACCAGGCCTTAATTTGATCAGGTCTCTGATGGTGTCAGCATCTCATCACACTGAATGTGCATCTAGTGTTTAAAGACCTGCATTTTTCATACAGTGTGGCCTTAAAGTCAAGGTATGGACCTCACCTGGTACAAGACCCATGAAGTGATAACAAGGGTAACTTCTATAAGTGATTTTCCCTTGACCCCTGAGTAGCGTGAGACTCATAGGGATTGCTTCTTCCTTTTGCTTCCCCTGCCCTCATCTTCTCCTTCACCTGGGTCATGCCTTGTCCTCCCTCTCTGTGAATCTAAATCCTACCCAACCTTCAATGTCCAACTCAAATATGGTCTTCTCCAATAAACTTTCTTTCATTCCCCAAGTAATGACTCCAGACTCTTAACTCCCATTAAAACCTCTCCTTTGGCATATAGTTAGAATATCTTATTTCATGGATGTTTGAATATGTCTTTTATCTACTATTTAATCACAGACTGGAAGGCTTTTGAGAGCAAAGATCTTATCTTATAATCTTTCCCTTTCAAGGTTTTGGGAATTAAATGAGAAAATGTAATCCAATGGCCGCTGTGATGTCTGACATATAGTATATTCTCAATAAATGTCAATTCCTTTCCCTTTTACACATCTTTGCATCCCCAAGAGCTCTTTGCAAAATCTCTTGAATCGTCTTAGCTGCCTAATAAATGTTAAATACATGAATCAATGCATACAAATGGTAATATTTCAACTGCTTTCCTAAGGTCAATGAGTACAGTTCAGACATTTCCACTTTTCTCCCACAACTCCTGAATTTGTGGGCCCATAAAGATTATTTCTGTTCCACACCTCTGAAGCTGAGAGCAATATTGTGATGCTGGAGGTAAGCGGTGGAAGGCTGACAGCGTCACCCAGCAGTGAGTCCAGAGGCAATCATCTAGGGCCTCCAGAACTGGCTGGACAAAATCAGGCAGCAGCCCAAGCAACCTTTAAGCTATTTAACTAATTTAGTCTTTGTAAAGAAATAGTGTGCAAGTAATCCTTATTTTTGCACTCATCTCATACTTTTTCATTAATTTCTAATATTTTCATGTTCTTATAACAGGTATGTGCTGCATCGTGTATAGCACCACTTTTCTTAGCAAATTTAAATCCTCAGAGGTGAAACCCAACCAGCATGCCAGTAAGTTCGAATAGAATTGGCACATTTTGATACTGTCAGTTATTAGGAGCTGAACAAATGCTAGATGTTTCTGAGATGAAGTGGCAGGGGGCAGATACAAGAAGACTCCTCCTTCATCCCTACTCCTAACACCAAGGGACCTATTTATGCATTCCTCTTGAAAGGGTGAATGAAGAGTCCAGAAACTCCACAGGGTGGCTGGTCACTCCAGAGTCTTTCAGCTAAACTGCTGGATGGAGCAGGCCTTGCCCTCAGCATTGGGTTACCTTTGTTTATGTTCACAGAAGGAAAAGCCAGCCCAGAGCCCGAGACCCCCCTGGCAGAGGCCTGATTTCACACACATTTTCCCCAGATTCCCATTGGCTTGGCTGGAAACCACATATTAAAACCCACCAATCTTTCCACTTGAGCCTGATGAAAGCTTCACCAGAAACAGCTGCACTTCACATGTGGTTTAAGTTAGTGTCTTATCCCGATGGTTTAACTCTCGCTGGCTGGGCTGCTTTTTTAATATTCACAATCCTCTTTTGTTTCACATTAAGAATATGTCTTTCATTACTCTCCAGGGCTGGGGGACACAATGAAGCTGGTAGCACTTCATTTTTGAAATGTCTGCAATAATTGTTTGTATTGTGTGTTGCTCAAGGACCACTCCAGGTTGGCTGTCTGAGATGCATACGAAAGTGTTAAAAACCCTAACATGAACGTTGCTAGACCTAGGTGGAACGTTTTCCTATTAAAAAAGTAAAGCCACATACTAATGGCTCAGATTTAGTTTCTAAATCCCAGAGCTCGTTGAGTCAAGCAACACGATAAGTTCATTGCTTTGTTTCTTCCAATGGCTCTCAAAACCACCCCATCCCTTCAGCATGTAGGAAAGTTTCATCGATATGTGGCTAATTTCACACACAGGCATGCCACACACATATGCACGCTTTTGCTTTGTATCCGTACTGGACATGATTAACTTTCAAGTTCATAGAAATCATGCAACTCTGGTTTCCCTGGCAAAAGGCACATCAGATTCCAAAGGTTTTGCCTTAGCAGCTCCTCCTCTCAGGATGTGATGTCACCTAGAGGCATCTTCACTGTGTGACATCATTTGTTATGCAATGGTGAGTTTGAGGTGCTGGGAATATTCTGCAGATTTCCACTTGTCTAGCACTTGTATAAAAAAGGTCAACATTGGAAAGACTTCAACAAGCCCCTTTTGTACTCATTAGTCATTAAGATATGGCTAGATTTTTTGATGACTCTTGAATTGTTTTCCCTTATTTTATTTCTGTGTTTCATCCATGATTTGGGAGGAGGAGGAGGACGAGGAGGACGGGGAGGATGAGGAGGATGAGGAGGAAGAAGAGGGGAATTATTGCTGACCATTAATGGGTATTTGCATATGTGTAGAGCACTGTTCTGCATGCAATCTAAGTTAAGCCTCACAACGAACCTATCAGTAAAGTATTATCATCATCCCTGTTTTATCCGAGAAGCTGAAGCAAAGAAAAATTAAATAACAAGATAACATGGATAATAAGGTATTATAGCAGAGACCACTAGTTAACCGCAATATCGTTTTCCCATTCTTCTCCAGTCATAGAACTACAGAAATCAGAATCGTATTGATTACTATTGGCTGGGCATATAGCCACCCAAATAAAGATTATGAAGTAGGAAGAATTCTAAATGGTCCCCAAGATTCCTACCCCCTGGTGTATATAGCCTTTAAACCCCCTTTTCTTGAGTACAGGTAGGACTGGTAATGGGATGAAATGATTTCTCCTTTAGATTAGATTGTATTATATGACAGCAGTAAAGGGATTTTACAGATGGAACTAAGGCCCCACATCAGTTGTCTCTGAGTCAGTCAAAAGGGAGATGACTCTGGGTGGGCCTGGCCTAATAAGGTGAGTCCTTAAAAGAAACTGGGCCTTTGCTGAAGAGAAAGAATCAGAGGAATGCTCTTGCTGGCCTTGAAGGTGCAACGCCTTATCGTATAAAGGGTCACATGGCAAAGACTAGCACACAGCCTCTAGGAGCTGGGAACGGACTCACTGACAGTCAGCAAGAAAGTGGGACCTCAGTCCTGCAATCACAAGGAACTAAATCCTGCTGATAACCAGTAATCTTGGACAAGCATCCTGAGCCTCAGATGGGATCACAGTCCTGGATGATACTTTGATTGCAGCCTGATGAGACCCTGAGCAAAGGACGAGCACTCCCGATCCCCAGAAACTGAGAGATAATAAAGTTGTGTCATTTAAGCCACTGAGTCTGTGCTCATTTGTTACACAGCAACACAAAACTAACGCAGGTTACACTTCCCAAATGCCTTTGCAGTTGGTGTTGCCATGTGACTGAGTTCTGGCCAATAGGTTTTAGCTGCAGTGATGTGAGTAGCTTCCCTTCTCTACCTTCCCTTCCCCTCTCCCCTCTTCTTCTGGCAGGATTATGGATGTTGTGGGAAGCCACCTAAAGCATAGTGGTGAGAGAAACACCCTGAAGATGGTGAAGCAACAAGATAAGAAGAGCCTGGATCCCTCAGATTTTAAGATTGCCGTATCAGTCCTGAACTGCTTACACCCACAATGTTAAGTGATCATGAAATAAACACCCATCTTGCTTGTTGAAGGCATTCTTACCTTGTGTCTGTGCTACAGGAGTTGAACCTACCCCGACCTAACTGGCAGAGCTCAAAATGGACCCAGGTAGTGTGATCCCAGAGCCCATTTGCTTAGCTTCTTCACCACCCTGCCTCCCAGACACCGTATTACATTACAGTAGAATTGGAGTTTCACACTATTAGAGCTTGATGAGATTGTACTGGTCAAGTCAGTCAAACCAGTCAAACGGACAAGAAAGAGGGACTCAGATCACCTGGAGTTACGGCAATGTATTGCAAAGATACCTCTGAAAATGGGGTGTCACGGGAAACTGAACTTTGCATCCTAGTTCTGAAACATACAGCAACCTCATGGAGATCGATGCATCACTCAGCATTTTGGGGTGGTAGCAAGTTCAGTGACCTGCCCGATTTTTTAGCATTAACTTGAAAGAGAAGACACTTTGATTTCATTTGATTTGATTTCTACTAGTCAAATGGGCACCTGGATTAAGCAGACTCTCCCCAAGGAACCCCAGAGGCCTCTGACATCCCTTATGTCCAACCCAGACACAGCCCTTCTGTGGTCTCAGCATATCTGCCCAGTCCAATCAGCTATAGCCAGAATAAAAAGGTTGGTTTTGCTCCACCCATGAGCCATGCCATACATGACATGCACGTGAATAACGATCTGAGCTGTGTTATCGGGCAGAGGCGATGCTCACGGCTCTGCTCCATATTCTGGGACATGACTGGACTCTCGTTTTAGGGAGGCAGATCCAAGAGAGGGAAGGAGACTTTCCCAGGCAGCAGCAGCCTGCTACTTTCCTGCTAACCAGGGCAGAGGCTGGTCTGCATCCCCCTATCCAGGTGGCCCCCGCAGTCACGGCTTTTCTGCTTCTAGAAGCCATCCCTGAAGTCAGTTGAATTTAGACCTATGGTATCTCCAGTACAGCACTTTGTCATCTGTTTGTGATAATAGTTTTCAAATTCTTGTCACTCCCTCCAGAACATCATTGCAGAACTCAAAACACATTGCATCATAAAAAATGAAGTGGAGAATTAAGGTAATTATCCAATTATTCAAAACCATTTCTTATTCGAATAGCTGAATAACTCTTCAAGTCTCCATTTTACGTGTGTTCCTCTGATGCGAATGCGACCCTGGCCTATTTGTTTTTCAGTAAAGTCCAAAATCCAAAATAGCCCAACAGAGAGACCCCCCCTCCCAGTACTCCACAGCCTCAGTAACAAAGCTCCTTATCAGATCTAACTTAAATCTTTCTTGAAACAACTGAAGTCCCTCTGTGCCATCCTCTGCAAGTGCAGAACAGCCAGAGTGCAGGTTGCAGGGTGGGGGGGGGCGGGGGTGCGTTATTACAGTGAAATCGGCACACAGATCTCAAGATTAAAGTTTGCTGTTTCTCCAGACTGTCTAGGTGACTGCCTTTTGAAATCGCACATGGCTTATACTGCCATTCGTGTCGTTTAAGAAAAAAATTAAA
>NW_012107586.1:4978140-4984098 GCF_000951045.1 Mandrillus leucophaeus | reverse complement strand
GTCCTAGGCGCATTACCAAAAAACCACAGACTGCTAACTTAAAAATAAATAAGAGGGCTGGGGGGCGATGACTCCACACCTGTAATCCCAGCACTTTGGGAAGCCAAGGCGAGTGGATCACCTGAGGTCAGAAGTTTGAGACCAGCTTGACCAACATGGTAAAACCCTGTCTCTACTAAAAATACAAAAATTAGGTAATTCCAGCTACTCAGGAGGCTGAGGCAGGAGAATTGCTTTAACCCAGGAGGCGGAGGTTGCAGTAAGCTGAGATTGCACCACTGCACTCCAGCCTGGGCAACACAGCAAGACTCTGTCTCAAAAAGAAAAGAAAATGAATAAGAGCTGGGAACCACTGCCCATTGTGGCGCTTCACTATTTCATCACATGCCCCAATTTTGGTTCTGTAATCATCTATCCTCCATCTCATCAACCAGTCAGTGGGGTCGGTTGATTTGTTTGTTGTTGTCTTGTTCAACCCAAGTCCCCTTTGTCCCCTGTGGTCATACTTGTAGCCAAGTTGTTAGGGTATTTAGCAAGGTATGGGAATCTCCTGGAGTTAGTGATTGCTTCATTTTGTTTTCACACCACGTGCTCAAGAGTGTCTGAGCAGGTATGACAGTTTTTGTTTTGTTTTTTGTGTGTTTAAATTGCTTAAGACTCTCCAAAGGCTTTGTTTTAAAAATAAATAATAAATATCGCAGGGAAAAATGAAGAACTGTATAGGTTTAGTAAAAATCATGTGTATGTCTTCTTTTCTTCTGGATTTTCCTAGATTGTGTTAAAAATAGGAACACGCGTTTTTCAGCCTGACACTGTGTCTACCACAGAAATAATGAAAGGCAATGAAAAATGGAAATGAGCAACATGACAAAACCAGTCCCCCTGAGGTTTTAGCTAAAAGAGAAAAAAGGAACAAATAGAACCAAGGTTGTAGCAGCACCTACAATTAGCATAAGCAGCATCAATGAGGTGTCAAGGTTTCAGAATTAATGAGCCCCAGGTCAGCCACCCGGGTGATGGCCACGTAGACCAACTAAACAAGAAAGTCCCACAGAAAGGACGCTTGTGGTCAGACAATAGATTCGGAGATTCTGAGCAATAAGACAACCGAAAGTTAGATTGCACATAAACATATTCAAATACAAGCATATCATGTTTTATTGCACGTTACTTTATTGCATTTCTCTTATATTGCATTTTTTACAAACTGAAGGTTTTGGGCGGGCAATCCTGCTTTGAGCAAGTTGATCGGCACCATTTTTTCCATGCTCACTTTCTGTCTCTGTCTCACATTTTGGTAAATCTCACAATATTTCAAATGACTTGTTATTATTATATCTGTTATGGTGATCTGCAATCAGTGATCTTTGACGTTTCTATTGTAATTTTTGCGGGGGGGTGCCATGAACTGTGCTCATACAAGATGGAGAGCTTAATAAATGTGTGCGTTCTGACTGCTCCACTGACTGGCCATTCCCCTGTCTCTCCTATTCTCCTGGGGCCTCCCTAATCCCTGAGACACAACAATACTGAAGGTAGGATAATTCATTATTCTATAATGACCTCTAAGTGTTCTAGTGACAGGAAGTATCTCACATCTTTCCCTTTAAATCAAAAGCTAGAAATGATTATGATTAGTGAGCAGGGCATGTCGAAAGCTGAGATAGGCCTTTAGCACCGAACAGTCAAGTCATGAATGCAAAGGAAAAGCTCTTGAAGAAAATTAAAAGTGGTACTACAGTGAACACATGAATGATAAGAAAGCAAACAGCTTTATTGCTGATACAGAGAAAGTTTTAGGGATCTGGATAGAAGATCAAACCAGCCACAACATTCCTTTAAGTCAAAGGAAGCAATCCTCCCAAGCAAAGCCCTAATTCTCTTCAATTATATGAAGGCTGAAAAAGGTGAGAAACCTACAGAAAAAAAGTTAGAAGGTAGCAGAGGTTCATGAGGTTAAACGAAAGAAGCCATCCCCGGGAGGCGGAGCTTGCAGTGAGCCGAGATCACACCACCACACTCCAGCCTGGGCAACGAGCGAGACTCCATCTTTGAAAAACAAGAAGCCATCTCCATACATGAAAGTGCAAGGTGAAGCAGCAAGTGCTGATGGAGAAGCTGCAGCAAGTTATCCAGGGGATCCCAGGGGATCTAGCTCAGATCACTGATGAAGATGACTACACTAAGCAAAAGATTTTCAAGGAAGATGGAACAGCCTTCCATTGGAAGAAGGCCTCATTCGGACTTTCATAACTCAAGAGAGTAAGTGAACACCTGGCCTCAAAGCATCAAAGCACAAGCCACTCTTTTGTTAGGGGCCAGTGCAGCTGGTGACCTTAAGTTGAAGCCAATGCTCATTTACCATTCCTAGGAACGTTAAGAATTATGCTAAATCTACTCTGTCTGTGCTCTACAAACGGAATGACACATTCCATTTGTGTGCTGGGTGACATCCGTTGACAGCATGGTTTACTAAATATTTTAAACCCACTGTTGAGACCTGTTCAGAAGAAAAGATTCCTTTTAAGATGTAATTGCTCATTGACAATACACCTGGTCACCCAACATCTCTGCTGGAGATGTTAAAGGAGATTAATCTTGTTTCCATGCCTTCTAACACCACATCCATTCTGCAGGCCCTAAAGCAAGGAGTAATTTCTACTTCAAGTCTAATGATTTAATAAATAAATAATGTAAGGCTATACCTGCCATAGATAGTGATTCCTTAGATGGCTATGGACAAAGTAAATTGAAAATGGGAAAGGATTCACCATTGTAGGTGCCATTAAAGTTGTGATTCATGGAAAAAAGTCAAAATACCAATATAAACAGGAGTTTGAGAGAAATTTATTCCATCCCTCATGAATGACGTTCAGGGATTCAAGACTTCAGTGGAGGAAGTCACTGCAGATGCGATAGAAATACCAAGAGAACCAGAATTAGAAGTGGGGCCTGAGATGTTGCTGCAATCTCGTGGTAAAGCTTGAATGGATACAGAGTAGCTTCTTATGGATGAGCAAAGAAAGTGGCTTCTTGAGATGGAATCTACTCCTGGTGAAGATGCTGTGAACATTGTTGAAATGAATACAAAGGATATAGAATATTATATAACCTTCATTGATAAAGCAACGGCAGGATTTGGGAGAAATGACTCCAATTTTGAAAGAAGTTTTACTGTAAGTAAAATGCTATCAAACAGCATTACGTGCTACAGAGGAATCTTTTGTGAAAGGAAAAGTCGATTCATGTGGCAAACTTTACTATTATTTTAAGAAATTACCTGAGCCTTCAGCAACCACCACCCTGATCAATCAGCAGCCATTAACAAGGCAAGAGCTTCCACAAAGGCAAAAAGATTACAACTCACCGAAGGCTCAGATGATCATTAGCATTTTTTAGCATTAGAGTATTTTTAAACTGAGGTACCCATGTTGTTTTTCTAGGCATAATGCTATCGCACACTGAATAGACTACAGTGTAGTATAAACATAACCTTTATGTATGCACTGGGAAAGCAAAAAATTGGGGTGGCTTTCTTCATTGTGATATTCACGATATTCCTGAGGTATGCTTGTAGTTAATACCAAGTAATTGGGCTTTTGAAAACTAATGCACAGTCCTAATCTGGACTAGTCCTAAGAAAATCGGTGAAATGTACTTCAGATGATAAAAGGAAAGTTAAGAATCCTTTCCTCGATGGCTCCCACTTAGGCAGCTCTGTCTGTTATCCTCCTCCCCCACCCCCCACCACTATGGTCTTTGGAGGATTCCCACAAAGCCCTGATCTCAGCAGAGGACTAATTTAAGATGCAATTGCTCTAATCACAGAAGTCTAACTGCATACCCCTTATTGCAAAAAAAAAGGCTGACCCTGTGACAGTGTTCTGGGTTCTTTAAAGATACATCTCAAACACTCATGCAAATGTGTGCTGTGTCACACTGCATCTGGGCTTATTTTAATATGGAAGGAATACTGTGCATTTCTTACTAGGCAAATGGCAACCTCTGCTGTGGCAGGCGACTGCATTACCTTTATCACATGGGCTTCTCCGTCCCTGTTTATACCACTGCACATGCCAATTGGAGAGGCGCAGATTTAGAGTAACAGTTTTTGAAGGTAGTCGCATTTCAGTAGAAGACTCCTGAGGTTGGGAAAAACTGGAAGGGTCAAAGGAATGCATCTCTAATAGTGGAAAGATAGGCATCAGGCTGGTGCTTTTGGAGAGAGTATTTCCCCTGTTCGCTCCTGTCTACCTCCCACAGTGATGTGGCCTCTGGGCCAATCCTGGTCCTAGAGTATCTTTCTGGAAATAAACCTATTTCCCTCTTTCAAGCTCAGGAGAGGTAAGCAATGAGTTGCCAGTTGACATAGTTTGGGCACTTGTCCCCTCCAAATCTCATGTTGAAATTTGATGCCTAACATTGGACGTGGGGCCTGGTGGGAGATGTTTGCGTCATGGGGGTGCATTCCTCATGAACAGCTTGACGCCATTCTTGCAGAATTGGGTGTGTTCTCACTGTTAGTTCCCACAAGTTCTGGTTGTTAAAAAGAGTCTGGCACCTCCATCCCCTCTCTTTCTTGCTTTCTTTCTTGCCATGTGACACACTGGCTCCCGTTCCCCTTATGCCATGATTGGAAGTTCTCTGAGGCCCTCACCAGAAGCAGATGTTAGTATCATGCTTCTTGTACAGCCTGAAGAACCGTGAGCCCAATAAACCACTTTTCTTTACTAATTGCCCAGCCTCAGATATTCCTTTACAGCAACATAAAATAGACTACTCTACTCTTCTTCATACAGGGGAAGCCAGTAGTCCTCCCAGACCCTCTTCCAACCTGCCCTGGGTTCCTCTGTGGCCTGGAATAAGACAGATGCTGGCAGACTGCCTCCAGATGCTCTCCTGATTGACACAAACATCAGCAACCGTCTCCTCCATTTTGGTTCAAGGCTATCTAACTGCCTCATGCCTCAACATAACCAAAATGCATAATCAAGCAAAAGATTTGGGTCCTGGCCAGCAGGAGTCATTTCTTAGAAGCACGGGCCATCCCATGCAACTCAGTTGTTGGCAGGGGAGCCCTAATGCCAATTTATCTGCCCACACCTTCATCGTAGCATCTTCGTCCTCAACCTGTAACCATCCATGCATCTTTCCATCAGTCTATCTCCCTGTTTGCTCCCTCTAGTGAGGGTAGTATAAAATAGAATTTTTTTGAAAGAGGAAAGTACTGTGGATGAGCCCAGAATTTCTAGTTTAAACCTGAAGAAGACTGATCCTATAAATAAACACCCCACCTATAAACAGGCACATAAGTCTCTTTTTAGGGTTAATAGAAAATAGACTAAGAAAGATTTCTCACCCACTGTGTTCTCTAAACCATAGGCAAGAAAAGGCTCCCACCCAGTGCCTGGTAGCAGAAATTGAATATAATTTCATGGTCAGTGAATGCAAATAGGCACTTGTGAAGGGTGGCTTTATAAAAGTCTAATCCCAACCATGAGAGTCTTCTCCCAGGACCCTCTCCAGCTCGGTCACAAGATTGTCTGTAGGGTCTCTCATAGTCAGACTGTGACAACACCTGTGGATTAGTTCATTCTTACATGGCTATAAAAAGCTACCTGAGACTGCGTAATTTATAAAGAAAAGACGTTTAATTGGCTCACGGTTCTGCAAGCTGTATAGAAAGCAGGGCTGGGGAGGCCGCAGGAAACTTACAAACATGGCAGAAAGCAAAGAGGAAGGAGGCACATCTTACTTGACTAGAGCAGGAGGAAGAGAGTGAAAGGGGAAGTGCTACACACTTACAAACAACCAGATCTCATAGCAACTTGCTCACTAGCACATGACCAACAAAGGGGAAGTTCATCCCCATGATCCAATCACCTATCACTAGGCCCCTTCTCCAACACTGGGGATTACAATTCAACATGAAATTTGGGCAGGGACCCAAATCTAAAC
>NW_012107586.1:4974957-4978080 GCF_000951045.1 Mandrillus leucophaeus | reverse complement strand
AATAACTCTTCAAGTCTCCATTTTACGTGTGTTCCTCTGATGCGAATGCGACCCTGGCCTATTTGTTTTTCAGTAAAGTCCAAAATCCAAAATAGCCCAACAGAGAGACCCCCCCCTCCCAGTACTCCACAGCCTCAGTAACAAAGCTCCTTATCAGATCTAACTTAAATCTTTCTTGAAACAACTGAAGTCCCTCTGTGCCATCCTCTGCAAGTGCAGAACAGCCAGAGTGCAGGTTGCAGGGTGGGGGGGGGCGGGGGTGCGTTATTACAGTGAAATCGGCACACAGATCTCAAGATTAAAGTTTGCTGTTTCTCCAGACTGTCTAGGTGACTGCCTTTTGAAATCGCACATGGCTTATACTGCCATTCGTGTCGTTTAAGAAAAAAATTAAATAGAAGTATGAAAGGAAACCAGCAGTGTTTTAAGAGATTTCATTTCTACTTGATGCTTGTACTCATTTGCAGGGAGGCAGGAGGAGGGCTTTTATTAGATAGCGTCTCTGGAAACACTTAAAGTTGAGAAAGACCCATGACCCCAATCCAAGCTCCTAGACAGAAGAGAGAGGGTGCAAAGGCAAAGCCCTCCCCTTACTTTCTTCCACATCACACTGGGGTAAGTGGGTTGCCTCTCGATGTCCAGCCTTTACCATTCTGTGCCTCAGAGGCTGAGACGCCCCCGCAGCATCCGGGTTCCCCTGCCCTCTGGCTTCTGATTGAGACCGACCGATGGGCAGTGTGATCACTAATTTTAACGTGTCAGCTTGGTTGGACATGATACACAAATACACGGTCGAACATTATTCTAGATGTTTCTATGAAGGTGTTTTGTGGATGAGAATAACATTTAAATCAGTGGACTTGAAGCAGAATACCCTACATAAGTGGGTCGGCTTTATCCAATCTGTGGAAGGCCTTGATAGAACAAAGACTGACCTCCCCTTGAGCGAGAAGGAATTCTGCCAGCAGACAGCCTTTGAACTCCAACTGCGAGCGTTCCCTGAGTCTCCAGCCTCACAGCCTACCCCATCAGTCTTCGGACTCACCACGCCTCCACAATTGCAAGAGCCAGCTCCTTAAATAAACGAATGAATCTCTCTCTTTTTCTCTGTCTCTCTGTCCCTCTGTCTGTCACACACACACACACACACACACACACACACACACACACACACATACACCCCAATGGTTCTGCTTCTCTGGAGAACCCTGACTAGTACAGGCAGCAACACTAGAAAATCAGACCAGATGGAGGAAGGGAATCAAGTATTTATCCCCTAACTCCTCCCCTGTGGGGTCTGCACACAGCCCCAGCCATCTCGAGGTAGGGGAGCCATGCCCCCCTCTCACACCCTCAGGCCTGCAGGTGAAACCTGCACTCTCTTTTCTTAAATCCAGGCACTGCACTAACCTTGAATGGTTTCCCCACGCCATCCTCACTCCTCTACAAATGATCCTCTAATTAACTTCACAATGTATCCTACTATGAGCCTGCTGGAACCTTGCCTAACACCAGTGTCACCAGAATGTGGGGGCCATGGCAAAGTTGGTGTGGCATTCAGGGCCTTCCTTGTCTGACCTCAATCTGCCCTTTCCGTGTCTTTTTCTGCCATGTTAATTCGCTCCAAAGACATGTGAAAACACACGGTAACATACTCAGTATTTTCACCAGACTGCGGTTCTCCCCAACATAGCACCCCCACTCACTCTCTCTGGAAGTGAGCACCCCACAGAGTCCTAGGCGCATTACCAAAAAACCACAGACTGCTAACTTAAAAATAAATAAGAGGGCTGGGGGGCGATGACTCCACACCTGTAATCCCAGCACTTTGGGAAGCCAAGGCGAGTGGATCACCTGAGGTCAGAAGTTTGAGACCAGCTTGACCAACATGGTAAAACCCTGTCTCTACTAAAAATACAAAAATTAGGTAATTCCAGCTACTCAGGAGGCTGAGGCAGGAGAATTGCTTTAACCCAGGAGGCGGAGGTTGCAGTAAGCTGAGATTGCACCACTGCACTCCAGCCTGGGCAACACAGCAAGACTCTGTCTCAAAAAGAAAAGAAAATGAATAAGAGCTGGGAACCACTGCCCATTGTGGCGCTTCACTATTTCATCACATGCCCCAATTTTGGTTCTGTAATCATCTATCCTCCATCTCATCAACCAGTCAGTGGGGTCGGTTGATTTGTTTGTTGTTGTCTTGTTCAACCCAAGTCCCCTTTGTCCCCTGTGGTCATACTTGTAGCCAAGTTGTTAGGGTATTTAGCAAGGTATGGGAATCTCCTGGAGTTAGTGATTGCTTCATTTTGTTTTCACACCACGTGCTCAAGAGTGTCTGAGCAGGTATGACAGTTTTTGTTTTGTTTTTTGTGTGTTTAAATTGCTTAAGACTCTCCAAAGGCTTTGTTTTAAAAATAAATAATAAATATCGCAGGGAAAAATGAAGAACTGTATAGGTTTAGTAAAAATCATGTGTATGTCTTCTTTTCTTCTGGATTTTCCTAGATTGTGTTAAAAATAGGAACACGCGTTTTTCAGCCTGACACTGTGTCTACCACAGAAATAATGAAAGGCAATGAAAAATGGAAATGAGCAACATGACAAAACCAGTCCCCCTGAGGTTTTAGCTAAAAGAGAAAAAAGGAACAAATAGAACCAAGGTTGTAGCAGCACCTACAATTAGCATAAGCAGCATCAATGAGGTGTCAAGGTTTCAGAATTAATGAGCCCCAGGTCAGCCACCTGGGTGATGGCCACGTAGACCAACTAAACAAGAAAGTCCCACAGAAAGGACGCTTGTGGTCAGACAATAGATTCGGAGATTCTGAGCAATAAGACAACCGAAAGTTAGATTGCACATAAACATATTCAAATACAAGCATATCATGTTTTATTGCACGTTACTTTATTGCATTTCTCTTATATTGCATTTTTTACAAACTGAAGGTTTTGGGCGGGCAATCCTGCTTTGAGCAAGTTGATCGGCACCATTTTTTCCATGCTCACTTTCTGTCTCTGTCTCACATTTTGGTAAATCTCACAATATTTCAAATGACTTGTTATTATTATATCTGTTATGGTGATCTGCAATCAGTGATCTTTGACGTTTCTATTGTAATTTTT
>NW_012107586.1:4958835-4972487 GCF_000951045.1 Mandrillus leucophaeus | reverse complement strand
CCACTGCACATGCCAATTGGAGAGGCGCAGATTTAGAGTAACAGTTTTTGAAGGTAGTCGCATTTCAGTAGAAGACTCCTGAGGTTGGGAAAAACTGGAAGGGTCAAAGGAATGCATCTCTAATAGTGGAAAGATAGGCATCAGGCTGGTGCTTTTGGAGAGAGTATTTCCCCTGTTCGCTCCTGTCTACCTCCCACAGTGATGTGGCCTCTGGGCCAATCCTGGTCCTAGAGTATCTTTCTGGAAATAAACCTATTTCCCTCTTTCAAGCTCAGGAGAGGTAAGCAATGAGTTGCCAGTTGACATAGTTTGGGCACTTGTCCCCTCCAAATCTCATGTTGAAATTTGATGCCTAACATTGGACGTGGGGCCTGGTGGGAGATGTTTGCGTCATGGGGGTGCATTCCTCATGAACAGCTTGACGCCATTCTTGCAGAATTGGGTGTGTTCTCACTGTTAGTTCCCACAAGTTCTGGTTGTTAAAAAGAGTCTGGCACCTCCATCCCCTCTCTTTCTTGCTTTCTTTCTTGCCATGTGACACACTGGCTCCCGTTCCCCTTATGCCATGATTGGAAGTTCTCTGAGGCCCTCACCAGAAGCAGATGTTAGTATCATGCTTCTTGTACAGCCTGAAGAACCGTGAGCCCAATAAACCACTTTTCTTTACTAATTGCCCAGCCTCAGATATTCCTTTACAGCAACATAAAATAGACTACTCTACTCTTCTTCATACAGGGGAAGCCAGTAGTCCTCCCAGACCCTCTTCCAACCTGCCCTGGGTTCCTCTGTGGCCTGGAATAAGACAGATGCTGGCAGACTGCCTCCAGATGCTCTCCTGATTGACACAAACATCAGCAACCGTCTCCTCCATTTTGGTTCAAGGCTATCTAACTGCCTCATGCCTCAACATAACCAAAATGCATAATCAAGCAAAAGATTTGGGTCCTGGCCAGCAGGAGTCATTTCTTAGAAGCACGGGCCATCCCATGCAACTCAGTTGTTGGCAGGGGAGCCCTAATGCCAATTTATCTGCCCACACCTTCATCGTAGCATCTTCGTCCTCAACCTGTAACCATCCATGCATCTTTCCATCAGTCTATCTCCCTGTTTGCTCCCTCTAGTGAGGGTAGTATAAAATAGAATTTTTTTGAAAGAGGAAAGTACTGTGGATGAGCCCAGAATTTCTAGTTTAAACCTGAAGAAGACTGATCCTATAAATAAACACCCCACCTATAAACAGGCACATAAGTCTCTTTTTAGGGTTAATAGAAAATAGACTAAGAAAGATTTCTCACCCACTGTGTTCTCTAAACCATAGGCAAGAAAAGGCTCCCACCCAGTGCCTGGTAGCAGAAATTGAATATAATTTCATGGTCAGTGAATGCAAATAGGCACTTGTGAAGGGTGGCTTTATAAAAGTCTAATCCCAACCATGAGAGTCTTCTCCCAGGACCCTCTCCAGCTCGGTCACAAGATTGTCTGTAGGGTCTCTCATAGTCAGACTGTGACAACACCTGTGGATTAGTTCATTCTTACATGGCTATAAAAAGCTACCTGAGACTGCGTAATTTATAAAGAAAAGACGTTTAATTGGCTCACGGTTCTGCAAGCTGTATAGAAAGCAGGGCTGGGGAGGCCGCAGGAAACTTACAAACATGGCAGAAAGCAAAGAGGAAGGAGGCACATCTTACTTGACTAGAGCAGGAGGAAGAGAGTGAAAGGGGAAGTGCTACACACTTACAAACAACCAGATCTCATAGCAACTTGCTCACTAGCACATGACCAACAAAGGGGAAGTTCATCCCCATGATCCAATCACCTATCACTAGGCCCCTTCTCCAACACTGGGGATTACAATTCAACATGAAATTTGGGCAGGGACCCAAATCTAAACCATATCAACCTGCATCAGTCTCAGCCAAGCCCTTGTTCAAGAGTGGAGTCCACCAAGACAGCTGCTCTCTGGGCAATGCAGGCTGTGTCCTAATCCTTGTCAACCCTTCTACTACCACATGACCTTCAGGTTTTAGGGTCAAGTTTTTAAAAAGTTCCATTATCCCTTTTCCGCTGGCACTAGAGACCAATGTCTAGAATCTGTGAGGCCTGGCACATGGGCCTGAGATCAAAAACCTTAATTCTTCCTCCGCGTGAGGGCACACACAGTCACCTGGCTTAGTCTGGTTTGGGTTTACTTGCTTAGGTGTTTGATGTTCAAAGTATTCATTCGTTAAATGCAAGCACTGAAATCTACTACAGTTTTTGTCTTTACTTCCTTTTGTAACCTATTGAAACCCCTATGACTGGAAGTAACCCTGACCTCTTCATCTTGTGAAGACCTCATTTCCTTACTGAACGTGTAAAGGGACCCACATCTGCCATGTTCATAGCTGCATGGTACCGGGCTGGTGGTAGGTGATCAGGAAACACCCCTTAATTCAACATCTCTCAGATGGCAACCAAGTTCCCATTATTTCTGGGCTCAAATTCCAACTAGCAGCTTCTTTCTTCATTAATTCACTCCAATACACTCAATCCTAAATGATCTCTCTCCTTCCTAGTGAAAGACTAATTTCACTCACACACACCCCTCCCAGATCCTCATTCTCTAATCCACCACTGGCATTCTCCTGTCTTTGCACATGACTGTTTTCTCTGCCAACCTTGCAAAGGTGCCACGGCAAAATGGCAAATTGTCAGTCTTGCCTGATGATGAAAAACAGAAAGAGCCAAACAGCACCATATAACCCACAAGGAAGCACTGAACTCTTTGCAGATAGAGGTTAAGTTCTAAGACTATCCTTTATATCTAAAAAGGGAGAGTTGCCTACAAATCCACAAATCCTTCTTTCCCAATTTACCAAGCGTGATGCTTGTCTCCAAAGACAGCCACAACCAATTCCTTCCCTCCTCCCATCAAGAAGTGAAGACTAGGTCTCTACTCCTTCCAATCTGTGCAGCTGTGAGCAATCGAATGGGGTGGCAGAGATGCAGTACCAGCCCTGGGCACAGCCCTTAAAAGGATTGGCACTTCCTGCTTTCTCCTTCTTGGAGCCCTAAGCCACCACGTAAGACCAGGTTATGCTGATAGAGGCCGTATGGGGACATCACTAAAGTGCCATATGTGAATCAAGAAACCACCTTGGATGTCCTGGCCTCCATCCACTCTAGTCCTCCCATCTGAGGCCCCAGACATTCTGAAACAGAGATGAGCTGTCTTCTCTGTGGCTTCCAAATTTCTTACCCATAGAAACATGAAAAATAATAAAAATAGGTGTAAGGCACTAGGTTTCAGGGATAGTTTGTTATACAGCAATAGATAGCCAGAACACCAATAAAGGATTCACATTAAGGAAATATTTCAATTTCTGGGCTAAGAATTGCATTTGTAGGCTAGGCGCAGTGGCTCACACCCGTAATCCCAGCACTTTGGGAGGCTTTGGTAGGCAGATTACTTGAGGTCAGGAGTTCGAGACCAGCCTGGCCAACATGGTGAAACCCCATCTCTATTAAAAATAAAAAAAAAAAAAAATTAGCCGGGTGTGGTGGTGGGTGCCTATAATCCCAGATACTTGGGAGGCTGAGATGGGAGGATCGCCAGGAGGCAGAGGTTGCAGTGAGCCGAGATCATGTCACTGTCCTCCAGCCTGGGTGATAGAGTGAGACCCTGTCTCAAAAACAAAAAACCCACAAAGAATTGCATTTCTATGCCAATATCAAAGACAGGGAAACACTGCCTTAAACATATCAGGGTTTTCTTTTCTCTCACATAACATGAAGGCAAGGCCTCCCAGCATTACCTTGGCAGCCTAGAGCCCAGGTCTCTGCAATTCTCTTGTTTTTCCTCATGCATCCAGCTCCAGCCACCAGTATTCCAGGAATTAGGAAGGAAGAAGAAGTAGTGCCTTTATCAGAAAAGCATAACTTTCCTAGAAACGCCCAGCACGGATTTCTATTTATATCTCATTGGCCAGAACTATTTTGCACAGCCACCCCACACAAAAGGGACAGAGAAATACAAGGCTTTCACTGGCAATGGCCTCACCGAACAAAACTGGGGTTTAGTTAGAGGAAAGAATGATATTGGAGAGGTAACTAGCTGTCTCTGCCATATTCAATAAGGAAATACATTACATTAGCCAAAGTTCAGAAACAGAGCTGGCTTCTGGGTCAATTCATTGATGTCATCAAAGACCCAGGAATTTCCCATTTCCACACTCCACTGTTTGCAGCGTTGGCTTCAGCCTAAGGCCACCTTTCCTCCATGTTATGGCTGGCTGCCAGTAGCAATTGGGCTACATGCCTTCTGTTCATATCCAGCAGGAGAGTCTGGCTTCCCATCCATCTCTCTTCAGAGCAAGGAAGTAAGGGGACACTTTTAAGCATAGACATTAAACTGTGCCTGATACATACTGAAGACCATTCCTTATTCCTCAATCAATAGGGATCTCATTGCCAACAAAGGACTTTCATTCGCAAGTTTTGGTTAGGATAAAAGTGAGGGGTCTGCAGTCAGTTGGCCTGGGTTTATATCCATCCTATCGCTTTTTGAGCTGTGTGATCTTGAGCAAGTTACTTAGGCTTTCTGAGTAAAAGACTACTTTCTTTGTGTGTAGACAGAGAAGAGCTTATAGTTTCTGCTGGTTTAGGTTTCATGCAAGGAATAAATAAGACAATACATGTAAAGTACTTAGCATGGTGCCTGGAAACCAGCGAGCATTAAATAGATTTTGGTGATTACGATTATGCAGAATGTTTCCCACGAAGCCCCGTGTGAGTTTTGCCAAGAGAGAAATAAATGTAAATCAGCGATGCACAACTTTTCCTTCTCTTTTCTTTGCAGTTTAATGATATCAACTTCCACATCCTGAAAGACTCAGATATTTTGTTTTTACAAGTCTTTCTTCAGAAATGACCTGTTCCGTCTCTCATGCTGCTACAGGTAAACTTGAAATTCAAACCGTTCATCTGACACCTGGACTTATCTGAAAAGATATCTGCAGATTTACTACCAAAAAATCCATTGGAGGACCCCATAATTAATCCAGTTCCATCATTATCACATCTCTACTAAACATATCATTAAACAGCTGAAACAATGCTTTCAGGGATATTTTTTCACAATTCATTTCAACAAGAATTTAAGCACCTAATAACCAAATTAGATTACCTAGACAGGAACTCCACCAGTTGTACCATAGTCAGCACTTATGTATAATTACCCCAAAAACTAAATCAACAATAGTTTTTCAGTTTGACTAAACAGTATAAACAGAACATAAAACATAGTCAGGAAAGGAAACTAATTGCTAATAGTTATTATTAACAATAACAGTTGGTATTACCATAATGTACTAGCTCAGGCACCATGCTAAATGCTTCCTAACATTGTAGAGACTTACTATTATGATTCCCATTTTACAGATGAGGAAACTGAAAATCTAAGAAGTTGAGATCAGAGTTCCTAAGTAGCAGAATCAGAATTAGAAAATCTAGGTCTGTTCTGACTCTAGAGCACAAGCCCTTAAACAGCAAGCACACCAGTAGATGATTGAGCTCTTCAGAGAAACCTCTGGCAGGCACTGAAATTTTATTTCCTGGTAGAAAGAACAGTGGGTGCAAAAATTAAAGGTTTTGGAGTCAGACCCATTTGAGGCTCTGGAGCTTATACTGGCTCCAGCCCACCACTGCTTACAATCTTCTAATAAATTCCTATTCTGGTTAAGTTCACTTAATGTTTTAAACTAAAAACCTGGGTAACTATAATCAATTGCAAGAGGGAAGATTACAAAGGTTGGGAATCAGAAATTGGGCAAAGACCAACAGTATTATATCAAAGGTATGTATAATAGGTATGCCTTCTGGCATCTTTTCCCTGACCAAAATGACACCAAGCCTTCCACTACATCTCGGGGCATAATTCCTGATCCCATCCATACCTAGGGAGTGGAAATCACCCACAAATGTCATTGCAGTCTAGGCAAGAAATGTGAGGCAAAGGGCTGGGTAGACAATAACAGAAAGTCTTCTAGTGATAAACTCTTCTCAATGTCAGGAAATTCTTCTTTGCCTGAAAACCAAATCCCCCACGTAGCAGTTTAAATGTTTTTCCGCTGGTTTTATTCTTGGTGGAGGCAGTACAATTATCTACAACCTCTGTAGTCACCTTTCAGGTACTTGAAGGCTTTTCTTTTCCAAAGGAAATAGTCGAAGGTTGGCCTTTTGTCAGAAATTCAATTTTCTGATGCTTTAACCTTCTCTGGGGCTTTCTTTCTAATCTTATTCAAGTTCAGCATGTCCTTATTAACTGTAGAACCCAGACCTGAACCCAGGCTTCTTGCTGAGTTTTGACTGGAGAGAGAAAACGGAGGAAAGGGGGACCTCTTAGGAACTGGTCTTCCCATGTTTATTTATAGATTCCCCCATGTCTGGGTTATTTTTCCAACCCAGCAAACAGCCAAAACAGGGCAAGGAGGCGATTGCAGGGACAGAAGTGGTCACTTTTCTGATAGTGACCATCTCCCCTTTATCAGAGCAGAGGTCCCTAAGCAGGAGTAACAGCTGGTCCTCTCTCCTACCTTCCCAGGATAAAGCCTGCCTTTCACAGCCCATTCCACCACTACTTGGGCTCTCTGCAAATCCTACTTGCATCAAGCATCAAGATGCTGGAATATGTTTACTCTTTCAAAAGATATCCCCAAGGGAGAGAATTTAGTAAGTCTTAGAAGAGACAGTAAACTCAAGAACGCATCACAAAATTTCACACCTATCTCCTTCACACTAATTTATGGATGTCCAGATTTAGACCCAAATGGTGGCCTGAAACAGCACCAGCCAATAGAAATAACCAAGTTAATAGGACACCCAGTTAAATTACAAATGTATAATTTACATTTGTGTAATTTTACATTTTCTAGTAGCCATATTTTTTTAAAAAGCAGAAACAGGTAAAATTAATTTTAATAATATATCTTACTTAAACCAGTATATCCAAGATATCTTTTTAATATGTAGTCAAAATGATAATATTTTTAAATTACTATGAAGATACTATACATACCTTTCTCATACTACATCTTCAAAACCTGGTGTGTTTTTACACGACGTATCTCAATTCAGACTAGCCATATTTCAAGAACTAGCAGCCACCATATTTGATAGCACAAGTTTAAACCAAAATGCCCCAAATGTGGTGCCCAGACCAGCCACATCCACATCAACTGGGAACTTGTTGGAAACACAAAATTCCCAGCCCCACACCAGAGGTACTGAGTCAGAGACTCAGCATGCAGCTCAGTATTTGTGTTTTCACAAGCCCTCCAGGTAAATGTGATGCATACTTACTGGTCTATGTGCTGCCAAATCAGAAATGCTTAATCTGCTTTTACTTCATGGCATCACCAATGTCTAAGGGGGGATATGAATCATTAAGAAACTAACTCTTCCGTTTTACTGTTGCTAGGAAGCCTGAAATAGCAAATTTGGTTCCCATGAGCTATGTTTATTTTTATTTTGTGCCAATTAAGTGAGTTTTTCATGGGTGTGCTCCTCTTTTTCAAATAATCCATTGGAACCTTCTTTCCCCCTTGGGTTTGGATTTTATCCCTTCATCCTTCTGGCTTTTTACAGTAATCCCAACTGCACTTACCCTTTCATATCATATACACCTAGGGTTACCAGATTTAGCAAATAAAAATACAGGACACCCAGTTAAATTTGAATTTCAGATAATTGATGAATTATGTTTTAGTATAAGTATGTGCCATTCAATTCTTCCAAGAAATTGCAAGGGTCATACCTATACTAAAAAGTATTGGGCAAATATTGCATGAGATATACTAGAGATTATTTATTTATTTTGGAATTGAAATTTAACTGGGCATCTTGTATTTTACTTGGTGAATCTATTCACACCGTCCTACATCCTTCTGACTCCAGATTCCTCCAGTGACGGGACCACAAAGGCCTCTCGGTCCACTGCGGTGAGAGCTGCAGAGGAGACTGCAGATCTGGCGTCTCATTCCCCAACAACTTTAACTAGAACGAAATAATTCTGGATGAAACCAGCTGCCCAGATGTATTCCTGGGCTTTCCAAGGATGAGTCCTCTGGCTTCCAGCAAGTGCCAGCTGCCTCTTGGGATCAAGCTCTCATTAAAAAAAAACAAAAAAAAAACAAAAAAAAAATCAAATCAAACAAAGAGAACACTGTCAGTCAATCAGAGCTAAGCAAATGCACCCACTTAGCTCGCAGCTCAAATTGGGTCTACAGATTTGCGCTATTGAAAAGGAAATTGGCCTCACTTGCTGTGAAACAGCCCCAAAGTGGGGAAATTAATACAGAAGACGCCAAGTCATAATGAAATCTGGCAACAGAAGTGGGTTGTGTGGCATCATCCAATTACAGCAAACACGGACACTGCCTGGGGGAGAAGCCAGTCTGGACACCGAGCAAAATTAGAACCCTACACAGTAATTATTAGCGGAGAGAGGAAATTTGTTGGGATGTTACAAAAATCAGAGAGTTTGATAAATGCGAACATCCCAACAAATGCACAGGATCACTACTCCACACAGCTCCAAAATAAGTGTTCTCAATACCTACCAAACCGTGAGCTCCTCCTATGGGCAAAGCCCTAGAAACCCAGATCTTGGCTTTTGTATCACCTTTTTCATCAGCCCACTGCTACCCAGCTACAAACCCATGTCATTCATGAATGACACAAGCCTGGAGGAGGTTCCCTCTCCTTTCACTGATGTGGCTCTTTCTCCCCATCAGCCTAGTGGACTCTATGGAGCCATAGCCATTAGGATGGTGCCAGGAACAACATCTAGGAGCCCTCAACTTTACCTGGTAAACTAGGGTGACACCAGGACCCTGGGGGTGGGCAGTAACTTGAGGGTGGACGGTAAGAAGGAAAGGCAGGGAGACCAAGAGAGAAAAGACTCGGGCGCTCATCCAATATAAATCCATATCAACTGAAACGCCAATTGATAGGGAAGTAAAGAAATGTTATGACCTGCAGTCTAGGCTCCATGTGGGTTCATGATCAGATGGCATTGCTTTATTTTGCCCTGCAATTTCTTCCACACTTATGGGAGCAAAAATATAGGACTCCAAATGAATAAAAAGGGGCTTTGAAACCTGATTGCTTCAGTTTATAGTTTCATATTAGAGTGTGGATTTCAACCCAATTCTGAGATAAAAATGATTTTATTCATTGATCCTAAAGAGTTCGTTTGATTTTTAAAAGAAAAACATAATAATGCACAAATAAGGGTTAAATACCAACTGAATAACTATGAGAACTCTATACTACATACCACCTTATTTCTAGAAGTCAACAGAAAATAAAATAAAGTGACATAGCACGGATGTGAGTCTCCTACCGATGATGTAATCGGAAGGAAGAAAACTATGATTTTTACAAGCAAAGTGTATTTTGAGCCAGGATATTTAGAAGGAAGACAAAATTTCTCTTGGAGAGCAAACTTTTCTTTTGGTTAAAAAGAAAAGTATCAAAATATTGGATTTTGGAAGATGAGGGCCCCTGGAAAAGGTCTGCACAAAGAAGAGGTAAATTGTTTTAGCTAGGTAAGTCATCAGAATTGGGAAGCTGGCTGCTTACCGGTAACTAAAGGAAGAGATTTAGGGAACATGAAAAGTAGAAAAAAATTGAGAGAGGATTCCCGGTTGAATGAGAGAGTTGAAAGACTTACGGATGAGAGTGAGAGAAATTCCTATGATGGAAAGGGCCGACGGGTGTGTAACTGTCAGTAAAATATCGTCTCTAATTTGCAGTGTGATCCCAACCCTTTGGTAACATACACTATATGCAAAGGCCTGGGTTTGGAGGAACTTTGAAAAAAGTGGGGACTGCATACAACCTTCAAGATGATGCAGGACAGAAAAACGAGATAAAGGCAGCAAGACATGTACAAGAGCAAGAAGTTCAGCAGGAACAAGAAATTAGAATGAGAGGCAACTACAGGAACATGTATCTTTTATGCATCTGCAAAAATACCAGGGAGAAATACCAGTGGAGCTCCAGACTCCAGCAGTACCTGGGATGGAGACTTGAGCCAAAGCTTTTCTATTCTAGATAAAGCTAACCCTCAAAATTAGAGATCTCTGATTTATACTTCCAGAATTGAAGCCACTAAATATTGGAAGGATGGAAGGGAGGCAGAGAGGAAGAAAAAGAACAAGAACAAAATTTAAAAGAAAAAGATAGGAGTCTGATGACCAAACTTTTATCTGGCATCAGTGCAGCGCTGAAGAACGTACATAACTTACACATCATGGAAAAGACGAGTATTATTGGTATTCATAATGAGATAAAGTAAAATGTACAATAAAGCAAGTGAAATAAATACAAATAAACTGTTAATTACACTACACAGAAGCAATATCTTTGAAACAGATTGAGAAGGAGGCTTTACAGTCAGACTTCCCCGGTTCAAGTCCCAGCCCCAGGACCTCTTAATCAAGTGACCTGGACTATTCACCTAACCATCTCTGAGAATTTTTTTCACCTGTAAAAGAGGAGCATCATAATACTACTTTCTTGATACAGCTGTTGTGGGGAATAACTGAAATAATAATGTATGCCTGTTAAGAGTTCCATGTCTGGCAATGACAAACTGGTTGTTATGGACCAACATTCCCACAGAGATGACTCAGAAAAATTGAACAAATTGTTGATTAAAAACAATATCTATGGCTGGCCGCCGTGGCTCACACCTGTAATCCCAGCACTTTGGGAGGCCGAGGTGGATCACGAGGTCAGGAGATCGAGACCATCCTGGCTAACACGGTGAAACCCTGTCTCTACCAAAAATACAAAAAAGTAGCCGGGCATGGTGGCGGGCACCTGTAGTCCCAGCTACTCAGGAGGCTGAGGCAGGAGAATGGAGTGAACCTGGGAGGCGGAGCT
Source organism: Mandrillus leucophaeus (assembly GCF_000951045.1). Classification (NCBI taxonomy): domain Eukaryota; kingdom Metazoa; phylum Chordata; class Mammalia; order Primates; family Cercopithecidae; genus Mandrillus; species Mandrillus leucophaeus. The sequence goes on along the minus strand of NW_012107586.1, from coordinate 4,961,555 downwards.
TGCAGTGAGTCGAGATGGCACCACAGCACTCCAGCCTGGGCAACAGAGCAAGACTCCGCCTCAAAAAAAAAAAAAATCTATTTGACAGCATTGAAGCATTAAGATGGTGAGAACTTGAGGGGCCAAGATCTGGAAAATGAGGGAAACACAGACAGGTAATTCTAGCATCTTAGGGCCACTTTTGCCCATGAAGCAACTGCCAATTCTGAAAGTAAAAGCAGCTGACAGGTGAGAAGGTAAGCAGAGCCAACCAGAGCCCCATGGGTTGGAGGATCAAAAGTTTGACTCCAAGACCCACCAACATAGAGCACCCTGGTAAATCCAAAGAATAAATCATAAGTAGATCATGTCTTGCTCTTTATTCTTACAAAGAATGAAGTCCAAATCAACTCAGTCTCTGATTGGATTAAGGTTATCTGCCCTTAGACTAACTGCTACTAGAAGAAACAGTCAGTGCTTTCTGGAGTAAGCATGACCCAGAGCCTCGAACTGCCCTTACAATTTTCATATATAATGCCCAGCAGCATGCAGTCAAAACTAATCAAGCAAACAAAAAGATAAGAAACAATTAAAATCCAAGTGGGAAAAAAAGACAGTAAAAATAAACACAGAAAATCCAGACATTGATGTTATCCAATCTGTACTTTAAAATAACTACTCCTGGCTGGGCACAGTGGTTCACGCCTATAATCCCAACACTTTGGGAGGCCCAGGTGGGTGGATCACCTGAGATCAGGAGTTTGAGACCAGCCTGGCCAACGTGGTGAACTCCTCCCACCACCTCCCCACATCTCTGCTAAAAATACAAAAATTAACTGGGTGTGGTGGCGCACGCCTGTAATCCCAGCTACCCAGGAGGCTGACGCAGGAGGATTGCTTGTGCCCATGAGGTAGAGGCTGCAGTGAGCCAAGATCACACCACTGTAGCCTGGGAGACAGAGTGAGACTCCGTCTCAAAAAATAAATAACTACAACTACCATGCTCAAAAAATTAAATTATAAGATGTACAATTTCATCAGAGAATTGAAACTATATAAGAAAGAATTCAGTGGCAATACTAGAACAAAATAATACAATTACAGAAATTAAGAATCCAATGGATGTATTTAACAACCGATGAGACCAGCTGAGAATTAGTGACCTGGAAGATAGAAGAATGAAAATGGAAATATTAAAAAGATGAGCAGTATAACAGCAGAGGATGAGACACATAAAGAATACGCTGAAGAAATTTAATATATGTGTAATTGTATTTGGAAGATAAGTGAAAGAATTGAGAAGAAACAATATTTGAAGCAATGGTGACTGGGATTTTTGCAAAATTTATAACAGGAATTATGCCACAGATTCTAGAACTCCAATGGGATTCATTTTAAAAGAAAATCTAGGGACATTATGGGAAAACTGCTAAAAATCAAAGGCAAACAGAACAGAATCTGGTACATAGTATTTTTCAACATCTTCAAAAACAACGGCCCAGGGGAGACGGGTACACCAAAATCTCACACATCATCGCTAAAGAACTTATGTAACCACATACTACCTGTTCCCCAAAAACCTATGGAAATAAAAATTTTTTGAAAAAATATATTAAAGAGATATGCAGTGACATGAAAAGCAGAAAATACACAAAATTGACAAATTGTACACATGTTTAAATTATTGTGAAAATAATAAACCAAATGTTTCACAAAAAAATAATAATAATGGCCCAGAGATCTGATTCTATGGGCAGGGAGTATTCTAACTTTCTAGACAGAAGTAAGTTGACACACTTAAAACAACCTAGTTAGTATTTTCTCTTATTGCTCTTTCAGTAACATAAATAAATAAATAATAAAACACATATACAGAGAGAAATTTACATATAAATTTATATACATACATCTACTTCTATATGCTAAATATATAGATTTAGTATGGCTTGGGCATTCAAATTTTTAGGCATCACAACTTGAAACCTGGGATAGATTCATCCCAAAACCTAAGTTTAGAAATTAAAATGTGACAGTTTAAAAATTTTTTGCTACTATGGAGTTCCAATTGCCTACCACTAACAATGTGCAGGAAGTTTTCTCAATTCCTTTTCATAGCAGGAAAAGGACCCCATGGATCTTTGGGTTTCCTCCTGGGCCCAGACCCAATGGCTACTCTTCCATCTCCCATTGAGTTCAGCCATCAGGCGGACAGATCACCTGAGGTCAGGGGTTCGAGACCAGCCAGGCCAATATGGCAAAATCCCATGTCCACTAAAAACACACAAACTAAAAACTAAAAACACAAAAAAATTAGCTGGACATGGTGGTGCATGCTTGTAATCTCAGCTACTCAGGAGGCTGAGGCATGAGAATCACTTCAACCCAGGAAGAGGAGGTTGCAGTGAGCCAAGATGGTGCCATTGCATTCCAGCCTGGGCAATAGAGCAAGACTCTGTTGAAAGAAGAACAGAAATAAAGGGGGGGGGGAGGAAGGAGGAGGAGGAGGAGAAAGAAAGAAAGAAAGAAAGAAAGAAAGAAAGAAAGAAAGAAAGAAAGAAAGAAAGAAAGAAAGAAAGAAAAAAGAAAGAAAGAAAGAAAGAGAGAAAGAGAGGAAGGAAGGAAGGAGACAGAGAGAAAGAGAGAGAGAAAGTAAAAGAAAGAAAGAAAGAAAGAAAGAAAGAAAGAAAGAAAGAAAGAAAGAAAGAAAGAAAGAAAGAAAGAAAGAGAGAGAGAAAGAGAGA
>NW_012107586.1:4954929-4958785 GCF_000951045.1 Mandrillus leucophaeus | reverse complement strand
GGGAGGGAGGGGAGAGAGAGAGAAAGAAAAAGAAAGAAAGGAAGGAAGGGAGGGAGGAAGGAAGGAAGGAAGGAAGGAGGGAAGGAAGGAAGGGAAGGAAGGAAAGAAAGGAGAATGAGAGAGAGAAAGAAAGAGAAAGAAAGCAAGAAAGAAAGAAACTAAATAGGTTCCTTCCCACCTGTACCTACATGAGAGTCTAGAAACATGGCTCGCTGGATAGCATTAATCACCAAAAAATACTCCTTTCCATAATTCCACCAAGGCAAAATTGTGTGTGCAGTTTGTTTGTAGATATTGTCAATCAGAGCTAGACAGTAGTTAAGACAGTAAAAACAGATTCTATTCAGGACCGTTGCAATAAGGGAAAAGAGACCTCAGTATAGAATTGGTCTCAATTCTGAATACAGCATGAACAAATTAGAATTTTATAGCCAAGGAGGAAGGGGGAGGTCACAGGATGGAAAATTACTAAAATAAAATACCAGGGGAAGGGGACAATTCTGGCTAAACCAATCTAATAGGATTCTTGCTGAAGGCAGACCAGGGTGATCAATAATCACCCTGGGGAATGAAGGAAAATGAGGAATCTGATGACATATTGGATATCGAAGGTGATCAGATATAGAGGAGGTGAGATGGGGTGGGGGTCTGGTTAAATTGTCCTAGCAGAATTCTTGGTAAAATTGGACAATGCAGAGTTACCTACTGGAAAAAAAGGCCAGGAGAGCCTGGCTACGTTTTCTTAAGAAGATAATCTTTATCAGTGTCATGCTTATTTTTCATTTTGTTTGTTTTGAAACAAGGTCTCACTCTGTCACCTAGGCTGGAGTGCAATGGCACGATCATAGCTCACTGCAGCCTCAAACTCCTGGGCTCAAGCAATCATCTTACCTAAGCCTTCTCAGCTGCTGGGACTACAGGCATAAACTAAGTTTTTTTTTTGTTTTTTTTGTTTTTTTTATAGAGACAGGATCTTACTATGTTTCCCAGGCTGGTCTCCAACTCCTGATCTTAAGTGATCCTCCTGCCTTGGCCTCCCAAAGTACTGAGGTTACAGGGAGGAGCCACCTGGCCTGTTTATTTATTTTTTCTTTCACAAGAACTCTATTATATTTGAAACCTGTTTATTTATACCCAACAAGTACTTTTTAAGAATAAAGAGCCTGCCAGATATCACTTACTCAATGTATAACTTACTGGTGTTTTACTGGGGGAAAAATGGTCAAGGGAGAAAGGAAAGGCAGAAAAACAGGTGGAGGTGGAAAGGGGAGAGAGGTAGAAAGAGAAAGGTGAGGTAGGAAACTGAAGCAAGAGAGAATAAAAGAAAGAGCAGGAGATCAAAAAGAAAGAAGAAACTGAACCCACTGGACAGCAACCTGAGGGATGGCGCCAACCATCTGCCCAGTAGAGAATAGGGCATAGCCGACCCAGGACAAGGTACTGAAGACACTAGGTTTATCAGCATGGCTTTGTTATTTGGTCTGAATTCCTGTGAACATCCAGATCTTCAGACAAACTCATATTTATATGCAAATGTAACAAATGTGCATGGAGTATTTAGTATTAACCATGCCATTCAAAAGGAAAACCCAGGGTTTTCAGAACCTGTTTCTGTATTCAGCCGTGTCTACCAAGGATATAAAACTGAGGTTCTGGCAGATTTCATTCATCCTCACAATGATCCTGAGAGAAGTATAAAACTCTTATAATTGTTCACATTGTCTGGTCTCATGTTGGAACTTGTATAGAAAATAAGAACTCTTGCTGGGCACGGTGACTCACACCTATAATCCCAGCACTTTGGGAGGCCGAGGTGGGCGGATCACAAGGTCAGGAGACAGAGACCATCCTGGCTAACACGGTAAAACCCCGTCTCTACTAAAAATATGAAAACTTAGCTGGGCGTGGTGGTGGGTGCCTGTAGTCCCAGCTACTTGGGAGGCTGAGGCAGGAAAATGGTGCGAACCCAGGAGGCAGAGTTTACAGTGAGCCGAAATCGTGCCACTGCACTCCAGCCTGGGCAACACAGCAAGACTCTGTCTCAAAAAAAAAAAAAAGAAAAGAAAAGGAAAGAAAAGAAAATAAGAGTTCTTGTCCAATAAACATGACCCCAAATATAGAGTGTATCACTTTACAGAATAACCCTGTTTAACATAGTGTGGTTAAAGTGGAAAATTTTGTGTGTGTGTGTGTGTGTGTGTGTATGAGTGTGTGTCTTTTAAAACACTGAACAATTTTACATATACCTTCTTATCTGCTCCCTAAGATTTCTCCAGAGCTATAAGCAACATATCAAGCTATTTCACTCAGTAAATGACATCCTGAATTTCGCGGAGATCATCTGCTTCAGTCCAGGGAAAAGTAGGAATTCTGCAATGACAATGCTCCAACCCTGAAACCTAGGCATCCAGGGCTCAGAACGTGGCTACAATAGCTGAGCCATAGCTAATTCTCTCAAGGCTTGATAAGATCAGATGGAGAGGTTAAATGCCTGGTAAGTCCTACTCCTGATGCCACTCTTTTCAACAAGCAGTTTCTAATTAAGAAGACTTCCCACCTCTTCCTTTGGTTTTCCGTGAGGTTTCTGCCCACTGCTATTAACTTCTGCTGGAAACTCTGGGCTAATATTGGACATTATTTTTCCTCATTTAAATCATGCGTGCAAGATGGAAAACAAGGGTAGGAGCACAAATGGCGTTTTTCTTGTTGTCAGACTATAAGCTCCTTGTGGAAGAAACTTTCTGTGGTCTAGATGACCACTTATAGTATTTAATGATGTGTTTGTTTCTGGTTCTTAATCTGTGGAAAGGAAGATGTTCAAGTATTTGTTGCACAGATGTATTCCAGACATTTTGGGGGGCTAAAAACCATAAGACATAGTTTCCATCCTCAAAGACCTACAGTCAAGTTAGGAAGACAAGAAATAAAGAAGCGAAGAGTTAATTAAAAAACAACACAAGGTTAATTAATAAAACAACAAAAAAGACAAGTCATAAAGCAATGCATTTTTAATTTCCAGATGAATTGCATAGCTAATACTTCAAGAGAACATAGAGATTACTTCAAGCTGCGATGGAAATGAAAACTTTTACGAAGGAAGTAGAACTCAAGCTGGGCCTTAACATTTGCATCAGATTTGATGATCATCAGAGCTTACTATGTGCCTGGCAACATATCTTATTTACTTGTCACAAAACCATGGTAGGATTGATATTATCGACATTTTACAGAAGAGAAAATTAAGGCTCATTAAGGTTATGTAATGTCATCCAAAGTCAGGTCTCAAACCCAAGTCTAGCTCTGAAACACACAACCCCACAACATATTGCATGGCTTTTTGATACTCTGTAAAGGTTTAAGCTAAACTCAGAGATGGAAACACACAGTGGCCACGTGCATTGAATATGCTGGTACAGCATGACTGAAAGTGACACCAGAAAGGGGTCCAGATCCAGACCCCAAGAGAAGGTTCTTGGATCTCATGCAAAAAAGAATTTGGGGCAAGTTCATGGAGTAAAGTGAGAGCAGGTTTATTAAGAAAGCAAAGGACTGGGGGCAGTTCCAAGATGGCTGAATAGGAACAGCTCCAGCCTCCAGCTCCCAGCGTGAGTGACACAAAAGACGGGTGATTTCTCCATTTCCAACTGAGGTACCAGGTTCATCTCACTAGGGCTTGTCAGACAGTGGGTGCAGGACACTGGGTGCAGCCCACCGAGCTTGAGCCAAAGCAGGGCAAGGCATCGCCTCACCCAGGAAGCACAAGGGGTCAGGGAATTCTCTTTCCTAGCCAAGGGAAACTGTGACAAATGGCACCTGGAAAATTGGGTCACTCCCACCCTAATACTGCACTTTTCCA
>NW_012107586.1:4945956-4947089 GCF_000951045.1 Mandrillus leucophaeus | reverse complement strand
CAATCTACTTATCTGACAAAGGGCTAATATCCAGAACCTACAAAGAACTCAAACAAATTTACAAGAAAAAAACAAACAACCCCATCAAAAAGTAGGCAAAGGATATGAACAGACACTTCACAAAAGAAGACATTTATGTAGCCAACAGACACATGAAAAAATTCTCATTATCACTGGCCATGACAGAAATGCAAATCAAAACCACAATGAGATACCATCTCACGCCAGTTAGAATGGTGATCATTAAAAAGTCAGGAAACAACAGGTGCTGGAGAGGATGTGGAAAAATAGGAACACTTCTACACTGTTGGTGGGACTGTAAACTAGTTCAACCATTGTGGAATACAGTGTGGCAATTCCTGAAGGATCTAGAACTACAAATACCATTTGACCCAGCCATCCTGCATATATACCCAAAAGTATATACCCAAAGGATTACAAATCATGTTGCTATAAAGACACATGCACATGTATGTTTATTGCAGCACTGTTCACAACAGCAAAGACTTGGAACCAACTCAAACGTCCACCAATGATAGATTGGATTAAGAAAATGTGGTACATATACACCATGGAATAGTATGCAGCCATGAAAAAGGATAAGTTCATGTCCTTTGTAGGGACATGGATGAAGCTGGAAACCATCATTCTCAGCAAACTATCCCAAGGACAAAATCCAAATACCACATGTTCTCACTCATAGGTAGGAATTGAACAATGAGAACACTTGGACACAGGAAGGGGAACGTCACACACCAGGGCCTGTCGTGGGGTGGGGGACTAGGGGAGGGATAGCATTAGGAGCTATACTTAATGTAAATGACGAGTTAATGGGTGCAGCACACCAACATGGCACATGTATACCTATGAAACAAACCTGCACATTATGCACATGTACCCTAGAACTTAAAGTATAATAAAAAAAAAGAAGAAGAATTCACAGTTTAAACAAAAAAAAGCAAAGGACTAAAAGAATGGCATTAGGATGAATACCTAATGCATGCGGGCCTTAAGACCTAGATGACGGGTTGATAGGTACAGCGAACCACCATGGTACATGTATACCTATGTAACAAACCTGCATGTTCTGCACATGTTAAAAAAAAAAAAAAAAAAAAAAAAAAAAAAAAAAA
>NW_012107586.1:4944898-4945906 GCF_000951045.1 Mandrillus leucophaeus | reverse complement strand
TGGTCTTAGCAAACAGCACACCAGGAGATTATATCCCACGCCTGGCTCAGAGGGTCCCACGCCCATGGAGCCTCGCTCATTGTTAGCACAACAGTCTGAGATCGAACTGCAAGGTGGCAGCGAGGCTGGGGGTGGGGCTCCTGCCATTGCTGAGGCTTGAGTAGGCAAACAAAGCAGCTGGGAACCTCAAAATGGATGGCACCCACCGCAGGTCAAGGAGGCCTGCCTGCCTCTGTAGACTCCACCTCTGGGGGCAGGGCATAGCCAAACAAAAGGCAGCAGAAAAGACTTAAATGTCCCTGTCTGACAATTTTGAAGAGAGTAGTGGTTCTCCCAGCACGGAGTTTGAGATCTGAGAACGGACACACTGCCTCTTCAAGTGGGTCCCTGAACCACAAGTGGCCTAACTGGGAGGCACACCCTAGTAGGGGCAGACTAACACCTCACACAGCCGGGTACCCCTCTGAGGCGAAGCTTCCAGAGGAACGATCAGGCAGCAACATTTGCTGTTCAGCAATTTTTGCTGTTCGGCAGCCTCCGCTGCTGATACCCAGGCAAATAGGGTCTGGAGTGGACCTCCAGCAAACTCCAATAGACCTGCAGCTAAGAGTCCTGACTGTTAGAAGGAAAACTACCAAACAGAAAGGACATCTGCAGCAGCTCTCCCTCTCCAAAGGAACACAGCTCCTCGCCAGCAACGGAACAAAGTAGGATGGAGAATGACTTTGATGAGTTGAGAGAAGAAGGCTTCAGATGATCAAACTTCTCTGAGCTAAAGGAGGAAGTTCGAACTCATTGCAAAGAAGCTAAAAACCTTGAAAAAAGATGAGACGAATAACTAACTAGAATAACCAGTGTAGAGAAGTCCTTAAATGACCGGATGGAGCTGAAAACCATGGCACGAGAACTATGTGGCAAATGCACAAGCTTCAGTACCCTGTATGATCAACTGGAAGAAAGGGTATCAGTGATTGAAGATCAAATGAATGAAATGAAGCAAGAAGAGAA
>NW_012107586.1:4941045-4941893 GCF_000951045.1 Mandrillus leucophaeus | reverse complement strand
ACCACAGTGCAATCAAACTAGAACTCAGGATTAAGAAACTCACTCAAAACCGCTCAACTAGATGGAAACTGAACAACCTGCTCCTGAATGACTACTGGGTACATAATGAAATGAAGGCAGAAATAAAGATGTTCTTTGAAACCAATGAGAACAAAGATACAACATACCAGAATCTCTGGGATACATTTAAAGCAGTATGTAGAGGGAAATTTATAGCACTAAATGCCCACAAGGAAAGCAGGAGAGATCTCAATTTGACACCCTAACATCACAATTAAAAGAACTAGAGAAGCAAGAGCCAACACATTCAAAAGCTAGCAGAAGGCAAGATATAACTAAGATCAGAGCAGAACTGAAGGAGATAGAGACACCAAAAAAACCCTTCAAAAAATCATTGCATCCAGGAGCCGGTTTTTTGAAAAGATCAACAAAATTGATAGACCACTAGCAAGACTAATAAAGAAGAAAAGAGAGAAGAATAAAATAGACTCAATAAAAAATGATAACAGGGATATCACCACCGACCCCACAGAAATACAAACTACCATCAGAGAATACTATAAACCCCTCTATGCAAATAAACTAGAAAATCTAGAAGAAAATGATAAATTCCTGGGCACGTACACCCTCCCAAGACTAAACCAGGAAGAAGTTGAATCCCTGAATAGACCAATAACAGGCTCTGAAATTGAGGCAATAATTAATAGCCTAACAACCAAAAAAAGTCCGGGACCAGATGGATTCACAGCTGATTTCTACCAGAGGTACAAGGAGGAGCTGGTACCATTCCTTCTGAAACTATTCCAATCAATAGAAGAAGAGGGAATCCTCCCTAACTCATTTTATGA
>NW_012107586.1:4928575-4934809 GCF_000951045.1 Mandrillus leucophaeus | reverse complement strand
AGGCAGAAAAGCATGGGCTGCTTGACTAACTACAGTTATTTCTTGATTATATGCTAAACAAGGTGTGGGTTATTCATTAGTTTTCCAGGCAAGGGGGGGCAATCCCTAGAACTGAGGGTGCCTCCCCATTTTGAACCATATAGGGTAGCTTCAGGAGATTTCCATGGCATCTGTTAACTGTCATGGCACTAGTCGGGGTGTCTTTTAGCACGCTAATGTTTTAGCGTATAATGAGCAATAAGGATGACCAGAGGTCACTTTGATTGCCATCTTGGTTTTGGCGGGTTTGGGCCGGCTTCTTTACTGCATCCTGTCTTATCAGTGGGGCCTTTGTGACCTGTATCTTGTGCCAACCTCTTTTCTCATCCTCGGACTGAGGACACCTAACCTCCTGGGAATACAGCCCAGCAGATTTCAGCCTCATTTTACCCAGCCCCTATTCAAGATGGAGTTGCTCTGGTTCCAACACCTCTGACAAAAGGTCAGTTGGAGCCTTCAAGATTGAAATTTCTGGGGAACAGCGTGATGAAGCTAAACAGATAGATGGAGTGAGCCTTATCTGTATTTGCCAAATTATACACAGTGGGTATTATCATGCACTTGAGTTAGGAAAAACTTAACTGTTTAACTCAAAATATGTCCACTTCCTATTCTTTCTGAGCTTCAGCAGTACTAAATTCCTATTTAAGAAAAATGCCAGCACTCCAGAATTCTCCATTCCAAACTTGGGATAATCTACATATTATTTTGCATAAGTCTGCATATCAAGTTAAAGAGCTCCCTCTCCCCTTGGTTATACGATGTTAATTCATTGACTAGTGCAACCTTGAGCAGTTTTCTCGTCCCTTGCCTCTCCTGCTTGCGGCCCACCCAAGGAGCAGGTGTTTCACTCCAGGGAGATTCAGGGCCCATTCTGGCAGAAAGCAGTTGACACAGCCGCTTATCAACCCTAGCTCTGAGGCTTTGGAGGAGAGAGCCTGCCCCACCTTGTCGGGAAGAATGACAGTGAACATCTGCCCCCGCGATCCCTGCCCGCCCTCCCTGCAACTCAGAGGCAGAGAGGAGGTATCCAGAAGCCCTTGGACTTTAAATAACAACTTGGGAGAGGAAGAGCGTCGGGGAGAGTAGCCTTGGATTACCTGCAGAGAAGAAATAAGAGCTACAGATAGAATGAAAAATAAGAAAATTACAGCCAGACTGGGCTTCAGGTAAGACTTTCAGCTGTTTTTCCTCCTCTTTTTTCTTCAGTAGGTCAAAAACTATAGTGTTACCAGAAAGGGGACCCTGTCCAGACCCCAAGAGAGGGTCCTTGAACCTCATGCAATAAAGAATTCAGGGCAAGTCCACAGAATAAAGTGAAAGCAAGTTTAATAAGAAAGTAAAGAAACAAAAGAATGGCTACTCCATAGGCAGAGCAGCAGCATGGGCTGCTCGACTGACTAGACTTATAGTTATTTCTTGATTATATGCTAAACAAGGGGTGGATTATTCAAGAGTGTCCTGGGAAAGGGGCAGGCAATTCCCAAAACCAAAGGTTCCTCCCAATTTAGACCATATAGGGTAACCTTCTGGACATTGTCCTGACATTTGTAAACTGTCATGGCACCGGTGGGCGTGTCTTTTAGCATGAATGCATTATAATTAGCATACAATGAGCAGTGAGGATGACCAGAGGTCACTTTTGTTACCATCTTGGTTTTTGATTGGCTTCTTTACCACAACCTTTTTTTTATCAGCAACATCTTTGTGATCTGTGTCTTGTGCTGACCTCCCATCTCATCCTGTGACTATGAATGTCTAACCTCCTGGGAATGCAGCCCAGTAGGTCTCAGCCTTCTTTTACCCAGCCCCTATTCAAGATGGAGTCGCTCTGGTCCAAATGCCTCTGACAAGAGGACCCAAAGCCCCACAGTATCATGGTAAATGGACAACACTGTTACCTGGAAGGGAAATACAAGCTCCCTTGCCTGCAGCTGCAGGAAAGAGCAGTCATCAAGGCCTGCAAGACATCTGCAGTCAACCTCCAACTGCATTGGGAGAAGTCTGTCTTATAAGCTGAGGAAAATCCCACCAAAATTCCCTTTCCTGCTGGTTATGTTGATCCCACTACCTACACAACCCAGTGTAGCAGTTGTGTGCTTTCATGCCTATTTTGCAGAATTGACTAAGGATTGAACTCTGATCTTTTTTTTCTCTTGTCCAAATTCCTATCTAAGGTGCCCGGGGAGTCACACCCTACAAACCATGAAGTCTCATCAGAGGGGTTTTGTTACAGGAAAGGGGTCCCAATCCAGACCCCAAGAGAGGGTTCTTGGATCTCACGTAAGAAGGAATTCAAGACGGGTCCATAGAGTAAGTAAAAGCAAGTTTATTAGGAAAGTAAAGAAATAAAGAATGGCAACTCCATAGACAGAGCAGCCCCAAGGGATGCCGGTTGCCCATTTTTATGGTTATTTCTTGATGATATGCTAAACAAGGGGTGTATTATTTGTGCCTCCTCTTTTTAGACCATATAGGGTAACTTCCTGGCATTGCCATGGCATCTGTAAACTGTCATGACACTGGTTGGAGTGTAGCACTGAGAATGACCAGAGGTCACTCTCATGGCCATCTTGGTTTTGGTGGGTTTTGGCCGGCTTCTTTACTGCAACCTGTTTTATCAGCAAGGTCTTTATGACCTATATCTTGTACCAACCTCCTATCTCATCCTGTGACTTAGAACACCTAACTGTCTGGGAATGCAGCCCAGTAGGTCTCAGCCTTATTTTACCCAGCCCCTATTTAAGATGGAGTTGCTCTGGTTTGCATGCCTGTGACAGTTTCATTTAATCCTATATAACATGGCTTAATTTCCAACTTCTGGGCATAACATCACATGACAGATAAAGAAGGAAATCAAAATATTTTATGCCCAAATATGTTTCTTTACCATATTTTAAAATGGCCTGCAAAGCCGTTCTTGTGGGGGGAAATTGCATCTGTAAAGAATCTCCATTAACATAACTAGATCTTTCCCCTTCCTGTCCAGGCCCTCTCAATCTTGAAAAGATTAACTGAGAGTCCAGTATCTTTTAGAGGTCTGAATGGTTTTAGAGGTCTGAATGGGATACGTTTACCATCCATTGCCTCTAAGGGCCTTCATCTACATAATAAGAACCCTGGGCTCCACAACCCCTTATCTTTTTTTTTTTTTCTTTGTTGAGATGGAGTCTTACTCTGTCGCCCAGGCTGGAGTGCAGTGCCTCGATCTCTACTCACTGCAAGTTCTGCCTCCCAATTCACACCATTCTCCTGCCTCAGCCTCCCGAGTACCTGGGACTACAGGCACCCGACACCATGCCCAGCTAATTTCTTTTTGTATTTTTACTAGAGACGGGGTTTCATTGTGTTAGCCAGGATGGTCTCGATCTCCTGACCTCGTAATCCGCCTGCATCGGCCTCCCAAAGTGCTGGGATTACAGGCGTGAGCCACTATGCCCCGCCCCAACCCCTTATCTTTACCCTGGCACTCCTTTCTATTGATTCCAGGTCTTTAGATAATAACTCTTTCAACCAATTGCCAATCAGAAAACCTTTCAATTCACCTCTGACCTGTAAGCACCCCCCTTCCAGTTGTGCTACCTTTCCAAACCAAACTAATGCATATCCCACATGTATTGACTGGTATGTTATTGGTATCATGTGTCTCCCTACGTATAAAACCAAGCTGTAGCCTGACCACTTTGGGCACATGTTCTCAGAACCTCCTGGGACTGGGCCTCGGGCCTTGGTCACTTATATTTGGTTCAGAATAAACCACTTTTAAATATTTTCCAGAGTTTGACTCTTTATTGACAGGCAAAAGCCTGGACTCTTAGTTCCTAGAAAGTCAGGCATGGGTATCTTAGCGTGTGGTTCCCTCAAAACTGGGTAAGAGTTACCCTTTTAGCACCTAAAACACCTCCCAATTCAGCTCCTTTGGAGAGGTGAGAATGACTTCAGCCCCACTTTAGGGTGAACTGTTACCTCTCCCTGAGCTCAGAAGAATGGAATGCTCAGAACAGTAAAAATAATTTCAGCACATAGTGGGTGGCAACCCAGGGGAAAGGAAAAGAAGGACCTTCCTTTTGCCCTCAAAATGACATCACACCTGTGTGCAGATCACCTGATAAGGGTGATCTTAAAAAGAAGCCATTTTTAATTATTTTAAAATATTATGGAAAAAAGAAATGTTTGCACAATAATCTGCAGCCCTAGGCCATAAAGAAATAGTAGAAATATTATTGGAACCAATATTTCTGAGGAATTAGATGTAAGTGTCTGTCTTTTGACATGTCTGTGTCAGTGAGTATGCTTGGTTTGGGTGCCTGAGATGAGAATTAAACTATATGGTGTCAGGCAAAGAATCGACAGGATAGCATTATCTAAAAACACTGAAGAACTTGCAAAGCCAATAAAAAACAACCATAAAAACACAGTTTCTTCCTTAAAAATAAATAGTACCATTATTTGCATAAACCATTACCACTTATGACCTAATTAATATACAACCCAAAAAAATCATGAATATTAGTAAATGCTGGGTTAACTTTTAACATTTATTTCTTACAATACTGAAATGTTTGTGTAAATGTAATAGGGTACAGTTATCAGTAACATTTTTAGCCCTTCTCTTCCCCCTACCACAAAAGCATATTCTAACTTCACTGACTCAGTTTCCTCTCCTCCTTTTATTTTAAGGAGGGCTCTGCCATTGCCAGGTTTGTTCTTTGGAGCTTTTGTGAGGCAGAATTTAGGGGAGGGGTGGGGAAGACCAGGGGATAGAAGGAACAGAGACACCAAAGCTGGACCTGATGTTGGAGGAGTGGTTTTTCAGAAAGTTTAAGGAAGAGCCACTCTGGAGAACCAAGGTAATGTGTTAGAATTAATCAAACAGAAATGGCAAATGTTTGGAAGTGTTGTTGTGGGCTTTGTATCCAATTCATGATGTTTAAAAATTTGTAAGAACTAGAGATTTTATAAAATTGCCTTTCAGGCTTTTTTAACTACAACTATGAGACTGGATCACAAGTGATCACAGCTTCAGTAGGGTCGCATGTGCTAATCCTTCTTCTCTTGTACGTAAAACTTGTAGAGAAACTGAGAAACTTAAAAAGAAATTAGAAGAGAAACTGCTCTATTGCTGCAACCTGTACCCTTTACCCCTACCTCCATCAACCAAGAGCCTTGCAATGCTAATATCTTCCTGTGTGGACAATGGGTTGCATATTGTGTTTTCATATACAACTAGTTAAGTCATTTTGTGAGAGCAAACTAAGTTAATGGTAATAAACCAGTATTCCCAGAGTGATTCGGGTTTTCAGCTTCCCTCCCAAAGTGGTTGTGAAGATTAAGTAAAATAATACAAAGTGCTCATAAACTATAAAGAACTATAGGAATGTGACATCCTGGCAATTGATCACAGAAGGCAAACCGCAAAAAGATACAGAGGCCTGAAGCAGCAACAGTCACTGTAACTTAGACTTCTATCGAAACTTCATGAAAACAGAAGCAAATATATTCTGTCTAGGTAAACCTCTGGGGTCCCATTGCTTTTCGATCTGGGAGGAAATCTGACTTAAGCCCCACCTCATGAACTGAAAGGTTTTTGGCTGACTCCCAGGGGTCTTCTGTGGTCACCTCTGGCTCAGATTACCTGTTCTAGTGATCTCCCATCATGACACATCTCCCCTTCTGTGACCGCCCTCTTCTTTCTGTCCTGAACCAAGCTGATGTACCTTTCTTTGCCTATTGAACCTTCGAAGAACCACCCACACTAAAGCTGTTGCATATTGTAAACAGACCTTTATTGAAGGTTGGTGATTATAGAGAGTTCTATCAGAACTCCACAAACTACCTAAAACTAGAACTTCTGGGTCATTTCCACCCCAGGGCCTCCCATACTGTATGTTGGTCCTTCTTCACATCCCACTCCTCCACCAAAGGGCTTCTGTTTGGGCATCATGTCCCCCACTCTTCCCATCTACTCCTCTGTGCTCTCTCACTTTTATTATGCAGAGTCGTTCTGATCTCCCATTGTCTCTTCCAAATCATCCTCTAGAGTTGAGGGAGTAGGGAGAGGAGGCTTCATCTTTCACACCAAATAAGTGATTATGGTTGTTTCCTAATCAAAGAGCCATCTCCCTAAAATGAATCTACCCATTAGCCTGGCAAGGCAAACCAGCTGCAGTCCTTTTTTTTTTTTTTTTTTTTTTT
>NW_012107586.1:4917807-4928520 GCF_000951045.1 Mandrillus leucophaeus | reverse complement strand
GCTCACTGCAACTTCCACCTCCCAGGCTCAAGCGATTCTCCTGCCTCAGCCATCCCTGTAGCTAGGACCACGGGTGCACATCATCACACCTGGTTAATTGTTGTATTTTAAGTAGAGACAGGGTTTTGCCATGTTGGCCAGGCTGGTCTTGAACTCCTGACTTCAAGTGATCTGCCCATCTCGCCCTTCCAAAGTGCTAGGATTACAGGTGTGAGCCATCACGCCCAGCTGCTTGGTTCTTATTTTCAACCAAGATTTTCTTTTTCCTGCTGCATATGCCTGTGCTGGTGAAGGATGGCAAGGGCCTGGAGATTTTCTTGAATGTTTTCCGTCTATTCCTCCCACTTAGTGCTTGATTTTTCATGGCTGGAGAGAGCCTAGGTGTGCTTCGGCTTTCCTGCTGGTTCCCATGTCTGTATAATGAGAGAACAGCTGATCTCCAGTTTGTAAAAATCCAGTGAAATAGCCAACAGCTTAAATGTGCAAATAGAAGTTATTACATTGGCCCAGGTTGGGTCAATGGCCAATTAAGGGGCCCTGTGGAGGCACACTCCATACTCATGTGAAGATCCCTCTGCTGCAAAAACAACTGGGAGGCAAGATGTGTGGATCAGCTGAAATTCAGCTGAAACTGTTTCTTGACAATGAACCACAAGAGTCAGGAAAGTAGGGCCCTTGGTTTGAATTCTGAATTGATTTTAAAAGAAGCATGGTGTTGGGAGCAAAGTAGCAGGAGATTTGAGTTCAAATGGGAGCACTGCCTCTACCTGGCACTAAGAATTTGGGTACCTCATCTGGAAACTGCCTTAAATCATTTCTGGAGGAAGACAGAAGGTGGATGAATGGACAGATGAACAGATAGATATTTGGATGTGCATTCATCTGTCAAAGGGAGATAATAATGCCCGCCCACCTATTTTCAGGAGTTATTGAACATCTGAAAGAGTGCTGAGCTGGGTATTCTTTTTTTTCTTCTACAGCCAAAAGAGACACTAACATTATATTTTTCTGGAAATGCAGAAACCTGTGCATTTCTAAAGGGCCACTGCTAATGAAAGTTCTGTCGTTGCAGATGACATCTCTTAGGAACAAGGCAAAAGAAAACAATCTCTTCCCCCGTCCTCTGCTAGTTCCCACCCTCCACTAGTCCTCTCCCCATATTCCACATTTGCCATCCATCATCTCCCACCCTGTCTGTTTTTATCCTAAAGCAGTACTTGTTAAAGGCTCTGTGACCACTCCAGCCATTTCCTTTGAGGATGGGAACACTGCCGCCCGAAGCTTCATTATTATGCTAATCGAACTTGGTCTGAGCTGCTTTCATAACTGCCACATTAAAGCGTCCCATAGAGGAGAGGCCTCCAGAGCGATGTGCATTGCACCGGGTGAATATTAATGAAGGATGAGTTCAGAGCAGTTGTTGTCGAGCCTGGCCATCAGGTAAAGGGGTCTCGCTCTCACTGCCATAAATAAATAAATATTAAGCAAGCAAACACTCAGATTCTAAAACACAAAGGAACCGGAGCAAAGCTTCAGAGGAGGAAAAAGGGGGATTCTTGCACAGTATAAACATCTTCCATTGCATAGTATGCATCACTTTTATCAAGCCAGGGTAATTGTCCCTATTTTTGAGACAAATAACTTAGGCCTCATAACTGTGAAGACTTATTCAGAGCCTTACCACTCCTCAGTGACAAGGCTTTACATCACTCCAGCCTGCAGAGCAGCCAGTGACAAAGCTGGGGAACCAAGTTAAGCCAAACTGCTAAAAATAAGAAGCTAGAAGGTAACAGAGTGGAGACTGGAGTCCAGTGGGGATGCTTTCGAAACTGACCCCCGGGCACAGTAACAGTGCACGCCTGTCTTGTATCCTGATGAAAGGCTATCATAGTCAACCCCCTGACTCGCTTTGCCTAGTTTTCAGTGTTGTCCCATGGAAAAGTAAAGAAGGAAGAAGACCCATGGGTTCCAGAGGTATTTCTGTACAACTCAGAGAGGATGGGAGATAAAAGGCCCTAGACTGGCAGCATCAGGAGAAAGGAGCTGAATCTCCCTTCCCAGATATAAATCAAGAGCTGAGCCAAGAGGAGGTCAGTACCTCTCCTAGTCCCTGCACGCCAGGGGCCCACCAGGGGGGTTCTCATAAGCAGCCCATCTCAGTATCTCTCTTACTTCCTAAAGGAGTCTCAGTTCTTTCTGCTTCTAACCCGAAGAAGAAGAAATCCTGAAAAAAGCATTGCTAACTTCTGCTCCCATGAGTTAGAGGTGACTATGACATTCCATATCTTTCTCACTGAGAAGTCTGTGGCCCTTAAATCTTTTCAATCCAACATGAACACCCCTCATTTATGTTAGATACATGCTATAATCCTTCCCATGAGCAAGATAAAGATTCATGCATGGTGCACTCTCCAAGAGTCATTCCCAGCCCCTTCCTTCCTTGCTGGCAGATGCTAGAATATTCTCCAGATGTTTGCAGCAACCCTCCCTTCCTACCCTGTGTCTTCAGCCAAGAACACCCCCTCCCATCCCAAGGGTATATGTTAAATGTTAATTTATTTAAGCCAATCCTGTTGATTCCATTCACTTGCCAGTGATAGATACAGACCTAGGCCTGTGATGTAACCCTGACCCTTAAGATACAAGGAGGAGAGAGTTGTGAGTTTCCAGTGCTCTAAAAAGAGGGCAAAAGCCTGGGACTTTGGCCTCTTCCTGCATTTGAATATAGGCAGTGCTTTGAGCTGTGGCAGACACAAGTAAAACCAAGATAAAGCCAAGGGAATGATAAGAGGCCATCAGGAGCCTGACATCTCGGCGCTGCTGAAGCTACCAGCTCTCGAGTCACCAGCTGTGGTCTTCTTGTTATGCGGGATAACGGTATTTTTATTATTGTTTAGGTCATTTTTATCTGGATGTCCTGACACTTGTAAATAAAATGGTCCTGCTATACCTCCTTGTTTTTGGGGGACAGAATCTCAATTTTATTTGGGTAACCTACACCTCTATTGATCTAGTGTGATAAGTAAACTAATGGCGAAAGCTCCATTTCCTTACCAGAGATTGGTTTAGGGTACAAATGTGACCTAAATCTTCCAATGAAATGGAAGTAGAAGTTTCTGTGGGGGCTTCTAAGAAAGGTTTCTTGTTTAGGAGAAAAAACAAGGAACAGGGATTTTTCTTTCCCTGCTGATATGGGTTGGCTGTGTCCCCACCAAACTCTCATCTTGAATTGTAATCCCCCTCATCCCCATTGTCAAGGGGGAGATCAGGTGGAGGTAACTGAATCATGGGGGTGGTTCCCCCATGCTGTTCTCCTGATAGTGAGTGAGTTCTCATGAGATCTGATGGTTTTATAAGGGAATCGTTCCGCTTTGCTCGGCACTTCCCCTTCCTGCCACCTTGTGAAGAAGGTGCCTTACTTCCCCTTTGCCTTCTGCCATGAATGTAAGTTTCCTGAGGCCTCTCCAGCCATGCGGAACTGTAAGTCAATTAAACCTCTTTCCTTTGTAAATTGCCCAGTCTCGGGTATGTCTTCGTAGCAGTGTGAAAACAGACTGATACACTTGCTAAATATCCTCATGCTTGGATGTCACATACACGGAGCTGCAGCAGCCATCTTGAAACCATGAGGGGTACTGTGTATCCAAGGACAAAGTTAATGTGCTGAGGTTGGCGAATCTTTATTATTAAAGGGATTTCAAGTTGGATTTTCTATTACATGGCTGAGTAATGATAATCTTTAGCCTTATAGTTCAGGAATGGATTGCTTATAGTTATCTATCCAGTCGCTTGCCTTCCAAATACTCTTGGGTAGAAGAGGAAGGGGTAGTACAGCAGCCAAATAAAACGAACTTAACATTTGTATCCTATCCAGACCGCAGGAGTAGTGGGTGCCAGTTAAGGATGTACCATGAATACTTGTGGCAATGACAAATTACTGTGGAGTTGTGAGTTTTTATTTTATTATGACTTCCGTTTTCTTTTAATTTAATCATCACTAAATTTTTTATAAGGAAGAAGGAAAGCAAGGGCAGATTAAGAGAGCCTGTAAAATGCATTACATCTTTAAAACATGGATTTCATTACTCACATGCTTATAAAATGCTTTCATGAATATCAAATCTCTTCACACTCCTCCCCCACCAAAAACAGAAAAGAAAATTAGAAAAAGGAAATGGTTGTGGTTCTATTTGCTTTATTTTCCTGCAAAATACTTTGAATCCTATGAAAACCTAGGGGGACTTATTACCATGTATACTGGGTCTGACCATCATCTAGGGTGGGTGTTGGGCCAGAACATGGCCAAGGGCCACTGTCCCACCTGTGACCAAACAACCACTCCAACCATGGCTGCTACCTGTTGTGCTCTAACTAGAGGCACCAAATGCTTCTAGGCTGTGCAAAGACAAGGTTGAGGAGACTATAATTACAGGGGCTTGAGTGGCTGCCATTGATCATCAACAAATATAATTTTACCAGATAGATATAATCAGCTCAGTAAGAAATATATTTTGTGATGCTTTATCTTCTTAACCAAACAGAAAAAAAAAATCACCTTCACAAACTAGTTTATTATTTGGACTAGATTGACTAATGTGGTTTGGGCCTATAGAGGCTTGTACAGCTGATTTCCAGGTGATCAAAGGGGTTCTAATAGAGAAAAAATATATATATATATGTATATGTATGTGTATAAAATATAAATATATGAAAAATATATATGTATATGTATGTGTATAAAATATAAATATATATTTACTGTATTAGTCTGTTCTCCAAAGAATGTCAAGAGCTGCCAGCAGCCACCACACTGCTTATAAAGACATACCCGAGACTGGGTAATTTATAAAGAAAAAGAGGTTTAATGGACTCACAGTTCTGCATGGCTGAGGAGATCTCACAACTGTGGCAGAAGGCGAAAGGCACGTCTTACATGGCAGCAGACCAGAGAGAAGGAGAACCCAAGCGAAAAGGGAAACCTCTTATAAAATCATCAGATCTTGTGAGACTTATTCACTACCATGAGAACAGTGTGGGGGAAACCACTCCCATGATTCAATTATCTCCCACAGTATCCCTCCCACAACACATGTGACTTCTGGGAGCTAAAATTCAAGATGAGATTTGGGTGGGGACACAGCCAAACCATATCTATCTATCTATCTATCTATCTATCTATCTATCTATCTATCTATCTATATATGTAACAACTGCCTTAGAAGCAAAAGAGTGCATTCTTTTGAGAGACAATATATAATATAGTAGAGTACAAAGATCAAAAGATTTGTTGTGGTTCTGACTGTATCAGTAAGGACCTGTATATCCTGGGCAAGTCATTTTGCCTCTCTGAATCTCATGACCCAGTTTTTTGTGCTCTGCAGAAAGATATTTCCAAGTCCTAATTTCTGGTATCTGAGAGTGTGACCTTATTTGGAAGTAGGGCCGCTACAGATATAATGAAATTAAGGATTTCAAGATCATCCTGGAAAGCTGGACCCTAAATCCAATGATTGTTGTCTTTATAAGAAGAAATAGAGGGAGACATGGAGACAGAGATGAGAGTGATGCATCTACAAGCCAAAGAATGCCAAGGGCTGTCGGCAGCCACCAGAGGCACAGAACAGAATTTTCATCAGAGCCTCCAAAGGAACCAGCTCTGCCGACACCTTGATTTCTGACTCTGGCCTCCAGAACTGTGACAGAACATACTGTGTTGTTTTTAGGCATCCAGTTTGTAGTACTTTGTTACAGCAGCCTAAAGAAACTAAGGTATTTTCCAGTTCAGAGATTACACCTGAAAGCATTGGATTGATTACAATCATCTTTCTTCATTGTGCGATTTTGGGTGGAATTGCAGGGAAATTAAATTTACATAAAAAATAAAGACATCTGAATCCTTTGTTTTGGAATCAGAGGAATGGTGCTCAAAGCCTCACATTCTTTTTCTTTTCTTTTTTCATCTGGATGAGGCATTAAAGCACTCAAGAAAGGGCTGTTTAAAAAATATTCTCAGCCTGTCAAAAATAAAAGTGATAGAAATCTAAGAGGAAGATCTGTAATTTGACCAGAGTAATTGGGGCCTGCATTTACATTGTTGATGAGATTCTAATAAAATTCCGTCTTATTGGGACACAGAGAATAAAGAAATCAAAAGGGATGATTATTTCAGCAAAACTCTTTTGCCTTTTAAAGTTTCTTTTAAAATGTGAAGACTTTAACTCAATAATAAATCTTGTATTCAAGTTGATGGACAGCTAACACTCAAATATGCCACTGCATTTACTCATCCATTCACTTATTCATTCATTCAACCACAACTATACATTGAACCTTCATCATGCACCAGGAGCTAAGCGTCAGGCTAGGGATATATAGGAGATCAGAGCAGAGAGACCCTAACTGATAGAGTTAGAATCTAGAGGGAGATAGTGGTGGGGGAGGCAAGGGGAGACAGAAAATAAGCAAGTGAACCAACAAATACATAATTACAAGCTGTGATCAGCTCTATAAAGTAAATAGTATAGGGTCAGACAATGATAACAGGGGAGCCTGGCACAGTGGCCCACACCTGTAATCCCAGAACTTTGGGAGGCTGAGGTAGGAGGATCACTTAAGCCCAGGAGTTCAAGACCAGCCTGGGCTACATACTGAGACCCTGTCTCTATAAAAAATAATAATAACAGGGAATCTGAGATATGAGAGGGTCTCTCTCTGCATGCAGTATGGAAGTTGATGATATTTAAGGTCTGAAGATACAAAGGAGGAAGCCAGGCAGGGAGATGGGAAAGGGGAACATTCCAGGTGAAGGGAACCACATGTAAAAGCCCAGTGTGGGAGAAAGAAGCCAGCGGGCCTAATGACCTGAAAAGTGGCCCATGTGGATAGTGCAGGGTTGGGGGAAGAGAGGTACAAAATGACGCTGGAGAAGTAAGCAGAGGCCAGATCTTGCAGGACCTTGAAGGCCACGATAACATGTTTGGGTTTCACTAGCAATTTATGTTTAAAATTTAAAAATATATATTCTGGAAGCTGTGTAGAGAACAGATTGGAAAGGGCCAAGAACATGTGTGGGAGATGATTAGAAGGCTCTGGCTGTGATTCAAGAGTGAAATGACAGGGCCTGGACAAGGTGGTAACAATGCAGGTGGATGGAAGTGGATGGACTGAGTGGCATCTCCACTGCATGGAGCTAGGAACGATTGCTTCAATCCACTGTGTGTTCACTTAGGAGGCAGTCAGACTGTCCTCTGGGTGACAGCACCAAAGAGAGAGGTCCAAGCAGTTAGCCTTTGATATACTTTTAAACCAAATCATCTGAAAGGGAAAAGAAATGTTCCCAGATGCCAACACTTGGACTATGAACTGGGATTCATTCTGCAACTTTACAGGAAATCCAAATTATTGCCTTTGTATGTTGAGATTATTGCCCCATTTCAGAGATTTGGGCTTAATGTCTACCAAAAAGGCTAAAGCAGAGTTAATCAGCATTTAAAGAAAAAGGGTGGTAAAGCTGTCCTACCAGGACCTTCTAAGAAGGACCATCAGCTATAAGGATGTCGAAACCAGGGAATGCGAGGAACAGTAGCAGAAATAGGGGTTCTTACCTGGAAATGAGAATACTCAGGGGACACTCCCCAAGTGTCTTTAAGAACTTTGACCAAGAAGAGCCCAGTTCTGTGTAGCCACCAAGTGCAGCACTCTGGCCCACGTTAGAAGCTGCAAGAAACAACTAAATGAAGAGGAGCTTTTAAACCACCGGAACAAGCACAATAGCTGTGCTGCCTTATGGTGGTAAGTTTCTCTTCTCCAGAGGTATTTAGGCAAACAGCAGAATACATGAACAGTGCCTACCAGGAATTTTGTAGGATTCATATATCTGGTATGGGCTGGGTGGTCCCTAAGGGCCTATTAGTCTTCCTTTTAGCAGCTGTTCATGTGCATGACCACAAGTTGGAAGAAGACCCATTCCTCCAGAACATTCCAGCCTTTTGAAAGAAGACTGTCCAAGACCAAATTCCTTCTCTCTTCTCCTGAACAGTATACCAGCTGATATATAGATCCCAAAATAAAGCACTGCAGAAGAACTTGGCAATATCTTGGTCTCTCCATCATTCCTTCCAATGGATTCCACCGCCAAGTGGAATCAGTACACTCACTGGTGTCTGCATAGCCACCTCACTAACCTGACCGTGCAAGGAACCACATCAAAACCTTGTCATGTTACAATGCCTTTCCCCAAATGATGCTAAGTTGGGCTGTGCTCCTGGTGCACATGTGAAGCGTCATTAAATATCATGACAGGATGTGAGCAAAACATCAGGAGCCTTCAGGGATCAAAGAAGCCCAACACAGTTGAAAAGCAGCTCTTTAATGGGGGGGGGGGGGTGGGAGCAGGAAGTTTCCCTTTGTTAAACAGCAGCCCTAATGACTTCTCCCTGCTTGCCTCATAAAGGCTGCCTAATTATGTCACATATGTCTGCACCTCTCATTCAAGGCCCCCTCGGTGTCTGGGTCCCCTACTGTCAACCTCATAGCCCCTGAGGTCATAAAAGCCAGGGGAGTCGGCTGCTGGAGAGCTGGTTTTGTAGCTGGGTTTTCTGGCTTTGGTTGGACATACAAACAAACTCTCATTATATTTTGGCAGTCAAACCAGGGAATGAAGAGTAACAGTCCTTCCTCAAACGAATACCTGTTTGTTTCATCTTCTTTCAATCTTTTGGAACCATTGAACCGGTATTCAAGATTAAAGGTGGCACCTCATTTCCAAACAGGGCTAAAGAGACCCAAACTGTATCTCAGCATTGGGCAGACCGTAAATCCAATTTTTCCATTCATCTTGTATCAGGATGGAAACTAACTAGACTCCAGGTAGTCTCAAGGGTGCCACAATAATCCCTGAAGGCAACCAACATGGCCAGACCAGCTACACCACATCCTCAAAGACCTCCCTCTTCCGGGTCCCTGCAAAACATCTGCTATCTGGATCACTCATTTTGATACTTAATCAGACACGTCTTTGCCCTGTGGTTTATCTATTCTTGCATATATCTATCTCTCCCCAACTTGATCCAAAGCTACTTATGAGAGATTCATTTGCTTGGTTTGGTTTGGTTTGGTTTTGGTATACCTCTTGTGGCCCCAGTAGAGGGTTTTGCAAATAGCTGATAACAAATGGATGGATGGATAGACAGTTGGTTGGGCAGATGGATGAAAATAGGCACTGCCATGTTCCAAATCATTAATTACCATTTTAAGATGTGAATCCCCAGCCTCCCAGGTGGGTTGGGTGGTTGCTTTGATCACATGTGCCATATCTAAACCTTAGTTCAGAGGAGCCCTCGCCTTAGGTTAATTTATATCACAGGAAACTTTTCTCCCTAGTACCCTGGTATTGCACACTGCAGCAACTCATGAATATTCCCACATCATAAATCTGAACTCTGACCTTTGGAAAAGACACATGAAAAACCTCCCTGGCAGAAGTTTTTTTTTTTAACTCTTATGCACCCTATTTCTTCAGGCCCCTTTGTGGCCCATTGCCACCCATTATTACTGCTCCCAGTGTTTGTCTACCAGCTTTGGGGGCAGTGTTCTGTAAGCAGCAGCGTTGCATGATGGGCATCGCCTCTTCAGAGTCAGAGAAGCCTGAGTGTAAAACGTGACTCTCCCACTTTCCAGTTGTGGGGCTTTGGGTGAAATACATGACAACCTCTCTGTGCCTCAGTTTCCTCCTCGGCAAATTAACCCTTCTGCTGTTGTGAAGATTTAAGGAGATAAGGCATGTACAAACTAGCATGCAGCAATGTGCTCAATAAACAGCCATTACTATTGCTATTCCCTGATGGTACAGCTTGTTCTTCAGGATTCACAGTCACTAAAGTGGCTGCCTGCCTACAAACGATGCATCCAAAGCACAAACACTTCATACTGAAAAATATATATGCACATAAACATTTACACATATGGGAAGACAAACCAGCTACAAGCATCAGACTTTGTTTTAAAGAAGTGTCCAGATGCAGGGTGTTATCAAGATTTGACTGCCGGTCCAAAACGGTTCTGAGTTGCAGCCCCTTCATTGGGAAAACAAAAGACAGTCATGAGGCCGGGCACGGTGGCTCACACCTGTAATCCCAGCACTTTGGGAGGCCAAGGCAGGTAAATTACCTGAGGTCGGGAGTTCAAGACCAGACTGACCAACTTGGAGAAACCCCATCTCTACTAAAAATACAAAATTAACTGGGTGTGGGGGCACATGCCTGTAATCCCAGCTACTCAGAAGGCTGAGGCAGGAGAATCACTTGAACCTGGGAGACAGAGGCTGTGGTGAGCCAAGATCATGCCATTTCACTCCAGCCTGGGCAACAAGAGTGAAACTCTGTCTCAAAAGAAAAAAAAAAAGACAGTCATGAAAGCTGCCATTTAGTTTTACTTTGGGAAATGTGGGTGAGTCCCCGTCCATTCCTTCCCAGCAACAAAGCAACTACTTCGCTCTGTGGGAATTGAGAAGGGAAGATACAGCCTGATGCTGCCAGTTGTTATTGCCTGTGATTCTGCCTCAGGTTTTTCCTCTGTGAAATGGGACCCTGGATATCTTGTTTCATTCTTGCATAGCAGCTGGGCACAAGGAAGACCCTCAACAAATGCTTGTTGAACTGTTGCTGGAGGCAGGCAGCTGATGGCATGTTTTCTGGCACTATATAGAACTTTCGG
>NW_012107586.1:4898926-4917162 GCF_000951045.1 Mandrillus leucophaeus | reverse complement strand
AGAAACCCTTTAGGACTTTGCTTGTTGTGTTTGACAGGTTACTGTTGTTAGGCAATCACAAAGGCACCCCAGTATGTGGTCCATTTGGGAACAATAAAAGAACTACAAGGGCCAGAACTTGCTCCAAGAAGAACATTTTTAGTTTCTCCTTTGAAGCCAACATTAGATTGTTGGCACTGGAACTAAGAGCTGTCTCAATCTGGAGCTATGTTTCATCTCGAGATGCAAATGCATCCTGCAAATACACACATAGCTCGTCACGTGGGTGCAGCTTGTGCTGTGCAGCTCCGGGGCTGCATCCCCAGAGGACTCCGGGAGACCCCCTCACTGCTGGCTGGGCTGCCTCCTGAGCCACCCATGGGGGCATTTGGTGTCACTTCTTCTTGGTAGCCTGATCAAATGGCTGGCCTCCAGCTATGCCACTATCACCACCTCAGCATAGAACTATGAACGTTTAACCAACTTCTTTCCCAGTGCAATGTTACTCTGGCTGATGGTCCTATGGTCCCTAAATGAACTCATCTCTGGGCATGGAGCTCACTCCTTTGCAACCGAGACCATTCTATTGTTGAGTAACTCTGACTAGAGAATAATTTTTTTACTAGGGTGAAATATGCCACTCATTAATTTCTACTTATTGGTCTCAGTTCTGCCCATGGGAATACTAAGACTACAATAAATGAATATCTCAGAGTATCAAAGGATACTGACTTTACCGCAAACCCCAATTTTTTCATCTTGAATATAAAAACCAAGTTTCAAAATCCATACAGCTCTCCTCCCATTCTATTCCTCTCTTTCCCTTTATTAGCTTCCTTCCTTCTTTCCCCTCTCCCTGCCTCACTTCCTCCTTCCCTTCTTCCTTCCTTTTCTTCCTTTTTTCATCAAAGCACCTTTAGGCAGGCCCAAATGAGACAGCAGCCCTGGGAGACACAGACACACCCTGGTGTCAGGGCCCACACGCAAGGGAGGCAGGAATCAGGGAACTGAGAGATTAACTATGTAGAGGGAGACTGAGCTAGGAGGAGCCAGATTTCTCACAATCAAAAAGGAAGATACAAATATAGAAAGGAAGAAAACTAGAATGTACCTCCTGATGTTGGATTGGAATTGGAAGCATCGGTATGAATTCATGGAGTTCAGTATATAGAAACAGATTATGTCTATATTATATGAAATATAGATGTAAATTTACATATATTATATAATGTGTAACTCCCTACCTCTACCCATTGATAGGGCCCGAGAGCAGTGACATCCCACTGGCAACGAGCACATCTATTACCCGAATCTTCATTTCTAAATTTAATTCTTCACTAAAAGGAGCCAGGGCTTCTTGGAGAAATCATTGATTCCAGGGCTGGGGCAGAGAAAGTGGAAGATGAGCCTGGAACATCTTGTGCTGCCAAAAAGTAAGGAAGTGCTTCAAGAATGATGGGGACATGTCAAAAATATAGGAGCCACTTTGGATGGGCTCCCAATGGCCAAATCTGGAAAACTCAGGGCATCAAAATAAATTATTATACTAACAGATTATAGCCATTGAAAAAGATCGAAATCCATAAATCTATACATGGACATACATTTTTATATGAATAAATAAATGGGGAGAAGGAAAGCTTTTCTTTGTGGTAGAAAGACAACTACTAAATGCAGAAAGAGCCATGACATTAGAAATTCACCACTTGACAACCACCATAATAACAATTAATTCAGGCAGGAAACGTCAAGCGAGGCTACAACTAGTGGTTTAAGGTGGAGCGAGAGATGGGATTTTACACAATATCGAAATGCCTCCCACAAGACATGTATTAAATGCCATGGTGGGAGGAGGGTATCTCTACAGCAGAGCGATCTGCAGACACCATTTTAATCAAGGGATCAGAGTTAATACCACCAGTAGCAGGTCAAATGGACATCATGTACCTACCACCCATAGATTTCAATGGAAGGAACCCAGCATTCCTGATATTTTGGCTCAAAATACATAACTTTGGTCGCATCAAGAGGAAACAATGAACCAACACAAATTGAAGGACATTCTACAAAATAACTGTGCTGTTTACTTCAGAATTTCAAAGTCATAAAAGTCAAAGAAAAACAGAGGAACAGTTCCAGATTGAAAAAACCTAGAGGGACACAATGACTGAGGGCTACCTGTGACCCCCGCACGGATCCATTGCTATAAAGGATGTCTCTGGGACATCGGCAAAACTTGAGTGGGGTCTCAGGGCAAAGGATGTACAGGAGTTCTTTGTACTATTTCTGTAAATTTCAGTAAGCTTAAAACAGTTTTGAAATAAAAATTAAAAATGTATATAGGCAGTAATCCAGTGCTTTTTAAAGTTTCCCCCTTAAGAAAACTCTCTCTACCTAATGATACTTAAAATCCCATCAATATGATTTCTACCCATTCCCATCCTCCTGCTTTCTCAGACTTAAAGTTTTGAACTTTGTTCAGAGCAAGTGTACCTTGGAGAGAGAAGACTTTAAGCCAACTCTCATTTTCAATAACGTTTCCCAAAGTAGCTTTGCTAATTGGTATTAAGGAAAAGAAATTTTTATGCTTAAAAAATTCTGAAAATATCATTATGCAAAGTTTCTTTACAGCAGAACTCCTCAGAGCCTTTATGAGATTGATGTGTATTTTAAATTCACTTGAAGAGAAATAGCATTTGGAGTTACCTGATCATTGCACCTTATGTTCCGAAAAACACGTTTTAGAAAATACTGGCTGACAGATTCCAATCAGCAGGCAATAAAGCATTGACACTTTAGATTTTGGTGTAAGATGGCCTGGGTTCAAATCCTGGCTGCCCCACTTAGTAATTGTGTGACTCTAGGCAAGTCAATTAAATTCGCTGTGCCTCAGTTTCCTCATCTGGAAAACTGAGGTAATAAGAGTTCTTACCTTGGTGTTGCGATGATAACCAGAATGATAATAAAGATAAAAAGTTCAGCACAGTGCTGGGCACAGGTAAGAATTCAATGCATGTTTGCATGGCATATTTTGATATTCCTTAATTATTCTTTCTTGGGGGCCTGTTTGGACTGGAACAGGGCCTTTGTGGGTGGAGCCATTAAAGAATATCACCAAGGTCAGGAGAGGACCAAATGGGCTGCAAGAACTAAGAAGCTGTGGTACTCAAGACAAACTGCCCTGATATCCCAGCTTGGAGAGTATCGTTGTCCAAGCCTTCTTTCTACACATCCGCGTAGACACCCCCAGGACCCCCAGTATGCTGTAGGGTCAAAGACCTGGACAGGGCGAGGCTGCTCCATCATTTACCCAATCACAGGGAACCTGTCTTCCCAAGGATGAACAAAGTGCAAGAAAACACTTTCCCTTTTGCAAATAACTGTTGTTACTTTCCTCTCTGTGGACATATTCAACCGGTCCACTGAGTTAGCACCCCACCAACTGTCTCTGGCCCCTCAGCCCTGCCGTCCCTTGCCATGGAGAGGAAGGAGGGGTTTGGAAAGCGTGGCTGCCTGCCAAATGGGGTGACCCAAGCTGGACCCCATGCCCCAGAGTCACCACAGAGGAGCTGACCCGGGGGGGCTGTCAGCTCACCACAGACAGGCTTCACCAGCGCTTCAGAAAATGAAAAGCTTTATTAAACTTTCAAGTCCAGAACAGATGTGTCCAGACATAAATATTCAAAAGAGCCCATCTGTTAGGTAAATCGTCTTTCCGTGTAGTAACGAGGGACCGTACGTCAGTGAGACCCCATTGCTATGAGAGCCCAGGAGTGCTGGAAACCCCGCAAACAGATGCTCCTGGTATTCAAAATAAAAGCAGCCTGAGGAGGAGAGGAAACTCAAGCCAAGACCACAGCCAGGGGGCATTTCACTGCTAAACCAGTCAGGGCCTCCGCCCCACCAGCAGCACCCCCAGAGACGTGATGTCAATGAGGGAACTCCAAAGGATCGAATAGGCAGGGGGGTCAAGAGAAAAACCAAATCCCCCCACAAACACCCTCAAGCTAGGTTTTGGTTAGAGATGTTAAGCTTCCTCCCTGGACTGCAAAAATGTACTTATCCTCCCCCAGTCAGTTAATGCCTTAGGCAAGGCACTTCACCATTCTGCCTGGGCTTCCTCTTTTGAAAAATTTAATATTCTCCAGTGAACATTGTAGAGTGGAAATAATAACAATAATGAATAGCTCACGCTATATAGCCTTACTACGTGCTAGGTATTGGCTCATTTAATGTTCCCAGCACCTCTCTGAGAAAGATACTCTTAGTATTCCCATCTTAGAGATAAGAAACTGAGACACTGAGAGAATGAGTGATTTGCCCAAGGGGTCAAGGCTGGCAAGTGCTGGACCAGGATTTAAACCCAGGCAGACCAGTCCACGGGCTGAGCGTGAGCCACCACCACGCTAAAATGGCACAAAAATAAAAGACAGAACTGCTTCCTACCAAGGAGATCACATTCTAATGTAGAAAAGTGAAAGACACATTAGGAGATCAAAGAAAGCACACAAGCAACTGCTTGACAATCCTGCTTCACAGAATAAGTGCGGTGCGTCCATAATGAGGCGCTGCTGAGGAGAGAGGACCTGGCCCCCACTTCCAGGCTAGATCCAAAGTCCTTGGTGTTAGCTCTCAGACCGGTCTGCCTGCTCCCCGCGTCCCCTCCTCTCTCATCTACTCCCTTTGTCCTGCATACATTTGTATTGCCCTCTGTCTGCATGGCTCACCAGCTCCCTGCAGCACAATCCCCCAGCTCCTTGCCAGGTCACAGTCTTCCCAACAGGCTCAAATCTCACATTTCCCAAGTCCTAAAAAATTCAGCCACCCAGCAAGCTCCCTCCCTCTTTGGAGGTCTTCCAATAACTGTCAGGTGCCCCACTCTTTCTCTGAACATGTTTCCAGTCTTGTGCAATTAGTTAACCCATAGGCTGTTCACGGGTAGCTAAGCTTACTGTAGCTAAGATATTCAAGTGCTTAACATAGGCTCAGCTCTGCACACACACAGCCCTATGCTCCAGTTACACTTAGTTTCTTCTCACCCTCCAAGAACACACCAAGTATCATTATAATAATTATATAATTATAATAAGAAGAATTTCTGTTTGTGTCAAAGAAGACTTTTTGGGTCAAGTATAACATTCCAAGCAAAACAAGTTTAAGCCAAAAAATTTAAAAGGAAAGGTATTGACTCAAGTAACTGAAACGTTCCCTGAAAAGCCTTGGGGGTGAACCGGTGCAGCTGAATCCGAATGCCCCCTTAGGATCCATCTCCTTCCTGCCAGCCCTCCCATTAGCCAGGTGCTCAGGGTATCATACAAGATGCCCCCTGCTGCTTCAAACTCAGGTCCCACTAATCTACCAAATCCAGCAGACAGAATAGTTCCAACAGCCTGGGGTCAGGCACCGTCTCTGAACCAATCACTGCTGCCTAGAAATTCAACAGTCTCATTGGCCAAGATGGGGTCATATATCCACCCTTGGGCCCCATAAGGAGGGGCAGAGGGAGCAGCCCCACCAATGTGGACTGACGGTGGGAAAGGTGTTTCCCCAAAGGGTATTCTATTCTGAGCGCTGTTACCAGAAAAAGGGTGAATGAACACCAAACAGGCAGACGCCACATCTACAACAACCAAAACTCATATCCACTAAATCAATCCATTTGGTGAGTGCTTCCTATACACCAGGATTAGGTTAACAGTTTCTATGACTGAAGATTACATAAGATACATGTAAAGCACTTGGCCCAGGCTGGGTACATAGCAGCTGCTTGGTAAATGGCAGCTACTGGAGACTAGGTAGGTTCTATTATTATCTCCATTTCACAGAAGGGGAAACTTGGCTAAAAGAGATTAAGTCATTTGTCTCAGGCCACACAGCTTTGAGAGGTAGAAATGTGAACGTTCAAAGCCTGCTGATGTCTACTTCCGTCCCCAGCTTACCTGGGAAACCAATCAAGACCCAGCTCAGACAGAGTACAAAAGATCCCTCCCCTGAATCTTGTGCATCCCTCTGTTACAGCACCAAAGCCCCATATTGCAGCACTTTATTTTTTCCATTCTATGATGTATTGTATTTTTCACATTTCAAAGTTTCTGAAATGAAGGCTCAACATTCATTTTGTATAAAGTGGTAATGTTTCTTTTATCCCCAAAATCTCCTTTTAAATTACCACTGCATCTTACAATCAATCCATCTTTTTTTTTTTTTTCTTTTTTGAGACAGAGTCTCGCTCTGTCTCCCAGGCTGGAGTACAGTGGTGCAATCTCAGCTCACTCCAACTTCCACCTCCCGGGTTCAAGTAATTCTCCTGCCTCAGCCTCCCCAGTAACTGGGATTACAGGTACCCACCACCACGCCTTGTTAATTTTTGTATTTTTACTAAAGACAGAATTTCACCATGTTGACCAGGCTGGTCTCGAACTCCTGACCTCAAGTGATCTGCCGGCCTTGGCTTCCCAAACTGCTGGGATTATATGCATGAGCCACCATGCCTGGCCTCGATCCATCTTATAATCAAGGAAATGTGGCATATGTTTCTAGGTCTAAAATACAAGCTCCTTGAGAAGAAGCTTATTCATTTTGTGGCCTAAACACTTAGCTCAAAGTCTTTCATTGTGTGTTGATTAATGCAAGGAGTGTTATTCAAAGAGATGTGTCTTTAACATTCATTCATTCAACGAATATTTATTGAGCACCTATTACGTGGCAAGCCAAGACATAGGGATGTAATGTCAAACAAAACTGGCGAGGTACCTGCTCATAATATCTTTGTTGTGTCTTAATAGGGATAGACATGACTCATAGCGGTAAGGGGAGAGCTGTGCCCCAAAGCTAGCAACCTATGTGCTATGAGCTAAGATGAGAAGCCAGAAGTTTGCAGAAGATGAGGGTAGTTAAATGTAAGTTTACAAAGGTCTTCAAACACATGCTGAGGAGTTTAGATTAAAGGTAGGAGGCAAATGGGAGCTCCTGCCGATTTCCGAATGGACGAGTGACAAAATCAAAATAGCACTCGGAGAAAATTAGCCTAGCTGTTGGTTATAGAATGTACCAGGAGGGGTGAGGCTGCAGGTGAAAACACTCTCCAGGAAGGAGGCTGCTCCAAAAATCAGCGTGTGAGGAGATCGGAGCCTGGACTCCGCGGGAGGCTTGGCTGTGTCATCGGCTGGAGAAGGTCAGATCCCAGAGATAGAATTGTGAGCCCATTCTGAAAGGAACAGTCCAAGAGAGGAAGCAGTCAAAGGTGACTCCAAGGTTGAAGGCTTGGGAGGCCAGGATGCCCCTGATGACCACGGACATAGGAGATGCCAGGATGCTTAGGAAGACAGATTTTACGTGCCCTTGGGAGACCCAGGCAAAGACAGAGGGTAAAGATCAGAGCCAGGGAGGAAGAGTGAATACGAACCACATCTACCAAATCAAGGGTGCCAGAGATGGACCTACCTGTCCAGAAAGCAGAGAGAAATGCTTTTCCCTTCTGGGTCCGGGAAGGCAGCTCCATAACCCCTTGGCGACTCCAGAGAGGAATAAGAATAAACTCACTGCTTAGATCTTTGTCTTAAATTGAGTTGACAATTAGGCAGAAGACTCAGGCTAGGAAACAGCTAATTGACATAACCTTGAGTCATTGCAGAAGCAAGATAATCAGTGAAGATTCATTAAGCAGGAAAATAAAAGGCACACAGCCTAAGGTCAGACAGAGTTCAAAAGTTCAGCCTCCAAATCTACATGGATGTTTATTGTCCTCCTATTGTTGCATTCTCAGAAACTCTCATTAAGGGTCTTCGGTGCTCACTTGAATCTTTGGTCATACTCTACTGCATTTTATGGGGGAGGGAGGTTAGGCCACAGAGGTATTTTTGATTCCAGTGACTCTTGGGACACACGCCTTCCAAATGTTAAAGAGGATTCAGGAGGAGATGAACTTAA
Source organism: Mandrillus leucophaeus (assembly GCF_000951045.1). Classification (NCBI taxonomy): domain Eukaryota; kingdom Metazoa; phylum Chordata; class Mammalia; order Primates; family Cercopithecidae; genus Mandrillus; species Mandrillus leucophaeus. Next base: position 4,909,254 of record NW_012107586.1, on the reverse strand, counting down.
AGGACTTCTACAATGCCTGGTGCATAGTAAGTGTTCAATAAATGTTGGGTCCTGAAGATGTGTTTGGCTCTGTTAGGGCCTGTAAGAGGAAACAAAACAAAACAAAACAAAAGCACAAATACTGATACCTGCACTGAAAGAGACATATGAAATTAACAAACTTTGCCTTAAAGAGCCACGGGTGCTTCTTAGAACGGAAATAAAGAAGACCCACGTCTCTTCTCTTCTACGTTTGTGATGGTGACTGGGCCCTTCCTTTAAAATGTGTAATGCTACTACTAACAGGAATTGGCATCTTCCAGGGTTATTCACCTTCCAGCTTCCTGGCATTTGAGGCCAGATGGAGCTGACTGCCCTTCTGTCTCTCTTTTGGTGGTGCAGGCAGAGGCAAATACAATGGGGCGTCTCTTATCAGACTTCCTCTGAGTGCTAGGGTACTGAAAAAAGGGGGCTCATTAAGAGGAGAGGCCCTGAACCCTGGTGTGTTGCTGGTGGGAGTGTAAAATGGTGCAGCTGCTGTGGAAAACAGCACGGCAGCGCCTCAAAAAATTAAACATAGAATTACCATGTAATCGAGCTATTCCAATTCTGGGTATATACTCAAAATCATTAAAAGCAGGGACTCAAACAGATATTTGTACACCTATGTTCCCGGGAGCATGATTCACAATAGCCAAAAAGCGGGAACAATCTAAATGTCCAATAACAGACAAGTGGATAAACAAAATGTGCTATAGACACATAATGAAATACTCTTCCGTCTTCAGAAGGAAGGAAATTCTGGCAAAGACTACCACATGCACGAGCCCTGAAGCCGCTGTGAGATGAGCCAGTTGCAAAAGGATAAATACTGTATGATTCCACTTACACGAGGTGCCTAGAATGGTCAAACTCATGGAAACGAAAGTAAGGGGGGTGAGAAGGGGAGATCGGGGAGTAATTAACGAGTATGGAGTTTCAGCTTGGGAAGATGAAAACATTCCGGAGATAGATGGTGCTGATTGCACAGCAACATGAATGTGCTTAATGCCACTGAACCGTACACTTAAAAGCGGTTAAAATGACAACTTTTATGTTATGTGTATTTTACCATATTTAAAAAGGTGTTTTTAAGAAAGGAGTAGAGAGGCATTTATAAGAGTCAAAATCTTGTGTCTGGCTAATAATGACAGTAGAGACGGGAGGAAAAGCTGCCCTCTCGCCTGGATCTCAGCTTTGCAACAATTTCAGAGTCAATGCCAACCTTCTAGGTTTTTTACTCCAACCTCTGCCGAGTTGATTAGTTACCTCTGTGCACGTTCCTCCCCAAGGTGGCCGCCAGCCCCTACTGGAACACTGCCTGGGTCAGGACGCTCCTCCGCCCCCGGGCTGCCATTAACTTTCAAACCCTCTCCTTGGTGACATTTCTTCATAGTGGTTCCCTTTTCTTTCCCACACTGCTTAACCTTCCCTTAATCAGATTCCTGGGAGGAAACTAATTAGTCCAACCCCCCTCTGCTGTTTCCCCACAAAAAACAGAGACTCCAACCGTTTTATAGGGGATGTGACTAGACCAGTGGGCACCTGTTTTTCTTTACACTGTCTTAAAGCGGGGACGCCTGGGGAGCTTCTGGGCTTTAGGTGGACTGCACAAGCTGTGAGAAGGGCGAGGTGCGGGAATTTGCCTCTGGCTTGTGGGTCAGCAGCAGGGTGGGTGCCAGTTTGGGGAATGCCCTCAACTCTCCCCTTAGGTGGCTCTTGGAGAAGACCTGCGGGGTACGCAGAACATTCCTGAAACACCAGCCTGCCCGCGGCCACTGAGAGTGACAGCACCAGGAGCCCAGCCAAGACAAAAATGAAAACACTTGGCTGTGGAAAGGCTCCCTGAGTCTCCAGCTGCCTTGATCAGACCCCCAAAGAGAAAAACAACAAAGATGGAGCCGGTGCCAAAGGCAGAGGCACCCACTGCCCACAGTGACACACCCTCCACCTGATACCAGGACACTAGCCAGTTCCCCTGTCCCCCTGCAAGCGAAGCCAGCAGATCAGGCTCACACCTTCACGGATCAGGACAGGCCAGCGCCCCCCACCCCCCCAGCACCAGACGCAGACAGCCAGGGTTAGAACACCCGGCTGCTTTCACACAGCTCCAACCTGGAAGGTCACAGCACTTTGAAGAACCCTTGGTTTTGGGGTGGAGAAGATACCCGGCTTTGCCATAATTAAAAACCTAGCACCTCCAGGTGTCAGCTTTTGTTCTTACTCTATGCCTCAGGAGGATTTGAATGGTCAGATTAGCATAGGCCGGACCTTGAAGAGACACCCTACAGCAACTACTCCCACCCATTTGTTTTGTCTGTGAGGCCCAGAAAGGAGATTCCCAGCCTGGCCAGTGAGGGGCAGAGCAGGACTGAGTCCAGGCCTGGCTGGGTGGGTTACCTACTCAGTCTGTGTAACTCATCTACAAACACCCCTAACCACTCTTTTCTCTTTTTTTTTTTTTTTTTTTTTTGAGATGGAGTCTCACTCTGTCACCCAGGCTGAGGTGCAGTGGTTCAATCTCAGCTCACAAGCAACTTCTACCTCCTGGCTTCAAGATATTCTCCTGTCTCAGCCTTCCTAATAGCTGGGATTATACGCGTCAGCCACCGCGGCCGGCGAATTTTTTATTTTTAGTAGAGGGGGGGGGTTTCACCATGTTGGCTAGGCTGGTCTCGAACTCCTGACCTCAGGTGATCCAACCGCCTTGGCCTCCCAAAGTACTGGGATTACAGGCATGAGCCACCACACCCAGCCCCTAACCACTCTTGAAAATCCATCATATCTGTTCTTTAAGGATAAAGGCTGAGAATTAACCTTGTTCCCTATTCCCCCGAAGTGTCTGACCCAGTGCTGAATGTGTGGTCGGACCTTGGCGAGTTCTTTCTAAATAAAGGAATTCCCACAACAGCCCCACGAAGGACTTGAGGCAAGGATTAGGGTCCCCACTTATAGAAGAGGAGGGCAAAGCCCAGAGAAGATCCCCCAGACTCAGCCAGGGCATGAGGGGTCAGGTGAGTTTTGAGATCGGTAGAGCCTTCTTTCACTCTCCCATGACGACATGACAGTAGATAATAAGCATATACCCTCATGCACTCTCATGGGCTCTGGCATCATGTTTAGAGTCGGGCTAAGGTCCTTTGCAATCTGGTAACCTATGGCTTAACTTTATACCCAAACCTCTCTTCCTGCTTCTTGTCTGTGCACATCCTCTTCCCATCAGACCATCCACAGCTCCAGCTCAACAGCTTTCCCAGCTAGTGTTCCTCCTCCCTTTTCCATGGAGTGCAGGAAGCAAGGCCGAATTCCTCATCTCTGCCTTAGTGTCCAGTTCACTTTCCATCTTCCCAAGTATTGTTGGTGCCCCTTCAAACAAGAAAGGACAGGTAGTCATGTTTGTAGGTGGCATTCAAGAAGCAATAAGTTGGTTTATACATGGTTGTCCAGATGGCCACATTCTGTTGATAGCTCTGACGTGGAACTATCTTTCTCAGCAACATAACATTCCCAAAAAGTATCAGCCAGAAAGCAGCTAGTCTGATGGCCACAGATGGCCTCAGCACAGAAGCAAATTCATGTATCTAATTCTTTGGGAAGCTAGGCTTTAACAAGGCAAATTTTCCTCTTCATCTATACTTATATTTTCATTCCGACAGATACCTCCATTGTACTAATCTCTTTCCTCTCTAAAAGTCTATGGACCTCAGAAGAGACATTTGCTATTTCCTTTCTCCTGCCTGCCTGGAGGCTGGTGAGCCCCCCATCTTGATTTGTCTTTAGCACCCTCTCTGGTCCCTATAAACTAGGGTGGGACCTTTTTACTATCAAGAGCCACTGTCCCATGGACAAGATCAAAAGCCACACATGCACAGTCACGTAAAACTGACTTTATTGCTTGGCTTGTTTTGGAGAAAACAGAAAATTTGCAACTTGCTCCATTTTTAAATTACGACTAGAGAACATGAAGCTTTATTTTCAGTAAATAGAGCTCACCTGTAGCAACTATATAAGATAGGGTGGCATATATTTTGTTTTCTAAATTGACTTTCTCTTTATTTATTCCCTCCATTCCAATTTCTGCAGCTATTTGTATTATTCCACAGCATATATTTGTGTGTATATCTCAAATCATTTTATAAAGTCAATATGTAAAAAAAATTTAATTCATGTCACAAATAAGAAAATACCGTGTTGTTTTTTATATATATATGAATGTATATATGGCTAATGAAAGGAAAAAGAAGGTGGGGAGGGAGTGGATGGGTGGGAAAGAAAGATGGAAAAACAGTGAGAGAGCAAAGGGGGAAGGAAAAGAAAGGTCGTTATGGTAGAAACCAAGGCTTATTCACCTGCTCCTCCTGATAGCTAACGCAGGAGTGCACACACGGACACACAAACGTGCACAAACACATGCACACACATACACACTTACATCTTCCCATTGGGTAAAATTCTCCCTCGTGCCAGCTGGTTCTCTGCACCTAACAATAAGAATTGCTGCTAATTATCGAAGGCCTGCTATGTGACAGGTGCTATGCATTTATGATTTACAGTCTTCCCCACAGCTCTATGAAGTGGGGATTTTACCCAGGAAGAAACTGGGCTCAGAGACATCACTAACTGCTAATATTACATTGTAGTGGATGTGAGCTGTTTCTGTCAGTCCAGGATCCATTTCCCTGTCTTGGGTAACAGAATTTCACTTTTCCTTTGGGGAAAGTGGCCACTCAGCATAATCTATCCCACAGCCACCAAGACTGGTTTGGGGGCAAATACGTGATTTCACCCAGGCCAGTGAAATTCAACTCTGAGAATTTAACTCAAGCTATTCAGAAAGAAGATTTTCTCCCACTGGGACTGAAAATGAAGTAACATAGAAGGAGGCGCTAAGGGTAGGGAGACAGAAAGAGACTCCGGGAGAGGCAAGAAAGGTTTCACAAGTCCCTGGACTTCTTGGACACAGCAATGCCTGCTCTTCCCAGTTTGGGGAGCCAAGAAACCCCTCTCCCCTTTGAATTTTTTTTCAAACCAGTTTGAATTCTGTCACTTGCAACCCAACGGGTCCCAACGAATATTCCTGTGTGTGAGCAGCAGATTCACAGCGGAGCCACCTTCCCCTAAGTGCGTGCACTCCCTCTCCCACAGCACTGCTGCCCCAGAGTGCAAGTCCACCAACCTGCTCCATCCCCTCACCTGGGAAATCCATGCTCCTGGTTACTGCCTCCCTCTACTCCAGCATCTGCCAGTGCCCATCTCTTCCCTGGAAAATGCTGTCTCCGAGCAAAACAAAGAGTCCTCAAGCAAGGGTCTGGCACAGCTAGGTTGTGAAGTTGACACCCTGATGGGGCATCTGAGGCATTTAAACGCACATGTCCTTGTGCTCATTGATTATAGCAGAAAGGGCAGGAATGCTGAAAAGATCAACTTTTCTCAAAGAAATTGAAACCAAGACAAGAGTTGGATCAAGCTCAGGGGCCAGGACTCCCCATTACTGGCAAAGAGATTTCTAAAGAGGGGAAAAGTTAGTGTTAATTCAATCCCAATACTGTGGCCCAGTTTAAAACAGAGACATAACCCTAAACCTGAGATCTAAGATATAGTGGGAGCTTATAAATCATCTGATCTAACATTGCCCAGAACCAGAACCCTCCCACAATGTCCCTGACCTGAGCAGTGAGCATCAGCCTTGGTATGATTTCGCAGTGATAGGAGAATCACTACCTAATAAGGCAGCCCATTCCATCACTGAGCAGTTCTCATTATCAGCCAATTCTTTCTCAAATGATAAAAATAGGAATGATTAATGTAGAAGAAAAGGTAGAAGAGAGAAAAAAAGGAGCCCGCAAAATCAGAGTATGGAAGTAATTCTGGGTTTAGAATCAGAGTGGAAGAGAGAAAAGTTTGATGAGTTGAGGAATATAGAGAATATCAGAGATGGGGAAATGTTTAAGTCTTACTGTACATTTAAACATATAGTTATTTCCCTTGATATTCTTTCCAGAGATACCAGTATAATTTTCATTTAATTTAATTGCTTTTGGTTGCTGGACTGTGTTCCTTAGAGTGCAATTCTTTGCCAAGGTTGGCATGAATTGCCAACATGAGGCCCAGTTTGGGGTTGAGTTATATTAATTTCAAATCTACTTCCTTTTGAATCTCACCCAGGTTATAAGGAAGGGATGTAGGGATAAGGGATAAGGGATGTAGGGATAAGATGTAGGGATAAGACATAGAACCAACCATGGAGTACAGGATAGAGACTTAGTTACAAAACAGCTAGAAATGAAGTTACCACAAGCAGAGCCTGTGATCAGAGGGGGACTAGATGGAAGAATGGCCAATTTGATGGTGAACCACCTGAGCAAATTAAATTGCATAAGGACACCATTGGTCCCAGCAACTACAGGCTGAATCAAGTATGAGAAGAGGCAAGCTATGGAGATGGGGACACATCAGGTCATCAGAATGTGGATCTGTCAGAGTCATTCATTGCAAGCAACAGAAGCTGACTCTGGTGGATTAAGCAAAAGGAGTTTATTAAAAGGGTATTGGACAGCTTATAAACTCCTTGGGTAGGTTGGAGAAACAGCTCTAGGCTAAGCTTTCAGAAATGACATTTAACACCATGCACAATGACACAGGATTTGCCTGGTTTAAAAATAATAATAAAATAAAATAAAAAGCCTGTGCCTCCCACTCTGATACTACCAAGTCCTGAGTGCATATATGACTGTGACAGACCATCCCCTGCCTGGGTGAAAGCCACCCACGTCTGCTCTGCAAGTCTGACATGCAGCGACTGCCACCCTCAACAGGCAGATGTCTTTACTGCCACCCTCCCCAGACCAATGGAATCCACACTTAGCCTGTGTTCTCACATTGCTCATGTCTGAGCCAAAGTCTACCTCTGTGGCCTCTAATGGGTGGAACTGAGGTCACCTGCCTGTGCTCTGGTTGCAAAGGAAGCAGGAAAATTACTTTTCAGGTTTCTATCTTGAGGAAATGGGGCTCTGTACTAGTTTGTTTGACCTTTTGTTATAAAGTATCACAGACTGGGTGGCTTAAACAACAGAAAATTATTTCTCACAGTTCTGGAGGCTAGATGTGCCAGATCAAGGTAGGGCTGGTTTCTTCTGAGACATCTCTCCTTGACTTGGAGACATCATCTCCCTGTGTTTTCACAAAGTATGATGGTGAATTTTATGTGTCAACTTGACTAGATCAACAAGTGCCCAGATACTTGGTTAAACATTATTCTGGGTGTGTCTATGAGAGTGTTTCTGGAAGAGATTGACATTTGAATAGAATTAAGATTTGAACTCAGTAAAGCAGACTGTCTTCCCAGTTTGAGTGAGCATTATGCAACCCCATGAGGGCCTGAATAGAACAAAAGGCAGAGGAAGGGAGAATTTACCCCTTCTGTGTGACTGTTGAGCTAGGACATTGGTCTTCTCCTATCCTTGGACTGAGACTTATTCCATCAGCTTTCCTGGTTCTCAGGCCTTCAGACTTAGATTGAACCATACCACTGGCTTTCCTGGGTCTGCAGCTTGCAGACAGCAGATCCTGGGACTTCTCAGCCTCCACAATCATGTGACCAATTCCTCATTTTTTATATGTGTGTGTGTGTGTGTGTGTGTGTGAGAGAGAGAGAAATATTACTGGAAATCGAAAATAAAATATTAGTGCACAGCAGCTTGATAACAACAACAAACAAATGCAATATTTCATTATTTCCGTTCACTCCAGAGCTTTTCAAATTAATGTGGCACAGTCTGGTTTGAATCTTACCGTTGGTTTAACTAAATCCTTTTGGCTTTCTGCGTATTCAGCCTTAGACTATTTTTCCCACTGTTCTGTATTTAATTCTGTCCATTTAATAGTAAAGCAGTAGCTTTTAATGTATAAATTCCTTTTGCATTATCACCTACTATTACCTTCACAGCACTGTGAAACTTTGTACCAGTATTTATCAAGTGTCTACTATGCCTGTACATGTTAATATGCTCATACACTCATTGTCACAGCAATGCTGCGGAACAGGTATTAATTTACCATTTTACAGATGAGAGAACTGAAGCCCAGAGAAACTGAATGACCTGCCCAAGGTCACATGGCTAGTATTTGACAGAACCAAGCCTCAAAGCAAGGCTTTCTGCCTACAAATGCAAAGTTCTCTTCAATGTACCTGGCTACCTTCTGCAAGGCAAGACCAGCAGGGATATACCAATAACACTGACACTTTCAGGAATCTTAGAGGTCCTCTACTCCAGCTTCCCCAGTCTATAGACAAAGAGGCTGAGACCAGCAGGAGCAAGTCACCTCCTGAAGTCCACACAGCCAGTTGGTGGCAAACTGGGATGAGAGTCCAGGTCTGCTATTGTCCCAACCTGACATTCATGAGTAAGTTTCATGACTGTTAAGGGATTTGGAGACCAGAGCCTGAGAATTAGCCAGGAAAAAATCCCACCTTGGCCTCCTCCTCATCCTGCCTCAACTGCCTCCTTCATTTCTTGGTCAGCACTTTAACTTCTGGACACAGATAAAATGCTGAATGTCACAACCTGGAGCACAGGGCAATCAATTGCCCATGGAGTGACATTTGATACATGGAAAATTGGAGGAAGAAAGAGGTTGGCCATTAAACTCCTCACCCTTTATTTCTTCTGTGGACAACTCTGAGATGTAGTTTCTCCTCAATACGTGGTTTCTCTTTCCAGTCCTTCCACAAAAAGTCCCATTACCAAGCAAATATACCTGCTGAGTGATCTGCCACATCTGTGTTTTGTTGAGGTTCATTGAGAAGCAATGAGCAGTGTAATCATGCTTTGCACACTGGCATTTCACATCTTTCCTTGCCTCAGTTCTTTTTTTCCTCATCCTCACAGCCCTAAAACTGAACCTCCCAAATAGTGTCAGCACTTTAGCCCTTGCTTGCCTCAGGCTCTTCTTTCAGAGAACTCTAGGCTAAGACAACCATTGTCATGATTCCCAACTTTAATCCTTATGCTACCACTTTCCAACACTAAATGTTGCCTTTTCACCTCTTAAAAAAAAATGTAAGTGCTTATTTCTCCCTGGGCCTGAAACCCAATTCTTTAGCTACGCTCTTGACTGCTTCCCAGGAGAGCTGATATAATTCCTCTCAGGGACTCAGCCTCCTCCCACAATGGTCTGCATTCATAAATCTTCAGTGGCAGTTATGAAGTCTTCTTTCTTGACTTGTTTGACATTATAATTCCTTGTCCCCAAACTCCATGAATATCTATATTAAGATCCTCTTAACTTCAGGGACTATTCATCATCTTTTCTTTTTCTTTACTCCTCACTTTCTCTTTTATTCCTCCCAATCTCTCCTACTCACGCCCTTACTCAAGTAACTTGCCCATCATAGACTCAAGGCTTTCTCTCATGCCATTTTCTTTCTTTTTTCCTAAGCCTGCTAAGCTCCCCTCTCCAGCTTTTCAAACATTTATTGAAATTTCAGCTTTCTAAAAGGTATTCCCTAAAATATATTAATATAGAAAAAATGTATGGCTACCTCCACTGCTCAATTTCAGGGTTAATAGGGCATGATGCTATACATATAGCCCACATCTGGTACACCTGGTACTCCCACAGCTCCCCAGATATACCTGTCAGAGTACTTATTAGAGAATATTATAATTGATAAAGTATCTATCTTCAAGTAAACCGTGGGCACCTTGAGTTTAAGGAGGCTGTCTTTAATATTTTAGTTTTTCTAATATGTAGCACATAATAATAACTTTTTAATGTTCATTGAGTAAATTAATGAATGAATAGAAATATTTACCTATATGATCAATTGCTGCTGCATCAAGTTCCAAGAAATCCATTCAGATTTGTTGGTTATCTGGAATAGTTTTGTATATCAAATACTGATTAAAAGACATGAGATACCAATCAGGAATTTGAAAAGCTATTACATTCCAATGGAAAATGGGAAACAAAAGTCATAGGCAATACATCAAAATAGAAACATACATGGCTAGTAAGCATGGAAAGATGCTCAGCTTCACTAGGAACCAGAGAAAGGTAAATTAAAATGAGATATGGGGCTGGGCACGTTGGCTCACGTCTGTAATCCCAGCACTTCAGGAGGCCAAGGCAGGCAGATCACTTGAGGTCAGGAGTTTCAGACCAGCCCAACCAATATGTGGCAAAACCACATCTCTACCAAAAATACAAAAATTAGCCAGGTGTGGTGGCATGTGCCTGTAATCCTAGCTACTTAGGAGGCTGAGGCATGAGAACTCGCTTGAACCCAAGAGGTGGAGGTTGCAGTGAGC
>NW_012107586.1:4894875-4895726 GCF_000951045.1 Mandrillus leucophaeus | reverse complement strand
CAGCTTGCAGACAGCAGATCCTGGGACTTCTCAGCCTCCACAATCATGTGACCAATTCCTCATTTTTTATATGTGTGTGTGTGTGTGTGTGTGTGTGAGAGAGAGAGAAATATTACTGGAAATCGAAAATAAAATATTAGTGCACAGCAGCTTGATAACAACAACAAACAAATGCAATATTTCATTATTTCCGTTCACTCCAGAGCTTTTCAAATTAATGTGGCACAGTCTGGTTTGAATCTTACCGTTGGTTTAACTAAATCCTTTTGGCTTTCTGCGTATTCAGCCTTAGACTATTTTTCCCACTGTTCTGTATTTAATTCTGTCCATTTAATAGTAAAGCAGTAGCTTTTAATGTATAAATTCCTTTTGCATTATCACCTACTATTACCTTCACAGCACTGTGAAACTTTGTACCAGTATTTATCAAGTGTCTACTATGCCTGTACATGTTAATATGCTCATACACTCATTGTCACAGCAATGCTGCGGAACAGGTATTAATTTACCATTTTACAGATGAGAGAACTGAAGCCCAGAGAAACTGAATGACCTGCCCAAGGTCACATGGCTAGTATTTGACAGAACCAAGCCTCAAAGCAAGGCTTTCTGCCTACAAATGCAAAGTTCTCTTCAATGTACCTGGCTACCTTCTGCAAGGCAAGACCAGCAGGGATATACCAATAACACTGACACTTTCAGGAATCTTAGAGGTCCTCTACTCCAGCTTCCCCAGTCTATAGACAAAGAGGCTGAGACCAGCAGGAGCAAGTCACCTCCTGAAGTCCACACAGCCAGTTGGTGGCAAACTGGGATGAGAGTCCAGGTCTGCTATTGTCCCAACCTGACAT
>NW_012107586.1:4873106-4893160 GCF_000951045.1 Mandrillus leucophaeus | reverse complement strand
GCCAGGTGTGGTGGCATGTGCCTGTAATCCTAGCTACTTAGGAGGCTGAGGCATGAGAACTCGCTTGAACCCAAGAGGTGGAGGTTGCAGTGAGCCAAGATTGCACCACTTCACTCCAGCCTGGGCAATACAGTGAGACTCTGTCCCAAAAAAATAAAACAAGGTAAGATTTTTTTTAACCCATCAGATGGGCAGAAATTAATAAGAGGAAAAATATTCAATGCTGACAAGAGTGTAGGCAAAAAGCTGTCTCATGTGTCCTTGGTGGAGCATAAATTGGCACAGACTTTTGGAAGGGCAATTGGGCCATGTATCAAATTTTAAAATACATGTACATTCCTTTTGATGGAGCAATTCCAATTTTCAGAACTTATTCTACTGAGAGACTAGCAAAGATATCTATGCAAGGGTGATTATTAGAACACGGTTTATCATAACAAAAATAGGAAATATTTTAAATATTTGTTAATAGAACACAATGAATTATGAATATTTGTATTATAAAATATTAAATAAGAGATTCAAAAGATAAGTTAGAGCTTTTCTCATAGAATGCCTGCCTAGAGATGTTGTTGGGAGAGAGAGAGAAGAAGGTCACAGAATAACACGTATAGGATGATCCCATTTATGTGAGCAGAAACAACCTATGTGTGTATGTGTGTGAATGCACAGCAACCAACAAGACCTAGAGAAAAGGGAAAGGAACTGGACATAAGGGGAAGTGGTCACATGGGTTAAACTCTTTTCATTGTGTGTGTGTGTGTGTGTGTGTGTGTGTGTGTGTTTTGTGGTTGTTTTGTTCTGTTTTTTGATGGAGTCTCACTCTGTCGCCCAGGCTGGAGTGCAGTGGTATGATCTGGGTTCACTGCAAGCTCCGCCTCCTGGGTTCATGCCATTCTTCTGCCTCAGCCTCCCAAGTAGCTGGGACTACAGGCGCCCGCCACCGCGCCTGGCTAATTTTTTGTATTTTTAGTAGAGACAGGGTTTCATCGTGTTAGCCAGAATGGTCTCGATCTCCTGACCTCATGATCCGCCCGCCTTGGCCTGTCAAAGTGCTGGGATTACAGGCGTAAGCCACTGCGCCCGGCCTCTTTTCATTCTTTATGCTTCTGTGTTGTTTGAATTGTTTGCAGTGAGCATATGTTCCCATACTACTTTTGTAAGTCAAAGAGATGACTGACTGGTGTGACGTAGATATCAACCTTGTGTCAGTTCTTAGATCCACTAAACCTGGGAGCTGAAATGAGCCATAGCATCATCTGTTTTCCAGGGGGTTGTAAATTGCTTTCCCTAGGGTTCCACAGACACACCTACATGGGGCAGAGACCACACTTAAACCCACTGCACATCACCATGTACTTCCCGGAGCTCCTGTTCGTGCAGTCTTCACACCAAAGCTTCTCCTGCCTTCTCTGTTTAACTAGACTGAGACTACAAAATGAGCTATTGAAAACAATTACGATTTGCAACTACAGACGTAGATAAAACGGGAGTTTCTCATTGATGTACATCCAAAATAATTTGCAGAATTAAATTTAATACATAAGCCTGGATTGCAAATATTATCCAGAATCCTAATTTCAAATGTTTACATTCATCAAAATAGCCCCCATTGTTCTCGGTGACTGAGTTTATAATAGACAAATTTATTTTTAAAATCCATGCTAATAAAATACCATTTATTTCATGTTGAAGTCTATATATGATTTTGTTTTTCGAGAAAAGAAAGAAACAAAGGTTTGAAAACCACGGTTCTAATCCAACTTGCTCATTTTTCAGATGAGGAAACTGAGCAGAAGTAAAGGTGAGTGATGACTAAGATTTCACCATTCATTTATCAGAGCAAGGCAGCCTAGCCCTTGAACCAGAGCTTAGCAGTAAGTGCTCAGTAATGAACTTCCTTGACTATGGTGTGCTCTTTTCACACGTGTTACCTGATCTAATCTCACAGTAAGCCAGTGTGGTAAGGGTTGTGATTTTGCCAGGGAGATAAACGAGACTCTGAGATGTCAAAACTTTTCCTAAACTGCACAGTTAATAGGTGGAGTGGCTCAGCCTCCAGAGAGAGAGACCTCTTCTCACCACATCACTGGGCCCGATTGCTACAGGCAGTGAGTAATCTCTAGTCTAGATTATAAACTCCCTTAAAGCAAGTACTACATTGCCATTTCCACAAAGCTGCTAATAAATCATAGAATCACACACACACAAAAAAGACACTCACTAGTTAGATCTACAATCCGCAAAGATCTACTCATCACCCGCCGTGTACCTAGCCTGCGTTCAGTGCAATGGACGCATTGAAAAAGAAGATCCCACCATCGTTAAAAAAAATGTACATCTATGCTGCCCTAGTCACGGTTCCTGGTTGCATAAAATATAAACTAATTTAGTTTAACTTAAATAAAAATGTGTTCATTGGAGGGATTAGAGGGATTACTAGAAAGGCTAGATAATGCAACTCTAAAAACAGGGGGAAACAAACAGAGGCCAAACAGGCAGAACAATATCCAAAATTATGCCATGGAAAAAATCAGGCTACAGATACCATGCACCACCCAAGGGCCCCACCAACTAGAGACACCATTTGCTGCTATTGCTGCTGCTAGAGAAGATAATTCTAAACTGGCCTCTGTTTTATTATAACTCTGAGTCAAAATCTCAAAAACAAGCATTTGATTGGGCTACCGTAGATTAAAACCCCAAGCGTAAATGTCTAACTGGCTTAGTTAAGGTTGCATGCCCAAGCACTCACTGTCAGTTAGTCCCAGTTAATGCCAAGCTGGGAGAGAAAATTTCTACCATCCTCTGGCTTGCACTGTGGGAGATGGGACATGCCTTCCTTCGTGTATTAACTATCTATTGCTATGCAACAAATCACCCCAAAATTCAGCAGTTTAAAACAATAAATATGTATTCTCTTACACAGTTTCTGAAAAGTGGGACTCTGGGAGCAGCTTGGCTAGATAGTTCTGGCTCAGAGTCTCTCATGAAGTTGCAAATAAGAAGCTGGGTGGGGCTGTGGTCATCTAGAAGCTTACAGAGGCTGAAGGATGCACTCCCCAGGTGCTTCACTCACATGGTCAGCTAGTTGTTGGGAGGAGACCTTGGTGCCTCACTGTGTAGACCTGTCCAGCAAGCTGCTGGGGTGCACTCATAACACGGCAGCCGCCTTTCCTCAGAGCAAGGGGTCCAAGACAGCAAAGCAGATGTCACAACGTCTTCTATAGTCTAGCCTCATACTCACGTGCCCTCACTTCTGCCATTTGCTATTGGTCACACAGAATAACCCTGACACAATGTGAGAAGGGGCAATACAAGAGCATGAAGACAAGGGACAGGGGTCAGTGTTGGCTTTCTTGGAGGCTGGCTACTGTGCTTGGATTTCTCCAAAACAAAGAAAGGTGTTAAGAGACTGGACAGCCGGTAACAGTGAATATTCATTGCTGGTACCTCCTAGGTATAAAGCCTGCCTTCTAGTTGCGTACACTTTGATAGAAGAAAAAACTAATAACATAAAATAATGTTTTCTCTGGCTGGGTGCGGTGGCTCACATCTGTAACCCCAGCACTTTGGGAGGCCTAGGCGGGCAGATCACCTGAGGTCAGGAGTTTAAGATCAGCCTGGCCAACATGGTTAAACTCCATCTCTACTAAAAATAAATAAATTAGCTGGGGGTGGTGGCGGGCACCTATAATCCCAGCTACTCAGGAGGCTGAGGCAGGAGAATCACTTGAACCCAGGAGGTGAAGGTTGCAGTGAGCCAAGATCATGCCATCGCACTCCAGCCTGGGCAACAAGAGCAAAACTCCATCTCAAATAATAATAATAATAATAATGTTTTCTCCAGTTAATATGAATGAATGTCAAATTATGTATGTTCTGGGTGACATCATTCACTACTTTGAGTTATGTAAAGAAATGGAGATAAGATAGCACTAAAGACAACTTTACAATTCTACTTGGACTCAGGCTTAGAAATAACATTCACACATACAAAGCTGAGATTCGAGTGAAAAATACGTTTCCATTTTTAGTGTGTTCCTAGGTGCTCTTTGTACCTTTGGCAGCAATGATCCCAATAATTGGGGAAATACATGACCTACTGAGGCATTCCAAATCTTCCAAATCAAGCTCATTAGAGTCCACTGCTTTCATGATGGACTTTTCCATATCTGATAGCAAATTAAAGACAGTGAGGATGTTTCAAAAGCTGGCCAGGCCTAAGGCACAAAAGCAGAAAGCTTATTATCCTTCCTTTCTCCAACTCACTTGCTTCTTAGGCATGAAACACCCAGCCCCATCCTCTCCTGAACTTGACTAGTTAGCTTTACTTATTTCTGTTCTACTCCCCTTCTCCAGTCCAAAATTTCTGCTCCAGTACATTCCTTTTATTTCCTTTACTCAAGAATGAGATTGCCCCAACCTGTCCAACATGGTGAACCCACATCACTACAAAAAATACAAAAATTAGCCCAGCGTGGTGGCACACTCCTGTAATCCCAGCTACTCAGGAGGCCAAGGCACGAGAATCTCTTGAACCCAGGAGGTGGAGGTTTCAGTGAGCTGAGATCGCACCACTGCACTCCAGCCTGGGTGACAGAGCAAGACTCTGTCTCGAAAAAAAAGAACAAAAAAAAGAATGAGATTGCCTCTACACATTACCAGAAAGTAAAATAAATGGAAAAAAAAAAAAAAAAGAAAAGAAAAAGAAACCCACAAACTTCTTATTTGTGTTCCTACTCAAGACGACCAATGTCATTCTTGCAATTCTGAGCCAAGTGCCTAAGAGATAATGGAGTCCTCTTTAAATATTTGGGCATCTGGGGTGCCAGGTGAGCTAGACTTCATGACATTCCTAGTCTACTCTAAGCAAGAAACAAAACATATATTTAAGTTTCCCAGCAAACTAATGTGCACATGACAAGAGCTGTATAATCAATAAGTAACTTGATAAAGTGGATAAAAATTGACTCGCAGGGGGTGGCACATCCTATTAAGCAAATTCAACCCAGACCACTTCAACCCAGACCACTTTCAATAAGCCATACCAAGCTGCAAAACTCAACAACCAAAGTCTTTGTGTGAGAAGCTAGATCAATATTTTAAACCCAAACTCCTTAACGTTGTACTACCAACAAACCAGGGGGGAAAAACGATGCCTTCTAAATCCAAAGACAGAAAAAAGGATGGGGAAAGCAGGGCAGGGGCCAGAAATATGTAGGTTGTAAGTTACACACAACTCCCAGGGAATAAATCTGTCTTTCCTGAACTACACAAATGCTTAAATCCACCAGTCCAGCCACAAGCGATCCTTCGTGAATACTGAAAGAGGAGAAGGAAATATTCAGGTCACAAATTTATCTGATTGAAAGTCAGCAACTAAGTGAAACCTGCAAAAGTTTGATTTCTTTTTCATTAATATTGGGGGAGGAAAGAAAATACTCTGAGATGCCAGGCACAGAGGAAAGGGAAGCATTGCAGGCTGCAAATTTTTTTTTTCAAATTGCATTAATACCATCATATAAATATTTTCATCTGTGAGGAAAGTGTGATTCTGTGTAAAAGAGTTCTCATGAATAAGTATCAGGCATCCAAAGCAGATCTCCATTGGAATTCCAGAAGCATTTCTGCTGCCCTACCTGAACACCAGCCTCTTCTTACCTGGCCACAATAGCCAATCAAAAAAGCAATTCTCAAAATTATAGTCTGCTGACAGAGGATATCAAAGGGCTAAGTTTTGCTGTGCTTTGACTGGATTCCAACTTATGGGGGCCAGCAAACGTCTGCTCTTATAAGGCTCTGACAAAGAGATGAAACAATGTTGGCATGATCGCCAGGGTATATTATTTTATAGCCATTTCTTCTCCACCTTGGTCCCCCTCCAAAAGAAATCACCTAATCAAAACTACTTCCGATTGTTTTCATTTGCAACTCAATTTTCTGTGAACTCATTGAGGGCCTACTATGTGTGGAGCACTACAGGGTATGTAGGAGGGGAAAATGCCTATGACATGTCCCTCAGTCAGGTGACTCCAAAATTATCCAGTGAAATCAGGGTGAAAGAGAGGCAGCTGGTAGCTCCTAGAGGCCCCTTGCAGATGGGCAGTGGAGGGTCAGCCTGCCATCGGACATCGCCATTCACACCCTAGGTGTTTGTAAATGTGGCTGAGTAGAAATGGCAAGGGCTTGAATAGAGTCCAAGTCCTGGCCATGCCACTGGATTTTGGCACGGTACTGAATTTATCTGGGTCTCGGTTTCCTCATCTGTAAAACAGACAGAATAATATCTATATCATGGGGGTGCAGGAAAGATTAAAGTCATAGGTAGGATGCTAGGAAAGTGCCGGAAGCCAAGTAGGTGCTGAGTAATTGTCAGCTACTTCTCTTTTCATGAAGAAAGTCGTTAGCAAGGGCTCAAGGGTGGTACAGAGAAAACGTGAACTCTATTCCCCCTGACCTTGTGTCTGGTACAAGGACACCTGGAACAATAACAAGGTAGATAAGCTCCCCAGCTGACACTGGCCCTGTCAGCTCACCTGTTCACTGCTGCAGGGCTGAGCAGAAAGAGAATTGCCTCGGAGTGGAGATAAATTGGATCCAACCCTGAGAAAGATGATTGAGGCATTTCAGAAAGCAAAAAGCTAATGTGAATAGACAGTTTCCAAAGCCATTCCTCCCCCTTTGTAACTGAACTGGACAGCTGGCCGATCCTCAGGGAAGGGGAGGGTCTCTACAAAGGGCCCCCTACTCACCCAGACTCCATGGAAACCCATGGACAAAGAACCAGGCAAAGCACTTTGGTGGATACGAGCACAGTCAAGATATGGTTCTGTCCCCCAAGGAGACTACAAGTAAGTCAGGAAGAGGAAATAGATATGGATCAAAAGTTATCTGTTTGGCCAAGCACAGTGGCTTATGCCTGTAATACCAGCACTTTGGGAGGCCAGGGCAGGAGGATCAGTGAAGGCCAAGAGTTCAAGACAGCCTGGGCAACATAGCAAAATCCCATCTCTACAAAACAGTTTTTTAAATTTTTTTAACGTTCTATGTTTTGTACACCAGTGTTTGTAGAAACACTATTCACAATTGCCGAAAGGAGGCAACAACACAGATGTCCATGAACAGATGAATGAAGGGACAGAATGTTGCATATATGTGCAATGGAATATTTTTTAACCTTAAAAAGGAATGAAATTTGATACATGCTAAAACGTGGTTAAGCTTTGAGGACATTATGTTAAGTGAAATAAGCCAAGCACAAAAGGACAATTATTGTATGATTTCACTTACGTGAGGTACCTAGAACAGGCAAATTCATAAATATAATAGAGGATACCAGGGTCTAGGAAGAGGAGGAATGAGGAATTATTGTATTAAACCCTCTAAGGGTGCAAAGTTTCTGTTTGAGAAGATAAAAAAGTTCTGAAAATAGATAGCAGTGATGGTTGTACACACTGTAAATGTATTTAATAACACTGAATTTACACACTTAAAAAATGGTTAAAAAGAAAATAATCCTGGGACCAGGTGCAGTGGCTCACGCCTGTAGTCCCAGCACTTTGGGAGGCCTAGGTGGGTGGATCATGAGGTTAGGAGATCAAGACCATCCTGGCTAACACGGTAAAACCCCATCTCTACTGAAAATACAAAAAAGTAGCCGGGCCTGGTGGCAGGCGCCTGTAGTCCCAGCTACTCAGGAGGCTGAGGCAGGAGAATGGTGTGAACCCAGGAGGCGGAGCTTGCAGTCAGCCGAGATTGCGCCACTGCACTCCAGCCTGGGCGACAGAGCGAGACTCCATCTCAAAAAAAAAAAAAAGAAAGAAAGAAAGAGAGAGAGAGAAAGAGAGAAAGAGAGAGAGAGAGAAAGGAAGGAAGGAAGGAGAGAGAAAGAGAGAGAAAGAGAAAGAAAGAAAGAAAGAAAGAAAAAGAAAGAAAGAGAGAGAGAGAGAAAGAGAGAGAGAGAGAAAGGAAGGAAGGAAGGAAAGAAGGAAGGAAGGAAGGAGAGAGAAAGAGAGAGAGAAAGAAAGAAAAAGAAAGAAAGAAAAGAAAAAAGAAAATAATCCTAAAATTTGTGTGGGACCACAAATATTCTTGTGAATCTCAAATATCCAAAGCAATATTGAGCAAAAAGAACAAAGCTGAAGATATCATACTACCTGATTTCAATATACACTGTAAAGCTACAGTAATCAAAATAGCATGGTACTAGCATGAAAGCAGAATTATAGAAATATAGATCAATGGAACAGAATAGGGAGCCCAGAAATAAATCCACACTTTTACAGTCACCTGATCTTATACAAAGTTTCCAGGAACACAGGATGGGGAAAAAACAGACTCTTCAATAAATAACATTGAAAAAACTTTTACCCACATGCAGAAGAATAAAATTGGACCCTCACTTTATTTTTATTTATTTTTTTGAAACAGGGCTTTACTCTGTCACACAGGCCAAAGTGCAGTGTCACAATCATAGCTCACTGTAACCTCTAACTCCTGGGCTCAAGCAATTCCTCTGCCTCAGCTTCCCAAGTAGCTGGAACTACAGGCACGCACCACCACACCTGGCTAATTTTTAAAAACATTTTTGAAGAGGCAGGGTATTGCTATGTTGCCCAGGCTGGTCTCAAACTCCTGGCCTCCAGCAGTCCTCCTGCCTCGACATCCCAAAGTGTTGGAATTATAGGCCTGAGTCACCACGCCTGGCCAAGAAAAAGCCACTTGACATTGATCTAGAAAATGACTTTTATTTTGGATATGACTCAAAAGCTCAGGCAATAAAAGCAAAAATAAACGTGGGGTTGCATCAAACTAAAATGTTTCTGCACAGCAAACAATCAACACAGTGAAGAGACAGTCTACAGAATGGGAGAAGATATTTGCAAATCATCCATCTGATAAGGGGTTAATATCCAAACTATATTGTAAAAACTCAGACAATTCAATAGGAAGAAAACAAACAACCCAATTTAAAAATGGGCAAAAGGACCCAGATAGACATTTCTCAAAAGATGACACGCAAATGGCCAATGGGTATATGAAAATACGCTCAACATTACCAATCATCACGAAAATGCAAATCAAAACCACAATGAGCTATCATTTCACACCTGTTAGGAGGGTTATTATCAAAATGTCAAAAGATAACAAATGTTGGTGAGGATGTAGAGAAAAGGGAGCCCTCGTACACTACTGGTGGGAACGTAAATTCGTACAGACATTATAGAAAACATTTGGCGGTGCCTCACAAATTAAAAACAGAGCTATCATGTGATCCAGCAATCCCAATTTGGGGTATATATCCAGAGAAAATAAAATCACTATCTTGAAGAGATACCTGCACTCTCATGTATATTGCAGTATTATTAGCAATAGTCAAGATATGAAATCAATTTAAGTGTTCATTGACAAATGAATGAGTAAAGAAAATGTAGACTACACACGCACACACAATGGAATACTATTCAGCCTTTAAAAAGAAGGAAATCCTGTAATTTGCAGCAACATGGATAAAACTGGAGAATGTTGTGCAAAGTAAAATAAGCCAGGCACAGAAAAGCAAATACTGCATGATTTCACTTACATGTAAAACCAAAAAAAGTTGAACTCATAGAAACAGAGAGTAGAATGGTGGCTACCAGGGGTAAAAGGAGTGGGAGATGTTGGGGGAACTAGGGAAACGTTGGTCAAAGAAGAGTACAAACATTCAGTTAGACAGGATGAATAGGTTCTCATGCCTGTGATCTACAGGCATGTAGATTTTATATACTACAATCTATTTTTATATGCTACAAAATTCCCAGGAGAGTAGATCTTAAATGCTCTCACCACAAAGAAATGATTGGTATTTGAGGATGTGAATATATCCTCAAATGAATAATGAACATGGATATGTTCATTAGCTTGAATTAATTATTTCACAATGTATACCTATAACAAAACATCATGTTTTATGCCATAAATATAGACAGTTTCAAATTGCCAATTATACCTTAATGAAGCTAGGAGGAAATGGTGAAAATGGTAACTTTCATGTTACACATATTTAGCACAATTTTTAAAAGACCTTGTCCACTACAGCGTCTGCCAAGAGCACTCCCTCACACAGCGCCCCACCTCACACATTTTGTGCTATGTTACTTCCTCCACCCCTAGCCATAGGAGATGAAACCAAGAGTATTGAACAAATGAGTCCATTTATAGGTGTGCAAGGTTTATATGATGTGGCCCAAATGTAAGAACTGGCTCTGAGCTTGTGATGGTTAATACTGGGTGTCAACTTGATTGGATTGAAGGATGTAAAGTATTGATCCTGGGTGTGCCTGTGAGGGTGTTGCCAAAGGAGATTAACATTTGAGTCAGTGGGCTGTGGAAGGCAGACCCACCCTTAATCTGGGTGGACACCATCTAATCAGCTGCCAGCGAATATAAAGCAGGCAGAAAAAGGTGAAAAAGCTAGACTGGCTTAGCCTTGCAGCCTACATCTTTCTCCCGTGCTGGATGCTTCCTGTCCTCGAACATCGGACTCCCAAGTTTTTCAGTTTTGGGACTCAGACTGGGTTTCTTGCCCCTCAGCTTGCAAACGGCCTATTGTGGGACCTTGTGATTGTGTGAGTTAATGCTACTTAATAAACTCCCCTTTATATATACATATATATACACATATGTATCTCCTATTAGTTCTGTCCTCTAGAGAACCCTGACTAATGCAGAGCCCATCTGATACTTGCTCAAAAAATTTAACTAGAAATGCAAAGGAATGGAGATCCTTAGTAGTAGGAGCTAAAGCTGAAAAATCATAATGCAGAAGACAGGACCATGATAGACCAAGTGCAAGCTAAAATTTGGAGGATATAAAAAGTATTAATAAGAAGGCAGAAAAAAAAAAAAAAAAAAACCACTGTAGGTTGTACCTGTCAACCTAACTGTCAAGGTCCTGGCAGGCAAAGGACTGCACACTCAAACCAAGTAATTGAGAAAGGTTAGATGAAGAGCTTATGTTCAGAGCTGGGGGCAGGGTTCAGGGGAACTAATAAAGGAGGATGCAGTGTCTGAAAGCCAGTCACAGCAAGGTCTCTTACCACCCCTAGGCCTGAGGGGCCAGGCAGGGAAGAGTATCAGAACCACAAGAGAAGAGCTGCCTTAGGCACAGGGCTGTAGCTTGCCCACAGCAACCCCGCAGGAAAGGAGCTGGGGGAATGCTGCCTCAACTTCACCCTCCTCCCGCCTCCTTTTCTCCTGCCCTGCCTCTATTGGTCAAACCAAACCAGAGCCAGTGGGCAATCCATTCAAGTGTGTCCTCCTTATAGTGGCACTTTGCAAAAGAGATAGCAAAACTGGGCTTGAGTTGTATGGCAACTGGTTCTGATGAGCTGAAATGGAGAATCGACTGTGAATTTTGAATGACTCAGGTAGGTCAGGCCCTTACTGAACCCTTCTACAGGTTCCTTCTTCACCAATGAACAATGGGACTTGTTTTAACCAATCAGGCTCACACCTAACGAGAGTGGTAGTTTTCCATCCTTAATTGGGATAACCACCCTGAAACCCTCTTCCTAAGTCATAAATAAATAAATAAATAAATAAATAAATAAATATAAACACTTGACTCTTCATCCTCTGAGAACAACTCAGTGGATTTATTCACTGGTATGTGTTCCTTTGTCTGGCAAGTTAATAAACTCAGTTTGCTTGTCTTGGCTTCTAATGGTCTTTGTTTTACATGGTCCAACCTCCCAGGCACAGAGCAGGGAAGGGAAAGGTGAAAGGTGGATCTGAAGGGCTAAATGAAGCTACTCAAGTGAACAAAGACGGCCACAAAATGAGCAGATGGTGGGAGGAACAGTCCCCAAAATGATGGTGCACAGGTCTGCATTTACAAATGCTTGTGTTCCCCATAGCCACCTTCAGGACTCTGAGCTCCATCTCCAACCCTGCTCTTCTCAAGGCCTGGCTCTTTGGTCCCTGCCTGGGTTCCCAGGACATTGTCCCTTAAATACCAAGATATCCATGATGCATGAGGTCACCTTGACTGCCCTTCTGGAGCTCCCCGCAGGACCTCTGTCCTCCCCACCTGGGACTTTCTCCCCACAGGATTCAGTGGGCCACCATTTGAGGGTTCTATGCTTTTTTCCTGCCCCGTCCCCACTGAAGTATCCAAGGTGATGAGGAAGGGAGCCTCCCTGCCTCTTTACATGCTGTCCCCTCTCTCTCCTAAAAACCTCTATAAGGCTGGGCAGGGATTTGGGAGGTTCTTTATTAAAGAGTTAGAACAAGTTGCAAAAGGGAATATGACATAAGAGAGGACCAATTTAAGTTCTTAATAACTTAATCTTTCCCCAGCATCATCCAAAAAGAAATGCAGGAGGGTTTCTTCTCAGCTCCATCTTAGAAGCCAAACTCAAGAGGAAAGGGACCTTCTTATCTTTACATGGTTGCCCTTGGTTACCACAGTGGATCATTCTAGAAAGGTCAGGATTTAATTTTCTTCCAGTGACACTTAGAAAAAGGCCCAGGATGTATAGAGGACCCAAGAGGAGTTTGGCCCTTGCAACCAAAAAGCCAGACTCAAGCCCTGAGTTCCAAGGAAAGAGAGAGAACCGTGGATGACAGGTGTCCAGGCCAAAGACTCTGCTAAATAGGTCACATTAAATCACCCATCAGCATCCAGGCAGCAAGCAGGGGAAACCAATAACACAGCATGGTTGACTTGAGGATGGAGGGCAAGGAGGATAAATTTAAGTAGACGCATACACTATTTAATCTGCGACTGGAAATTCTATGGCCAAAACATGTGGAGAGCAGCTCCGTGAGCAACATTTCACAGGGTTTTCATCAAAGAAACTCAGCTGCCTACCTCTCTTGGGCTTGTTTCCCAGAAGAAAAGAAAGTAAAAGCATGCAGAATGCCCTCTGTGTCCTTGGCATTGCATGTGTGTGTGTAAGAGACTGTGAGTGTGTAAGAAGGACAGGGCGAGAGAGTGTGTATAATAAAGTAAGTGTGTGAAAAGCGTGTATGAGAGAATGTGCACGTGAGAATGTATGTGAGAGCAAGTGGAAGAGAGTGTACATGAGGGTAAGAATGTGCAAAACAGAGTGTGTGTGTATTTGGTACGTGGTACTTGTATGTATGGTGTGGTGCATTTGCACATTTGGGGACATGTGAGGGTAGGAGTGAGAACAATTTCAAAGAAGGCAGCCCCAAGAGGGGACACATTCAAGTCATGCTGGAGAATTAGGAGGAGTGACAGGAAGGAGCATTGGGCAGTGGGTGAGCAGGGCAACCTGCTCCCTGGGGAGCCCTCTCAAGGACATATTGACCCTGTTAGCAGCAGCATCACCTACCCAAGGCCAGCTTCACTAAGGATGGCCCCATGGTGAGTCTAACACATGGGCAAACTAGATAGCCATCTAAGGGGCTAAAAAGGGTCCCAGTTGCTCCCCTAAATTTTATCTCCTCCACGGACCTGCTGCAATGCCCAAATTCCCACTAGGAAATTCATCTCTGCCCTTAGATGATTTCCTCTGTTTCACAGCAAATATTGCTCCTAAAAGTCTGCATAGGTGGTTCTCAAACTCCAGGAGGAATAATCAGAAGGTCCGTTAAATCTCAAGGTGCCGGGCCACACCCCTAGAGCTTCTGGCTCAGTAGATCTGAAGTGAGACCGAGAATTTCCACTTCTGCAATTTCCCAGGTGGTACTGATGCTGCTGCTCAGGGACCACCGTTTGAGAACCACTAGCCCACAATGATAGACTCCAGTGGTTTCACTGAACTGGCTTCTGCCATTTGGCAGGGGCAGATACTGCAGGGACTTGTAGAAGTGGAAATTCTCGGGCCTCACCACAGATCTACTGAGCCAGAAGCTCTGGGGGTGGGGCCCCGGCACCTTGAGATTTAATAGACCTTCTGAGATTCCTCCTGGAGTTTGAGAACCACCCACACAGACTTTAAGGAGCAATATTTGCTGTGAATATTGCTCCTAAATATTGACCTTGGTGCTGTAAATTTCAACAGTGTATGCCAAGAAAGGTAGACTGAGGGAAGCTGCTGCTCCAGCCCACCTCATCCCACTCAAGGACCCAATCTGCACCAGCCAACTTGAGGGAGGAGGAACGCATTGGGGGATGAGGTAGGAAGTAGGGAGACCTCTGCTTCTTTTCCCTGCCAGGAGGCCACACTGAGCAAGCTCCCGGCATGGGGGCAGCCTACTGCTGCTATCTGAGGACTCAGATTTGGCAGGTGTGGAGCGATCCCACGGTGGGACTCCAGGGCCACTGCTCTCTTCCTGTTTATGTTTACTGTTCACGTCCAAAGCTGCTTCTCCAGACTGGGCTCTGTTTACCCAAAAACTGCAGATGAGAGCTCTGCATGTGACTTCGAGACATCTGTTTTCCCTTTGCGTGTTTCTCATTCTGATTCCCCCCTCCCGCCTCTTGTCTTTCTCTATCACAATGCAGTTTCCCAGAAATAGAAATTCGACAAGCTCCAGGAAAGTCCGAAGGGTCCACTTGGTTTAAACTACAATTGAAAATCTTCCTGCTTGATTCATCCGCTTTGAAACAGAGAGAGCACGTGTTCCTCGGAGTTGGAGACAAAAGGGCTACCCCTTCCCCCAAACCATACGACTCGGCAGGATTGCTTCAGGACTGCAATTTGAACGGGCTCTTTCGATTTTAAAAGTGGATTTCTAAATAGTCCATATGGTACCTTTTTTTTTTTTTTTAAACAAAGTATAGCTTTCAAAGGTCCGGCTAGCTAATCCTTTGTATATTAAAGAATTCTTTTTTTTCTTTTTTATCTATCACAGGTATTCTCTGGGTCAGACCAGGAACAAGGATAAAAACTTAAAAGATGAGGAATAACTGACTGACCAGTGAAAGATAGTCATCGCAGCTCAATACCTAGACACAGAAGGCAGCATTGCTCTAAAATTCATAAGGCAAGATTGTGGCCTCATAGGGTAATGGAAGCACCTGGGACAGGAAGGGCCAGATAAATGTATACCTGTTTCATTCTGCAGCTCTTCGGGGACCCAATTTTGTTTTGAGCAGCTCTTCAAGTTGAATACTAAAGCTATGAGCCCAAACTCTCCAGCTCCCACTTTCAAACCCCACATACAGCACCTCCATGACCAAACGCTCATCATGTCCCTACATATGCCCTTGTAGGGGTCCCCTTTGGCAGCCCTTTCTCTACAACCACCAAATCCGTCTTGCTCAAAGCAGCATGAGCCAAGTGAATGCACCTCCCACCCACACACATGCAAACACATATACACACACACACACACACACACACACACACAGAGCAGCTATCTTTCCCTATCCTCACTATAGTCTTCATGAGATGTGTTCCAATAACAAAATCAGGGTGCTGTGTATTTCTTGGCATTTATAGCAACACCTTGTCAGGTTTCCCCAAATCCATAAATACCCTCACACAAAAGTCCCCCTTTATAGCCCAATATGGAGGAACTCAACCATCTGCTTTCAGATTTCAACCGTTTCCACTTTGTTTTATGGGAGGGGATTAGGCCTGGATTTCCTCAGGTGCCCGGGTTTCATTCTACTGCCTGTCAGTTTTCCCATCTTTAGCCACATGTGCAGGCTGATAAGCGGAGCGAGACACTCATCCCACCTAACGAATGGTCCTTGTCAGCGAACTTTAACCTCCTTTGTGGTGCCCTTTATGAAGCACATCTTTTACTCTCTTGGGGAAGCTGAGCAAAAAAAAAAAAAAAAAAAAAAACCCTGCTCAGGAATGATGCAGCCAAATGTTGCTATTCAGCAAAGCACAACGGCTGGAGAATCCCACAGATAAGAAAGTGCAGCTGTGGATGATTCTGAGCTTCTGAGTGAACAGAATGAACAGAGTAGCTTTTGGAGAAATAAGGAGATGTCTCAACAAACAGCAGTGGTGTCCTTAAACCAGGATGAGAGGAGTTCAGATCTACCCCCGGGTGCTAGGCAGGTGTGCTGTGGGTGAAGGGAGAGCCCTATTGCAGCTTAGAGCAGAGATTCTCAAAGTGTGTACAGTTCTTGGATCAGCAGTATCAGCCCCGCCTGAGAGCTTGTTAGAAATGCAGGCGCTACTAATCAGAATCTGCCTTTAACAAGATCTCCAGATGAGTGCGGCACACATCAAAGTTAGAACAGCACAGGCTCATCCGTCAGCGCGGGGTGGTGCATGTTGGCCCTGTTTAGCTAGGGGCCAACTGTGAGTAGTACAATGGGGGAAGAGACTGGACTGCTTTGGAAAGTCCCAGATTACAGGCCTGGTTCTGTTACCAGCTGGCTATCCGGGTCAGTCACTTCACTTCTTGGGACAGCTGCAGAAGCAGACCCCTGGTTTTCATATTTGACTGCACATTGGAATCATCTGGAATTTTTTTTCTAATACAGGTCGGTTCCACCTCCCAGAGTTTCTGCTTTAATTGGTGTTGGGTGCAGCCTGGACATTGGGGCTTTTTTCAGTCTCCCCAGGTGACCATAATGTGTGACTAAGTTTGAAAACCATTATACTAGATGGGGTTCAAGTCTTACTAGTTCTAAAACCCAATTATTTAGCCAATTCTATCTGTTTCTAGATACATGTCAGAGGTTAAAAAAAATTACAAAGACCTAAAGCTAGGACAATCCCTAGGACTTGATTTGTTTTATTACATCCCTGATTTAAGTAGGCTTAAGAATAATAATAATAATTGAAAGCTCTGATGAATTGGGTTCCAGTTAATTGAAATGTTACTCTAATATATTTCTTTTAGTAGATTTCATATTTCATACAGGGAGATTCACAGCATGAACTCTTTCTCATTAGAATCTCCACTCTTAAATTTTATTTAAGCAATTGGATGACTTGCCTATTTTTTCCTTTGAAGTCAACTTATAAATGTATAGTGAGTGCTGTCTTCTAATACCAACTTATGATCTTTTTCAAATTCACATGTTCATTTAAGTTAGAGGAAGATATTTTAAAATAAAGATGAGCTGTTTTCAATATCCCTTTTGAACCATTGCATTGCATTTCATCCCTTCCCATGTGGATTTCTTGCTGTTTTATTTGGAAAAAGGCACTGTGGTTTTGGTCTCCATTGACTGACCTATTTAGCTTCCCCGCTTTGGATAAGTTTGGCTAGGTGAATCAATTTCTATAGTTTTCTCTGAGTTGTCACTTTTAGTGACAAGCAGAAAATTGAAATTTGCAAGCCATTAGCTGTTAAGATGGTACATGAGATTTTAAGATTTGTTTTAAAAACAAAAAAACTCAACTGCTTAGGAGCCCTTTTTAAAAAGAAAAAGCTTTCTCTATATTACATGGTGTATTTTTAAGAGAGCTTTAATAAATCTAAACACATCTTAGCCTTAAGGGAAACTGAATCATGGTTGGCAGAGCCATCAGGAACAGGGCAGCCCCCTCCCTGTTGCCTCAGGTCCCGCAGTGTTTGGGGACTGCTCTCTCTGAACACCTGCTTCATCCCTGTCTGTCCCAGAACCAGCTTTCTTTGATTTACCATACTTGTGACAAAACATGGCACCCCACTTTTGAGTTAAGTATTATAATAATACCCATATGCCAGCAAATGGCCCCAAATCTACGTGACTCTCTCAGCCACAGCTCCAAATGCCCAGGAGAGAGGATGTGATAGCCCAGCAGGTGGTCAGGTGTCCACACCTGTTTCTATCTCTGGCCACTGATGGGTGGGGGACAAACATGGCTGCCATTAACCACCACATTGGAGAATGAGAAGTAGAGCTCAGAGAACAGGGAACATCAGGAACTGGACAGATTCCCCAAAAGGGCTTACCACTACTACCCACTTACTTGGATAATAGAGTTTCAGCAGCAGGTTCTCCAAGACCCACCGTTATTCCTCCAAATTGGGCATTTATCATGGCTATCAGAGACACTGCCCCCATTTAGGCCTCCTATCCTTACTTAGCAGAGGAGAGGCAGTAGATATCCCGTGAATCTATGTTGTCTTAAGCATGATTGGCATGGAAAGACTGGTAGTTGTCCCCAATATCCATTTCTTCTTCTGTAGAATTAGAACTCATAGTTAGGCACATGGCCAACCAGAATAAAGATTACCCCTCTTAGCCCCTTTGCATCTTGGTGTGGCCATTTAACTAAGTTCTGGCCAGCAGGATTTAAACAGAAGTGATTGAATACATTTGATCTATGCTTAAAAAGGGGTGGGGCTCTCCCTCTTCTCTTTCTCCTTCCTTCATTCTGCTGCTTAGAACACGGAATATGGTGACCAAACGTCTTGGACTGTGGAGATGAGAGGACACTAAGGTTGGCAGAGCAGCAACACAGAAGTCCTGTCCCCTGGTGACCACAGAGACCAGACCCACCATATCAGTCTCACCTTTTACATGAGAGAGAAATCCAGGTCTACCTTGTTTGAAATCACTATTATTTTTTATTTCTGTCACACACTGCAGAAACTATGTCCTAACAAATATTGCTTGTACAATCATAAAGTTCTAGAACTTGAGTGTTATCATATAATTTAGAAATTATCCAGTCCAACTCCCTGCACTGTACAAATGAGGATTTTGTGACCCAGAAGAGAGAAGTGACTGTCCCATTACATATATGGGACTAGACCAGGTCTTCTGACCCCCTCCTCACCTATTCACAGACCCAGGACTTTTTTCTTTTTCTTTTTCTTTTTTTTTTTTGAGACAGAGCCTCACTCTGTCACCAAGGCTGGAATGCAGTGGTGAGATCTCAACTCACTGCAACCTCCACCTCCCAGATACAGCGATTCTCGTGCTTCAGCCTCCTGAGAAGCTGGGAATACAGGCATGTGCCGTTGTAATTTTAGTAGAGAGGGGGTTTTGCCATGTTGTCCAGGCTGGTCTCGAACTCCTGGCCTCAACTGATCTGCCCACCTCGGCCTCCCAAAGTCCTGGGCTTAACAGCCGTGAGCCACCATACCCGGCCCCCAGAACTTTTTCCATGGCACTATATTGATAGTATGTAGGTAATGAATATTCAACAATGTATGCTCAAATTTGGCTTTTAGAAACTTTTTTCCACAGACAACATACTGTGTGAATGAAACAGTAGCAATCGTCTCCTTATCAAGGAACAAAGAGCTCTCTAGTCAAGAGCCTGCCTACTTTTTATTCTTCACAGCATGCACTTTGGGTCCTCACTGTCTCTGCACTCCCTCGAAGCCAGATTTAGCATAAGGTGGGTGTGGTGGGACATGCAGGAAGACATTTAATATCCCTGGCCTCCCATTCCTCCTTTGAAAACTGAAATTGGACAAGATCCATCTGACTCTGACATTCTAAAGTTCTGTTAAGGTTGCAGTCTCTCCAGTCTGATCCTGACAAAAATGTGATTTCTTTTGAAACCATTTCCCACCTTCAAAGGAAAAAGCTAAGCTTTTTAACAAAAAGGCTTCAAGCACAGTGCATCTCATACTCCCCACTGCCCAGGCCTCAGGAAAGCCCTCCTAGAACTAGAGGAATGAGATGTGGTCGGCAGAGTGACAGGAGCCAATCAGGCGGCTCTCGTTGTGCTAACCCTGTATTTGCTCTTTTCCTTTCACTTGTTATTTTGTGGAATAGGATGGAGACAGCTGTAATTCACTGTCCCCCAGAGTGCTTCTTGGAAATTGGGACGTTCCAGGGCAGAGGTGGAAAGGAAAGAGCAATGAAGAACTTGCTTTTGATCTTTCATTCAGTTTGCCCTTTTTGGTGTTTACAATAATGGAACCTGGGTTGGCACTTCCATTTTTACCCATTTTGTGGGGAAGAAAAGACATGTATAGAATCTCTGCACACACACACACACAATATAATGGTACCTTATCTCGGACTCATCACTTGCTTTTAGAAAGAAAAAACTAAATACATGGAGAGATGAGATCAGAAAAGAAGTAGGAAGAGTCCCCAAAAGTTGTTTGCGTCTACTTCCCAGTAGGAGTGAAGAAGGAAGAACACAGAGGAAAATCAAACCAGCACTCAACAAGGTACACAGAATCATCTACTTCTGGGTTATAAAAATAATTAGAAATTAAGCCTTTAAATATTT